>NC_142783.1:5682500-6010000 GCF_988280905.1 Pimephales promelas
TCCAATCTTCCCAAATTCTGATAGAGGGCCATGAGACTTAGACCTGAGTGCAAAAATGGAGGCTCTAGCCCCTTCCAGAGCTGAGATATCGAAACTCAAAAATTCGGCCCGAAAAAAAAACGACAGTGGTACCCCTTACGTTTTTTTTGGGCGAAAAATTAAGTTTTGTCCAATCTTCCCAAATTCTGATAGAGGGCCATGAGACATAGACCTGAGTGCAACAATGGAGGCTCTAGACCCTTCCAGAGCTGAGATATCGAAATTCAAAATTTCGACCCGAAAAAAAAAACGACAGTGTTACCCCTTACGTTTTTTTTTTGGACGAAAAATTAAGTATCCCCAATCTTCTCAAAATTCTGGATTCTGATAGAGGGCCATGAGACATAGACCTGAGTGCAACAATGGAGGCTCTAGACCCTTCCAGAGCTGAGATATCGAAACTCAAAATTTCGACCCGAAAAAAAAAACGACAGTGTTACCCCTTACGTTTTTTTTGGGGGCGAAAAATTAAGTTTCTCCAATCTTCCCAAATTCTGATAGAGGGCCATGAGACTTAGAGCTGAGTGCAAAAATGGAGGCTCTAGCCCCTTCCAGAGCTGAGATATCGAAACTCAAAAATTCGGCCCGAAAAAAAAACGACAGTGGTACCCCTTACGTTTTTTTTTTTTGGGGCGAAAAATTAAGTTTCTCCAATCTTCCCAAATACTGATAGAGGGCCATGAGACTTAGACCTGAGTGCAAAAATGGAGGCTCTAGCCCCTTCCAGAGCTGAGATATCGAAACTCAAAAATTCGGCCCGAAAAAAACCCGACAGTGGTACCCCTTACGTTTTTTTTGGGGCGAAAAATTAAGTTTCTCCAATCTTCCCAAATTCTGATAGAGGGCCATGAGACTTAGACCTGAGTGCAAAAATGGAGGCTCTAGCCCCTTCCAGAGCTGAGATATCGAAACTCAAAAATTCGGCCCGAAAAAAAAACGACAGTGGTACCCCTTACGTTTTTTTTTTGGGGCGAAAAATTAAGTTTCTCCAATCTTCCCAAATACTGATAGAGGGCCATGAGACTTAGACCTGAGTGCAAAAATGGAGGCTCTAGCCCCTTCCAGAGCTGAGATATGGAAACTCAAAAATTCGGCCCGAAAAAAAAACGACAGTGGTACCCCTTACGTTTTTTTTTTTGGGCGAAAAATTAAGTTTTGTCCAATCTTCCCAAATACTGATAGAGGGCCATGAGACTTAGACCTGAGTGCAAAAATGGAGGCTCTAGCCCCTTCCAGAGCTGAGATATCGAAACTCAAAAATTCGTCCCGAAAAAAAAACGACAGTGGTACCCCTTACGTTTTTTTTTTTTTGGGGTGAAAAATTAAGTTTCTCCAATCTTCCCAAAACTCTGGATTCTGATAGAGGGCCATGAGACTTAGACCTGAGTGCAAAAATGGAGGCTCTAGCCCCTTCCAGAGCTGAGATATCGAAACTCAAAAATTCGGCCCGAAAAAAAAACGACAGTGGTACCCCTTACGTTTTTTTTTTGGGCGAAAAATTAAGTTTCTCCAATCTTCCCAAATTCTGATAGAGGGCCATGAGACTTAGACCTGAGTGCAAAAATGGAGGCTCTAGCCCCTTCCAGAGCTGAGATATCGAAACTCAAAAATTCGGCCCGAAAAAAAAACGACAGTGGTACCCCTCAAGTTTTTTTTTGGGCGAAAAATTAAGTTTCTCCAATCTTCCCAAATTCTGATAGAGGGCCATGAGACTTAGACCTGAGTGCAAAAATGGAGGCTCTAGCCCCTTCCAGAGCTGAGATATCGAAACTCAAAAATTCGGCCCGAAAAAAAAACGACAGTGGTACCCCTTACGTTTTTTTTGGGCGAAAAATTAAGTTTTGTCCAATCTTCCCAAATTCTGATAGAGGGCCATGAGACTTAGACCTGAGTGCAAAAATGGAGGCTCTAGCCCCTTCCAGAGCTGAGATATCGAAACTCAAAAATTCGGCCCGAAAAAAAACCGACAGTGGTACCCCTTACGTTTTTTTTTTTTGGGGCGAAAAATTAAGTTTCTCCAATCTTCCCAAAACTCTGGATTCTGATAGAGGGCCATGAGACTTAGACCTGAGTGCAAAAATGGAGGCTCTAGCCCCTTCCAGAGCTGAGATATCGAAACTCAAAAATTCGGCCCGAAAAAAAAACGACAGTGGTACCCCTTACGTTTTTTTTTTGGGCGAAAAATTAAGTTTCTCCAATCTTCCCAAATTCTGATAGAGGGCCATGAGACTTAGACCTGAGTGCAAAAATGGAGGCTCTAGCCCCTTCCAGAGCTGAGATATCGAAACTCAAAAATTCGGCCCGAAAAAAAAACGACAGTGGTACCCCTTACGTTATTTTTTTTGGGGCGAAAAATTAAGTTTCTCCAATCTTCCCAAATACTGATAGAGGGCCATGAGACTTAGACCTGAGTGCAAAAATGGAGGCTCTAGCCCCTTCCAGAGCTGAGATATGGAAACTCAAAAATTCGGCCCGAAAAAAAAACGACAGTGGTACCCCTTACGTTTTTTTTTTGGGGCGAAAAATTACGTTTCTCCAATCTTCCCAAATTCTGATAGAGGGCCATGAGACTTAGACCTGAGTGCAAAAATGGAGGCTCTAGCCCCTTCCAGAGCTGAGATATGGAAACTCAAAAATTCGGCCCGAAAAAAAAACGACAGTGGTACCCCTTACGTTTTTTTTTTGGGGCGAAAAATTAAGTTTCTCCAATCTTCCCAAATTCTGATAGAGGGCCATGAGACTTAGACCTGAGTGCAAAAATGGAGGCTCTAGCCCCTTCCAGAGCTGAGATATCGAAACTCAAAAATTCGGCCCGAAAAAAAAACGACAGTGGTACCCCTTACGTAATTTTTTTTGGGGCGAAAAATTAAGTTTCTCCAATCTTCCCAAATACTGATAGAGGGCCATGAGACTTAGACCTGAGTGCAAAAATGGAGGCTCTAGCCCCTTCCAGAGCTGAGATATGGAAACTCAAAAATTCGGCCCGAAAAAAAAACGACAGTGGTACCCCTTACGTTTTTTTTTTGGGGCGAAAAATTACGTTTCTCCAATCTTCCCAAATTCTGATAGAGGGCCATGAGACTTAGACCTGAGTGCAAAAATGGAGGCTCTAGCCCCTTCCAGAGCTGAGATATCGAAACTCAAAAATTCGGCCCGAAAAAAAAAACAACAGTGGTACCCCTTACGTTTTTTTTTTTTGAGGCGAAAAATTAAGTTTCTCCAATCTTCCCAAATTCTGATAGAGGGCCATGAGACTTAGACCTGAGTGCAAAAATGGAGGCTCTAGCCCCTTCCAGAGCTGAGATATCGAAACTCAAAAATTCGGCCCGAAAAAAAAAACGACAGTGGTACCCCTCAAGTTTTTTTTTGGGCGAAAAATTAAGTTTCTCCAATCTTCCCAAATTCTGATAGAGGGCCATGAGACTTAGACCTGAGTGCAAAAATGGAGGCTCTAGCCCCTTCCAGAGCTGAGATATCGAAACTCAAAAATTCGGCCCGAAAAAAAAACGACAGTGGTACCCCTTACGTTTTTTTTGGGCGAAAAATTAAGTTTTGTCCAATCTTCCCAAATTCTGATAGAGGGCCATGAGACTTAGACCTGAGTGCAAAAATGGAGGCTCTAGCCCCTTCCAGAGCTGAGATATCGAAACTCAAAAATTCGGCCCGAAAAAAAACCGACAGTGGTACCCCTTACGTTTTTTTTTTTTGGGGCGAAAAATTAAGTTTCTCCAATCTTCCCAAAACTCTGGATTCTGATAGAGGGCCATGAGACTTAGACCTGAGTGCAAAAATGGAGGCTCTAGCCCCTTCCAGAGCTGAGATATCGAAACTCAAAAATTCGGCCCGAAAAAAAAACGACAGTGGTACCCCTTGCGTTTTTTTTTTGGGCGAAAAATTAAGTTTCTCCAATCTTCCCAAATTCTGATAGAGGGCCATGAGACTTAGACCTGAGTGCAAAAATGGAGGCTCTAGCCCCTTCCAGAGCTGAGATATCGAAACTCAAAAATTCGGCCCGAAAAAAAAACGACAGTGGTACCCCTTACGTTATTTTTTTTGGGGCGAAAAATTAAGTTTCTCCAATCTTCCCAAATACTGATAGAGGGCCATGAGACTTAGACCTGAGTGCAAAAATGGAGGCTCTAGCCCCTTCCAGAGCTGAGATATGGAAACTCAAAAATTCGGCCCGAAAAAAAAACGACAGTGGTACCCCTTACGTTTTTTTTTTGGGGCGAAAAATTACGTTTCTCCAATCTTCCCAAATTCTGATAGAGGGCCATGAGACTTAGACCTGAGTGCAAAAATGGAGGCTCTAGCCCCTTCCAGAGCTGAGATATGGAAACTCAAAAATTCGGCCCGAAAAAAAAACGACAGTGGTACCCCTTACGTTTTTTTTTTGGGGCGAAAAATTAAGTTTCTCCAATCTTCCCAAATTCTGATAGAGGGCCATGAGACTTAGACCTGAGTGCAAAAATGGAGGCTCTAGCCCCTTCCAGAGCTGAGATATCGAAACTCAAAAATTCGGCCCGAAAAAAAAACGACAGTGGTACCCCTTACGTAATTTTTTTTGGGGCGAAAAATTAAGTTTCTCCAATCTTCCCAAATACTGATAGAGGGCCATGAGACTTAGACCTGAGTGCAAAAATGGAGGCTCTAGCCCCTTCCAGAGCTGAGATATCGAAACTCAAAAATTCGGCCCGAAAAAAAAACGACAGTGGTACCCCTTACGTTTTTTTTTTGGGGCGAAAAATTACGTTTCTCCAATCTTCCCAAATTCTGATAGAGGGCCATGAGACTTAGACCTGAGTGCAAAAATGGAGGCTCTAGCCCCTTCCAGAGCTGAGATATCGAAACTCAAAAATTCGGCCCGAAAAAAAAACGACAGTGGTACCCCTTACGTTTTTTTTTGGGCGAAAAATTAAGTTTTGTCCAATCTTCCCAAATTCTGATAGAGGGCCATGAGACTTAGACCTGAGTGCAAAAATGGAGGCTCTAGCCCCTTCCAGAGCTGAGATATCGAAACTCAAAAATTCGGCCCGAAAAAAAAACGACAGTGGTACCCCTTACGTTTTTTTTTGGGCGAAAAATTAAGTTTTGTCCAATCTTCCCAAATTCTGATAGAGGGCCATGAGACTTAGACCTGAGTGCAAAAATGGAGGCTCTAGCCCCTTCCAGAGCTGAGATATCGAAACTCAAAAATTCGGCCCGAAAAAAACAACAACAGTGGTACCCCTTACGTTTTTTTTTTTTGAGGCGAAAAATTAAGTTTCTCCAATCTTCCCAGATTCTGATAGAGGGCCATGAGACTTAAACCTGAGTGCAAAAATGGAGGCTCTAGCCCCTTCCAGAGCTGAGATATCGAAACTCAAAAATTCGGCCCGAAAAAAAAACGACAGTGGTACCCCTTACGTTTTTTTTTTGGGGCGAAAAATTAAGTTTCTCCAATCTTCCCAAATTCTGATAGAGGGCCATGAGACTTAGACCTGAGTGCAAAAATGGAGGCTCTAGCCCCTTCCAGAGCTGAGATATCGAAACTCAAAAATTCGGCCCGAAAAAAAAACGACAGTGGTACCCCTTACGTTTTTTTTGGGCGAAAAATTAAGTTTTGTCCAATCTTCCCAAATTCTAATAGAGGGCCATGAGACTTAGACCTGAGTGCAAAAATGGAGGCTCTAGCCCCTTCCAGAGCTGAGATATCGAAACTCAAAAATTCGGCCCGAAAAAAAAACGACAGTGGTACCCCTTACGTTTTTTTTTTTTGGGGCGAAAAATTAAGTTTCTCCAATCTTCCCAAAACTATGGATTCTGATAGAGGGCCATGAGACTTAGACCTGAGTGCAAAAATGGAGGCTCTAGCCCCTTCCAGAGCTGAGATATCGAAACTCAAAAATTCGGCCCGAAAAAAAAACGACAGTGGTACCCCTTACGTTTTTTTTTTGGGTGAAAAATTAAAATTCTCCAATCTTCCCAAATTCTGATAGAGGGCCATGAGACTTAGACCTGAGTGCAAAAATGGAGGCTCTAGCACCTTCCAGAGCTGAGATATCGAAACTCAAAAATTCGGCCCGAAAAAAAAAACGACAGTGGTACCCCTCACGTTTTTTTTTTGGGCGAAAAATTAAGTTTCTCCAATCTTCCCAAATTCTGATAGAGGGCCATGAGACTTAGACCTGAGTGCAAAAATGGAGGCTCTAGCCCCTTCCAGAGCTGAGATATCGAAACTCAAAAATTCGGCCCGAAAAAAAAACGACAGTGGTACCCCTTACGTTTTTTTTTGGGCGAAAAATTAAGTTTTGTCCAATCTTCCCAAATTCTGATAGAGGGCCATGAGACTTAGACCTGAGTGCAAAAATGGAGGCTCTAGCCCCTTCCAGAGCTGAGATATCGAAACTCAAAAATTCGGCCCGAAAAAAAAAACGACAGTGGTACCCCTTACGTTTTTTTTGGGCGAAAAATTAAGTTTCTCCAATCTTCCCAAATACTGATAGAGGGCCATGAGACTTAGACCTGAGTGCAAAAATGGAGGCTCTAGCCCCTTCCAGAGCTGAGATATGGAAACTCAAAAATTCGGCCCGAAAAAAAAACGACAGTGGTACCCCTTACGTTTTTTTTTTTGGGCGAAAAATTAAGTTTTGTCCAATCTTCCCAAATACTGATAGAGGGCCATGAGACTTAGACCTGAGTGCAAAAATGGAGGCTCTAGCCCCTTCCAGAGCTGAGATATCGAAACTCAAAAATTCGTCCCGAAAAAAAAACGACAGTGGTACCCCTAACGGTTTTTTTTTTTTGGGGTGAAAAATTAAGTTTCTCCAATCTTCCCAAAACTCTGGATTCTGATAGAGGGCCATGAGACTTAGACCTGAGTGCAAAAATGGAGGCTCTAGCCCCTTCCAGAGCTGAGATATCGAAACTCAAAAATTCGGCCCGAAAAAAAAACGACAGTGGTACCCCTTACGTTTTTTTTTTGGGCGAAAAATTAAGTTTCTCCAATCTTCCCAAATTCTGATAGAGGGCCATGAGACTTAGACCTGAGTGCAAAAATGGAGGCTCTAGCCCCTTCCAGAGCTGAGATATCGAAACTCAAAAATTCGGCCCGAAAAAAAAACGACAGTGGTACCCCTCAAGTTTTTTTTTGGGCGAAAAATTAAGTTTCTCCAATCTTCCCAAATTCTGATAGAGGGCCATGAGACTTAGACCTGAGTGCAAAAATGGAGGCTCTAGCCCCTTCCAGAGCTGAGATATCGAAACTCAAAAATTCGGCCCGAAAAAAAAACGACAGTGGTACCCCTTACGTTTTTTTTGGGCGAAAAATTAAGTTTTGTCCAATCTTCCCAAATTCTGATAGAGGGCCATGAGACTTAGACCTGAGTGCAAAAATGGAGGCTCTAGCCCCTTCCAGAGCTGAGATATCGAAACTCAAAAATTCGGCCCGAAAAAAAACCGACAGTGGTACCCCTTACGTTTTTTTTTTTTGGGGCGAAAAATTAAGTTTCTCCAATCTTCCCAAAACTCTGGATTCTGATAGAGGGCCATGAGACTTAGACCTGAGTGCAAAAATGGAGGCTCTAGCCCCTTCCAGAGCTGAGATATCGAAACTCAAAAATTCGGCCCGAAAAAAAAACGACAGTGGTACCCCTTACGTTTTTTTTTTGGGCGAAAAATTAAGTTTCTCCAATCTTCCCAAATTCTGATAGAGGGCCATGAGACTTAGACCTGAGTGCAAAAATGGAGGCTCTAGCCCCTTCCAGAGCTGAGATATCGAAACTCAAAAATTCGGCCCGAAAAAAAAACGACAGTGGTACCCCTTACGTTATTTTTTTTGGGGCGAAAAATTAAGTTTCTCCAATCTTCCCAAATACTGATAGAGGGCCATGAGACTTAGACCTGAGTGCAAAAATGGAGGCTCTAGCCCCTTCCAGAGCTGAGATATGGAAACTCAAAAATTCGGCCCGAAAAAAAAACGACAGTGGTACCCCTTACGTTTTTTTTTTGGGGCGAAAAATTACGTTTCTCCAATCTTCCCAAATTCTGATAGAGGGCCATGAGACTTAGACCTGAGTGCAAAAATGGAGGCTCTAGCCCCTTCCAGAGCTGAGATATGGAAACTCAAAAATTCGGCCCGAAAAAAAAACGACAGTGGTACCCCTTACGTTTTTTTTTTGGGGCGAAAAATTAAGTTTCTCCAATCTTCCCAAATTCTGATAGAGGGCCATGAGACTTAGACCTGAGTGCAAAAATGGAGGCTCTAGCCCCTTCCAGAGCTGAGATATCGAAACTCAAAAATTCGGCCCGAAAAAAAAACGACAGTGGTACCCCTTACGTAATTTTTTTTGGGGCGAAAAATTAAGTTTCTCCAATCTTCCCAAATACTGATAGAGGGCCATGAGACTTAGACCTGAGTGCAAAAATGGAGGCTCTAGCCCCTTCCAGAGCTGAGATATGGAAACTCAAAAATTCGGCCCGAAAAAAAAACGACAGTGGTACCCCTTACGTTTTTTTTTTGGGGCGAAAAATTACGTTTCTCCAATCTTCCCAAATTCTGATAGAGGGCCATGAGACTTAGACCTGAGTGCAAAAATGGAGGCTCTAGCCCCTTCCAGAGCTGAGATATCGAAACTCAAAAATTCGGCCCGAAAAAAAAACGACAGTGGTACCCCTTACGTTTTTTTTTGGGCGAAAAATTAAGTTTTGTCCAATCTTCCCAAATTCTGATAGAGGGCCATGAGACTTAGACCTGAGTGCAAAAATGGAGGCTCTAGCCCCTTCCAGAGCTGAGATATCGAAACTCAAAAATTCGGCCCGAAAAAAAAAACAACAGTGGTACCCCTTACGTTTTTTTTTTTTGAGGCGAAAAATTAAGTTTCTCCAATCTTCCCAAATTCTGATAGAGGGCCATGAGACTTAGACCTGAGTGCAAAAATGGAGGCTCTAGCCCCTTCCAGAGCTGAGATATCGAAACTCAAAAATTCGGCCCGAAAAAAAAAACGACAGTGGTACCCCTCAAGTTTTTTTTTGGGCGAAAAATTAAGTTTCTCCAATCTTCCCAAATTCTGATAGAGGGCCATGAGACTTAGACCTGAGTGCAAAAATGGAGGCTCTAGCCCCTTCCAGAGCTGAGATATCGAAACTCAAAAATTCGGCCCGAAAAAAAAAACGACAGTGGTACCCCTTACGTTTTTTTTGGGCGAAAAATTAAGTTTTGTCCAATCTTCCCAAATTCTGATAGAGGGCCATGAGACTTAGACCTGAGTGCAAAAATGGAGGCTCTAGCCCCTTCCAGAGCTGAGATATCGAAACTCAAAAATTCGGCCCGAAAAAAAACCGACAGTGGTACCCCTTACGTTTTTTTTTTTTGAGGCGAAAAATTAAGTTTCTCCAATCTTCCCAAAACTCTGGATTCTGATAGAGGGCCATGAGACTTAGACCTGAGTGCAAAAATGGAGGCTCTAGCCCCTTCCAGAGCTGAGATATCGAAACTCAAAAATTCGGCCCGAAAAAAAAACGACAGTGGTACCCCTTACGTTTTTTTTTTGGGCGAAAAATTAAGTTTCTCCAATCTTCCCAAATTCTGATAGAGGGCCATGAGACTTAGACCTGAGTGCAAAAATGGAGGCTCTAGCCCCTTCCAGAGCTGAGATATCGAAACTCAAAAATTCGGCCCGAAAAAAAAACGACAGTGGTACCCCTTACGTTATTTTTTTTGGGGCGAAAAATTAAGTTTCTCCAATCTTCCCAAATACTGATAGAGGGCCATGAGACTTAGACCTGAGTGCAAAAATGGAGGCTCTAGCCCCTTCCAGAGCTGAGATATGGAAACTCAAAAATTCGGCCCGAAAAAAAAACGACAGTGGTACCCCTTACGTTTTTTTTTTGGGGCGAAAAATTACGTTTCTCCAATCTTCCCAAATTCTGATAGAGGGCCATGAGACTTAGACCTGAGTGCAAAAATGGAGGCTCTAGCCCCTTCCAGAGCTGAGATATGGAAACTCAAAAATTCGGCCCGAAAAAAAAACGACAGTGGTACCCCTTACGTTTTTTTTTTGGGGCGAAAAATTAAGTTTCTCCAATCTTCCCAAATTCTGATAGAGGGCCATGAGACTTAGACCTGAGTGCAAAAATGGAGGCTCTAGCCCCTTCCAGAGCTGAGATATCGAAACTCAAAAATTCGGCCCGAAAAAAAAACGACAGTGGTACCCCTTACGTAATTTTTTTTGGGGCGAAAAATTAAGTTTCTCCAATCTTCCCAAATACTGATAGAGGGCCATGAGACTTAGACCTGAGTGCAAAAATGGAGGCTCTAGCCCCTTCCAGAGCTGAGATATGGAAACTCAAAAATTCGGCCCGAAAAAAAAACGACAGTGGTACCCCTTACGTTTTTTTTTTGGGGCGAAAAATTACGTTTCTCCAATCTTCCCAAATTCTGATAGAGGGCCATGAGACTTAGACCTGAGTGCAAAAATGGAGGCTCTAGCCCCTTCCAGAGCTGAGATATCGAAACTCAAAAATTCGGCCCGAAAAAAAAACGACAGTGGTACCCCTTACGTTTTTTTTTGGGCGAAAAATTAAGTTTTGTCCAATCTTCCCAAATTCTGATAGAGGGCCATGAGACTTAGACCTGAGTGCAAAAATGGAGGCTCTAGCCCCTTCCAGAGCTGAGATATCGAAACTCAAAAATTCGGCCCGAAAAAAACAACAACAGTGGTACCCCTTACGTTTTTTTTTTTTGAGGCGAAAAATTAAGTTTCTCCAATCTTCCCAGATTCTGATAGAGGGCCATGAGACTTAAACCTGAGTGCAAAAATGGAGGCTCTAGCCCCTTCCAGAGCTGAGATATCGAAACTCAAAAATTCGGCCCGAAAAAAAAACGACAGTGGTACCCCTTACGTTTTTTTTTTGGGGCGAAAAATTAAGTTTCTCCAATCTTCCCAAATTCTGATAGAGGGCCATGAGACTTAGACCTGAGTGCAAAAATGGAGGCTCTAGCCCCTTCCAGAGCTGAGATATCGAAACTCAAAAATTCGGCCCGAAAAAAAAACGACAGTGGTACCCCTTACGTTTTTTTTGGGCGAAAAATTAAGTTTTGTCCAATCTTCCCAAATTCTAATAGAGGGCCATGAGACTTAGACCTGAGTGCAAAAATGGAGGCTCTAGCCCCTTCCAGAGCTGAGATATCGAAACTCAAAAATTCGGCCCGAAAAAAAAACGACAGTGGTACCCCTTACGTTTTTTTTTTTTGGGGCGAAAAATTAAGTTTCTCCAATCTTCCCAAAACTATGGATTCTGATAGAGGGCCATGAGACTTAGACCTGAGTGCAAAAATGGAGGCTCTAGCCCCTTCCAGAGCTGAGATATCGAAACTCAAAAATTCGGCCCGAAAAAAAAACGACAGTGGTACCCCTTACGTTTTTTTTTTGGGTGAAAAATTAAAATTCTCCAATCTTCCCAAATTCTGATAGAGGGCCATGAGACTTAGACCTGAGTGCAAAAATGGAGGCTCTAGCACCTTCCAGAGCTGAGATATCGAAACTCAAAAATTCGGCCCGAAAAAAAAAACGACAGTGGTACCCCTCACGTTTTTTTTTGGGCGAAAAATTAAGTTTCTCCAATCTTCCCAAATTCTGATAGAGGGCCATGAGACTTAGACCTGAGTGCAAAAATGGAGGCTCTAGCCCCTTCCAGAGCTGAGATATCGAAACTCAAAAATTCGGCCCGAAAAAAAAACGACAGTGGTACCCCTTACTTTTTTTTTTGGGCGAAAAATTAAGTTTTGTCCAATCTTCCCAAATTCTGATAGAGGGCCATGAGACTTAGACCTGAGTGCAAAAATGGAGGCTCTAGCCCCTTCCAGAGCTGAGATATCGAAACTCAAAAATTCGGCCCGAAAAAAAAACGACAGTGGTACCCCTTACGTTTTTTTTGGGCGAAAAATTAAGTTTTGTCCAATCTTCCCAAATTCTGATAGAGGGCCATGAGACTTAGACCTGAGTGCAAAAATGGAGGCTCTAGCCCCTTCCAGAGCTGAGATATCGAAACTCAAAAATTCGGCCCGAAAAAAAAAACGACAGTGGTACCCCTTACGTTTTTTTTTTTTGGGGCGAAAAATTAAGTTTCTCCAATCTTCCCAGATTCTGATAGAGGGCCATGAGACTTAGACCTGAGTGCAAAAATGGAGGCTCTAGCCCCTTCCAGAGCTGAGATATCGAAACTCAAAAATTCGGCCCGAAAAAAAAACGACAGTGGTAACCCTTACGTTTTTTTTTTGGGGCGAAAAATTAAGTTTCTCCAATCTTCCCAAATTCTGATAGAGGGCCATGAGACTTAGACCTGAGTGCAAAAATGGAGGCTCTAGCCCCTTCCAGAGCTGAGATATCGAAACTCAAAAATTCGGCCCGAAAAAAAAACGACAGTGGTACCCCTTACGTTTTTTTTGGGCGAAAAATTAAGTTTTGTCCAATCTTCCCAAATTCTGATAGAGGGCCATGAGACTTAGACCTGAGTGCAAAAATGGAGGCTCTAGCCCCTTCCAGAGCTGAGATATCGAAACTCAAAAATTCGGCCTGAAAAAAAAACAACAGTGGTACCCCTTACGTTTTTTTTTTTTGGGGCGAAAAATTAAGTTTCTCCAATCTTCCCAAAACTATGGATTCTGATAGAGGGCCATGAGACTTAGACCTGAGTGCAAAAATGGAGGCTCTAGCCCCTTCCAGAGCTGAGATATCGAAACTCAAAAATTCGGCCCGAAAAAAAAACGACAGTGGTACCCCTTACGTTTTTTTTTTGGGTGAAAAATTAAAATTCTCCAATCTTCCCAAATTCTGATAGAGGGCCATGAGACTTAGACCTGAGTGCAAAAATGGAGGCTCTAGCACCTTCCAGAGCTGAGATATCGAAACTCAAAAATTCGGCCCGAAAAAAAAAACGACAGTGGTACCCCTCACGTTTTTTTTTGGGCGAAAAATTAAGTTTCTCCAATCTTCCCAAATTCTGATAGAGGGCCATGAGACTTAGACCTGAGTGCAAAAATGGAGGCTCTAGCCCCTTCCAGAGCTGAGATATCGAAACTCAAAAATTCGGCCCGAAAAAAAAACGACAGTGGTACCCCTTACGTTTTTTTTTGGGCGAAAAATTAAGTTTTGTCCAATCTTCCCAAATTCTGATAGAGGGCCATGAGACTTAGACCTGAGTGCAAAAATGGAGGCTCTAGCCCCTTCCAGAGCTGAGATATCGAAACTCAAAAATTCGGCCCGAAAAAAAAAACGACAGTGGTACCCCTTACGTTTTTTTTTGGGGGGCGAAAAATTACGTTTCTCCAATCTTCCCAGATTCTGATAGAGGGCCATGAGACTTAGACCTGAGTGCAAAAATGGAGGCTCTAGCCCCTTCCAGAGCTGAGATATCGAAACTCAAAAATTCGGCCCGAAAAAAAAAACGACAGTGGTACCCCTTACGTTTTTTTTTTGGGCGAAAAATTAAGTTTCTCCAATCTTCCCAAATACTGATAGAGGGCCATGAGACTTAGACCTGAGTGCAAAAATGGAGGCTCTAGCCCCTTCCAGAGCTGAGATATCGAAACTCAAAAATTCGGTCCGAAAAAAAAACGACAGTGGTACCCCTTACGTTTTTTTTTTGGGGCGAAAAATTAAGTTTCTCCAAATCTTCCCAAATTCTGATAGAGGGCCATGAGACTTAGACCTGAGTGCAAAAATGGAGGCTCTAGCCCCTTCCAGAGCTGAGATATCGAAACTCAAAAATTCGGCCCGAAAAAAAAACGACAGTGGTACCCCTTACGTTTTTTTTTTGGGCGAAAAATTTAGTTTCTCCAATCTTCCCAAATTCTGATAGAGGGCCATGAGACTTAGACCTGAGTGCAAAAATGGAGGCTCTAGCCCCTTCCAGAGCTGAGATATCGAAACTCAAAAATTCGGCCCGAAAAAAAAACGACAGTGGTACCCCTTACGTTATTTTTTTTGGGGCGAAAAATTAAGTTTCTCCAATCTTCCCAAATACTGATAGAGGGCCATGAGACTTAGACCTGAGTGCAAAAATGGAGGCTCTAGCCCCTTCCAGAGCTGAGATATGGAAACTCAAAAATTCGGCCCGAAAAAAAAACGACAGTGGTACCCCTTACGTTTTTTTTTTGGGGCGAAAAATTAAGTTTCTCCAATCTTCCCAAATTCTGATAGAGGGCCATGAGACTTAGACCTGAGTGCAAAAATGGAGGCTCTAGCCCCTTCCAGAGCTGAGATATCGAAACTCAAAAATTCGGCCCGAAAAAAAAAACGACAGTGGTACCCCTTACGTTTTTTTTTGGGGGCGAAAAATTAAGTTTCTCCAATCTTCCCAAATACTGATAGAGGGCCATGAGACTTAGACCTGAGTGCAAAAATGGAGGCTCTAGCCCCTTCCAGAGCTGAGATATCGAAACTCAAAAATTCGGCCCGAAAAAAAAACGACAGTGGTACCCCTTACGTTTTTTTTTTTTGGGGCGAAAAATTAAGTTTCTCCAATCTTCCCAAAACTCTGGATTCTGATAGAGGGCCATGAGACTTAGACCTGAGTGCAAAAATGGAGGCTCTAGCCCCTTCCAGAGCTGAGATATCGAAACTCAAAAATTCGGCCCGAAAAAAAAAACGACAGTGGTACCCCTTACGGTTTTTTTTGGGGGCGAAAAATTAAGTTTCTCCAATCTTCCCAAATACTGATAGAGGGCCATGAGACTTAGACCTGAGTGCAAAAATGGAGGCTCTAGCCCCTTCCAGAGCTGAGATATGGAAACTCAAAAATTCGGCCCGAAAAAAAAACGACAGTGGTACCCCTTACGTTTTTTTTTTGGGGGCGAAAAATTAAGTTTCTCCAATCTTCCCAAAACTCTGGATTCTGATAGAGGGCCATGAGACTTAGACCTGAGTGCAAAAATGGAGGCTCTAGCCCCTTCCAGAGCTGAGATATCGAAACTCAAAAATTCGGCCCGAAAAAAAAACGACAGTGGTACCCCTTACGGTTTTTTTTGGGGGCGAAAAATTAAGTTTCTCCAATCTTCCCAAATACTGATAGAGGGCCATGAGACTTAGACCTGAGTGCAAAAATGGAGGCTCTAGTCCCTTCCAGAGCTGAGATATGGAAACTCAAAAATTCGGCCCGAAAAAAAAACGACAGTGGTACCCCTTACGTTTTTTTTTTTGGGGCGAAAAATTAAGTTTCTCCAATCTTCCCAAATTCTGTTAGAGGGCCATGAGACTTAGACCTGAGTGCAAAAATGGAGGCTCTAGCCCCTTCCAGAGCTGAGATATCGAAACTAAAAAATTCGGCCCGAAAAAAAAAACGACAGTGGTACCCCTTACGTTTTTTTTTTGGGCGAAAAATTAAGTTTTGTCCAATCTTCCCAAATTCTGATAGAGGGCCATGAGACTTAGACCTGAGTGCAAAAATGGAGGCTCTAGCCCCTTCCAGAGCTGAGATATGGAAACTCAAAAATTCGGCCCGAAAAAAAAACGACAGTGGTACCCCTTACGTTTTTTTTTTGGGGCGAAAAATTACGTTTCTCCAATCTTCCCAAATTCTGATAGAGGGCCATGAGACTTAGACCTGAGTGCAAAAATGGAGGCTCTAGCCCCTTCCAGAGCTGAGATATGGAAACTCAAAAATTCGGCCCGAAAAAAAAACGACAGTGGTACCCCTTACGTTTTTTTTTTGGGGCGAAAAATTAAGTTTCTCCAATCTTCCCAAATTCTGATAGAGGGCCATGAGACTTAGACCTGAGTGCAAAAATGGAGGCTCTAGCCCCTTCCAGAGCTGAGATATCGAAACTCAAAAATTCGGCCCGAAAAAAAAACGACAGTGGTACCCCTTACGTAATTTTTTTTGGGGCGAAAAATTAAGTTTCTCCAATCTTCCCAAATACTGATAGAGGGCCATGAGACTTAGACCTGAGTGCAAAAATGGAGGCTCTAGCCCCTTCCAGAGCTGAGATATGGAAACTCAAAAATTCGGCCCGAAAAAAAAACGACAGTGGTACCCCTTACGTTTTTTTTTTGGGGCGAAAAATTACGTTTCTCCAATCTTCCCAAATTCTGATAGAGGGCCATGAGACTTAGACCTGAGTGCAAAAATGGAGGCTCTAGCCCCTTCCAGAGCTGAGATATCGAAACTCAAAAATTCGGCCCGAAAAAAAAACGACAGTGGTACCCCTTACGTTTTTTTTTGGGCGAAAAATTAAGTTTTGTCCAATCTTCCCAAATTCTGATAGAGGGCCATGAGACTTAGACCTGAGTGCAAAAATGGAGGCTCTAGCCCCTTCCAGAGCTGAGATATCGAAACTCAAAAATTCGGCCCGAAAAAAAAAACAACAGTGGTACCCCTTACGTTTTTTTTTTTTGAGGCGAAAAATTAAGTTTCTCCAATCTTCCCAAATTCTGATAGAGGGCCATGAGACTTAGACCTGAGTGCAAAAATGGAGGCTCTAGCCCCTTCCAGAGCTGAGATATCGAAACTCAAAAATTCGGCCCGAAAAAAAAAACGACAGTGGTACCCCTCAAGTTTTTTTTTGGGCGAAAAATTAAGTTTCTCCAATCTTCCCAAATTCTGATAGAGGGCCATGAGACTTAGACCTGAGTGCAAAAATGGAGGCTCTAGCCCCTTCCAGAGCTGAGATATCGAAACTCAAAAATTCGGCCCGAAAAAAAAAACGACAGTGGTACCCCTTACGTTTTTTTTGGGCGAAAAATTAAGTTTTGTCCAATCTTCCCAAATTCTGATAGAGGGCCATGAGACTTAGACCTGAGTGCAAAAATGGAGGCTCTAGCCCCTTCCAGAGCTGAGATATCGAAACTCAAAAATTCGGCCCGAAAAAAAACCGACAGTGGTACCCCTTACGTTTTTTTTTTTTGAGGCGAAAAATTAAGTTTCTCCAATCTTCCCAAAACTCTGGATTCTGATAGAGGGCCATGAGACTTAGACCTGAGTGCAAAAATGGAGGCTCTAGCCCCTTCCAGAGCTGAGATATCGAAACTCAAAAATTCGGCCCGAAAAAAAAACGACAGTGGTACCCCTTACGTTTTTTTTTTGGGCGAAAAATTAAGTTTCTCCAATCTTCCCAAATTCTGATAGAGGGCCATGAGACTTAGACCTGAGTGCAAAAATGGAGGCTCTAGCCCCTTCCAGAGCTGAGATATCGAAACTCAAAAATTCGGCCCGAAAAAAAAACGACAGTGGTACCCCTTACGTTATTTTTTTTGGGGCGAAAAATTAAGTTTCTCCAATCTTCCCAAATACTGATAGAGGGCCATGAGACTTAGACCTGAGTGCAAAAATGGAGGCTCTAGCCCCTTCCAGAGCTGAGATATGGAAACTCAAAAATTCGGCCCGAAAAAAAAACGACAGTGGTACCCCTTACGTTTTTTTTTTGGGGCGAAAAATTACGTTTCTCCAATCTTCCCAAATTCTGATAGAGGGCCATGAGACTTAGACCTGAGTGCAAAAATGGAGGCTCTAGCCCCTTCCAGAGCTGAGATATGGAAACTCAAAAATTCGGCCCGAAAAAAAAACGACAGTGGTACCCCTTACGTTTTTTTTTTGGGGCGAAAAATTAAGTTTCTCCAATCTTCCCAAATTCTGATAGAGGGCCATGAGACTTAGACCTGAGTGCAAAAATGGAGGCTCTAGCCCCTTCCAGAGCTGAGATATCGAAACTCAAAAATTCGGCCCGAAAAAAAAACGACAGTGGTACCCCTTACGTAATTTTTTTTGGGGCGAAAAATTAAGTTTCTCCAATCTTCCCAAATACTGATAGAGGGCCATGAGACTTAGACCTGAGTGCAAAAATGGAGGCTCTAGCCCCTTCCAGAGCTGAGATATGGAAACTCAAAAATTCGGCCCGAAAAAAAAACGACAGTGGTACCCCTTACGTTTTTTTTTTGGGGCGAAAAATTACGTTTCTCCAATCTTCCCAAATTCTGATAGAGGGCCATGAGACTTAGACCTGAGTGCAAAAATGGAGGCTCTAGCCCCTTCCAGAGCTGAGATATCGAAACTCAAAAATTCGGCCCGAAAAAAAAACGACAGTGGTACCCCTTACGTTTTTTTTTGGGCGAAAAATTAAGTTTTGTCCAATCTTCCCAAATTCTGATAGAGGGCCATGAGACTTAGACCTGAGTGCAAAAATGGAGGCTCTAGCCCCTTCCAGAGCTGAGATATCGAAACTCAAAAATTCGGCCCGAAAAAAACAACAACAGTGGTACCCCTTACGTTTTTTTTTTTTGAGGCGAAAAATTAAGTTTCTCCAATCTTCCCAGATTCTGATAGAGGGCCATGAGACTTAAACCTGAGTGCAAAAATGGAGGCTCTAGCCCCTTCCAGAGCTGAGATATCGAAACTCAAAAATTCGGCCCGAAAAAAAAACGACAGTGGTACCCCTTACGTTTTTTTTTTGGGGCGAAAAATTAAGTTTCTCCAATCTTCCCAAATTCTGATAGAGGGCCATGAGACTTAGACCTGAGTGCAAAAATGGAGGCTCTAGCCCCTTCCAGAGCTGAGATATCGAAACTCAAAAATTCGGCCCGAAAAAAAAACGACAGTGGTACCCCTTACGTTTTTTTTGGGCGAAAAATTAAGTTTTGTCCAATCTTCCCAAATTCTAATAGAGGGCCATGAGACTTAGACCTGAGTGCAAAAATGGAGGCTCTAGCCCCTTCCAGAGCTGAGATATCGAAACTCAAAAATTCGGCCCGAAAAAAAAACGACAGTGGTACCCCTTACGTTTTTTTTTTTTGGGGCGAAAAATTAAGTTTCTCCAATCTTCCCAAAACTATGGATTCTGATAGAGGGCCATGAGACTTAGACCTGAGTGCAAAAATGGAGGCTCTAGCCCCTTCCAGAGCTGAGATATCGAAACTCAAAAATTCGGCCCGAAAAAAAAACGACAGTGGTACCCCTTACGTTTTTTTTTTGGGTGAAAAATTAAAATTCTCCAATCTTCCCAAATTCTGATAGAGGGCCATGAGACTTAGACCTGAGTGCAAAAATGGAGGCTCTAGCACCTTCCAGAGCTGAGATATCGAAACTCAAAAATTCGGCCCGAAAAAAAAAACGACAGTGGTACCCCTCACGTTTTTTTTTGGGCGAAAAATTAAGTTTCTCCAATCTTCCCAAATTCTGATAGAGGGCCATGAGACTTAGACCTGAGTGCAAAAATGGAGGCTCTAGCCCCTTCCAGAGCTGAGATATCGAAACTCAAAAATTCGGCCCGAAAAAAAAACGACAGTGGTACCCCTTACTTTTTTTTTTGGGCGAAAAATTAAGTTTTGTCCAATCTTCCCAAATTCTGATAGAGGGCCATGAGACTTAGACCTGAGTGCAAAAATGGAGGCTCTAGCCCCTTCCAGAGCTGAGATATCGAAACTCAAAAATTCGGCCCGAAAAAAAAACGACAGTGGTACCCCTTACGTTTTTTTTGGGCGAAAAATTAAGTTTTGTCCAATCTTCCCAAATTCTGATAGAGGGCCATGAGACTTAGACCTGAGTGCAAAAATGGAGGCTCTAGCCCCTTCCAGAGCTGAGATATCGAAACTCAAAAATTCGGCCCGAAAAAAAAAACGACAGTGGTACCCCTTACGTTTTTTTTTTTTGGGGCGAAAAATTAAGTTTCTCCAATCTTCCCAGATTCTGATAGAGGGCCATGAGACTTAGACCTGAGTGCAAAAATGGAGGCTCTAGCCCCTTCCAGAGCTGAGATATCGAAACTCAAAAATTCGGCCCGAAAAAAAAACGACAGTGGTAACCCTTACGTTTTTTTTTTGGGGCGAAAAATTAAGTTTCTCCAATCTTCCCAAATTCTGATAGAGGGCCATGAGACTTAGACCTGAGTGCAAAAATGGAGGCTCTAGCCCCTTCCAGAGCTGAGATATCGAAACTCAAAAATTCGGCCCGAAAAAAAAACGACAGTGGTACCCCTTACGTTTTTTTTGGGCGAAAAATTAAGTTTTGTCCAATCTTCCCAAATTCTGATAGAGGGCCATGAGACTTAGACCTGAGTGCAAAAATGGAGGCTCTAGCCCCTTCCAGAGCTGAGATATCGAAACTCAAAAATTCGGCCTGAAAAAAAAACAACAGTGGTACCCCTTACGTTTTTTTTTTTTGGGGCGAAAAATTAAGTTTCTCCAATCTTCCCAAAACTATGGATTCTGATAGAGGGCCATGAGACTTAGACCTGAGTGCAAAAATGGAGGCTCTAGCCCCTTCCAGAGCTGAGATATCGAAACTCAAAAATTCGGCCCGAAAAAAAAACGACAGTGGTACCCCTTACGTTTTTTTTTTGGGTGAAAAATTAAAATTCTCCAATCTTCCCAAATTCTGATAGAGGGCCATGAGACTTAGACCTGAGTGCAAAAATGGAGGCTCTAGCACCTTCCAGAGCTGAGATATCGAAACTCAAAAATTCGGCCCGAAAAAAAAAACGACAGTGGTACCCCTCACGTTTTTTTTTGGGCGAAAAATTAAGTTTCTCCAATCTTCCCAAATTCTGATAGAGGGCCATGAGACTTAGACCTGAGTGCAAAAATGGAGGCTCTAGCCCCTTCCAGAGCTGAGATATCGAAACTCAAAAATTCGGCCCGAAAAAAAAACGACAGTGGTACCCCTTACGTTTTTTTTTGGGCGAAAAATTAAGTTTTGTCCAATCTTCCCAAATTCTGATAGAGGGCCATGAGACTTAGACCTGAGTGCAAAAATGGAGGCTCTAGCCCCTTCCAGAGCTGAGATATCGAAACTCAAAAATTCGGCCCGAAAAAAAAAACGACAGTGGTACCCCTTACGTTTTTTTTTGGGGGGCGAAAAATTACGTTTCTCCAATCTTCCCAGATTCTGATAGAGGGCCATGAGACTTAGACCTGAGTGCAAAAATGGAGGCTCTAGCCCCTTCCAGAGCTGAGATATCGAAACTCAAAAATTCGGCCCGAAAAAAAAAACGACAGTGGTACCCCTTACGTTTTTTTTTTGGGCGAAAAATTAAGTTTCTCCAATCTTCCCAAATACTGATAGAGGGCCATGAGACTTAGACCTGAGTGCAAAAATGGAGGCTCTAGCCCCTTCCAGAGCTGAGATATCGAAACTCAAAAATTCGGTCCGAAAAAAAAACGACAGTGGTACCCCTTACGTTTTTTTTTTGGGGCGAAAAATTAAGTTTCTCCAAATCTTCCCAAATTCTGATAGAGGGCCATGAGACTTAGACCTGAGTGCAAAAATGGAGGCTCTAGCCCCTTCCAGAGCTGAGATATCGAAACTCAAAAATTCGGCCCGAAAAAAAAACGACAGTGGTACCCCTTACGTTTTTTTTTTGGGCGAAAAATTTAGTTTCTCCAATCTTCCCAAATTCTGATAGAGGGCCATGAGACTTAGACCTGAGTGCAAAAATGGAGGCTCTAGCCCCTTCCAGAGCTGAGATATCGAAACTCAAAAATTCGGCCCGAAAAAAAAACGACAGTGGTACCCCTTACGTTATTTTTTTTGGGGCGAAAAATTAAGTTTCTCCAATCTTCCCAAATACTGATAGAGGGCCATGAGACTTAGACCTGAGTGCAAAAATGGAGGCTCTAGCCCCTTCCAGAGCTGAGATATGGAAACTCAAAAATTCGGCCCGAAAAAAAAACGACAGTGGTACCCCTTACGTTTTTTTTTTGGGGCGAAAAATTAAGTTTCTCCAATCTTCCCAAATTCTGATAGAGGGCCATGAGACTTAGACCTGAGTGCAAAAATGGAGGCTCTAGCCCCTTCCAGAGCTGAGATATCGAAACTCAAAAATTCGGCCCGAAAAAAAAAACGACAGTGGTACCCCTTACGTTTTTTTTTGGGGGCGAAAAATTAAGTTTCTCCAATCTTCCCAAATACTGATAGAGGGCCATGAGACTTAGACCTGAGTGCAAAAATGGAGGCTCTAGCCCCTTCCAGAGCTGAGATATCGAAACTCAAAAATTCGGCCCGAAAAAAAAACGACAGTGGTACCCCTTACGTTTTTTTTTTTTGGGGCGAAAAATTAAGTTTCTCCAATCTTCCCAAAACTCTGGATTCTGATAGAGGGCCATGAGACTTAGACCTGAGTGCAAAAATGGAGGCTCTAGCCCCTTCCAGAGCTGAGATATCGAAACTCAAAAATTCGGCCCGAAAAAAAAAACGACAGTGGTACCCCTTACGGTTTTTTTTGGGGGCGAAAAATTAAGTTTCTCCAATCTTCCCAAATACTGATAGAGGGCCATGAGACTTAGACCTGAGTGCAAAAATGGAGGCTCTAGCCCCTTCCAGAGCTGAGATATGGAAACTCAAAAATTCGGCCCGAAAAAAAAACGACAGTGGTACCCCTTACGTTTTTTTTTTGGGGGCGAAAAATTAAGTTTCTCCAATCTTCCCAAAACTCTGGATTCTGATAGAGGGCCATGAGACTTAGACCTGAGTGCAAAAATGGAGGCTCTAGCCCCTTCCAGAGCTGAGATATCGAAACTCAAAAATTCGGCCCGAAAAAAAAACGACAGTGGTACCCCTTACGGTTTTTTTTGGGGGCGAAAAATTAAGTTTCTCCAATCTTCCCAAATACTGATAGAGGGCCATGAGACTTAGACCTGAGTGCAAAAATGGAGGCTCTAGTCCCTTCCAGAGCTGAGATATGGAAACTCAAAAATTCGGCCCGAAAAAAAAACGACAGTGGTACCCCTTACGTTTTTTTTTTTGGGGCGAAAAATTAAGTTTCTCCAATCTTCCCAAATTCTGTTAGAGGGCCATGAGACTTAGACCTGAGTGCAAAAATGGAGGCTCTAGCCCCTTCCAGAGCTGAGATATCGAAACTAAAAAATTCGGCCCGAAAAAAAAAACGACAGTGGTACCCCTTACGTTTTTTTTTTGGGCGAAAAATTAAGTTTTGTCCAATCTTCCCAAATTCTGATAGAGGGCCATGAGACTTAGACCTGAGTGCAAAAATGGAGGCTCTAGCCCCTTCCAGAGCTGAGATATCGAAACTCAAAAATTCGGCCCGAAAAAAAAACGACAGTGGTACCCCTTACGTTTTTTTTTGGGGCGAAAAATTAAGTTTCTCCAATCTTCCCAAATTCTGATAGAGGGCCATGAGACTTAGACCTGAGTGCAAAAATGGAGGCTCTAGCCCCTTCCAGAGCTGAGATATCGAAACTCAAAAATTCGGCCCGAAAAAAAAACGACAGTGGTAACCCTTACGTTATTTTTTTTGGGGCGAAAAATTAAGTTTCTCCAATCTTCCCAAATACTGATAGAGGGCCATGAGACTTAGACCTGAGTGCAAAAATGGAGGCTCTAGCCCCTTCCAGAGCTGAGATATCGAAACTCAAAAATTCGGCCCGAAAAAAAAAACGACAGTGGTACCCCTTACGTTTTTTTTTTTGGGGCGAAAAATTAAGTTTCTCCAATCTTCCCAAATTCTGATAGAGGGCCATGAGACTTAGACCTGAGTGCAAAAATGGAGGCTCTAGCCCCTTCCAGAGCTGAGATATCGAAACTCAAAAATTCGGCCCGAAAAAAAAACGACAGTGGTACCCCTTACGTTTTTTTTGGGCGAAAAATTAAGTTTTGTCCAATCTTCCCAAATTCTGATAGAGGGCCATGAGACTTAGACCTGAGTGCAAAAATGGAGGCTCTAGCCCCTTCCAGAGCTGAGATATCGAAACTCAAAAATTCGGCCCGAAAAAAAAACGACAGTGGTACCCCTTACGTTTTTTTTTTTTGGGGCGAAAAATTAAGTTTCTCCAATCTTCCCAAAACTATGGATTCTGATAGAGGGCCATGAGACTTAGACCTGAGTGCAAAAATGGAGGCTCTAGCCCCTTCCAGAGCTGAGATATCGAAACTCAAAAATTCGGGCCGAAAAAAAAAAACGACAGTGGTACCCCTTACGTTTTTTTTTTGGGTGAAAAATTAAAATTCTCCAATATTCCTTAATTCTGATAGAGGGCCATGAGACTTAGACCTGAGTGCAAAAATGGAGGCTCTAGCACCTTCCAGAGCTGAGATATCGAAACTCAAAAATTCGGCCCGAAAAAAAAACGACAGTGGTACCCCTCACGTTTTTTTTTGGGCGAAAAATTAAGTTTCTCCAATCTTCCCAAATTCTGATAGAGGGCCATGAGACTTAGACCTGAGTGCAAAAATGGAGGCTCTAGCCCCTTCCAGAGCTGAGATATCGAAACTCAAAAATTCGGCCCGAAAAAAAAAAACGACAGTGGTACCCCTTACGTTTTTTTTTTTGGGGGCGAAAAATTAAGTTTCTCCAATCTTCCCAAATTCTGATAGAGGGCCATGAGACTTAGACCTGAGTGCAAAAATGGAGGCTCTAGCCCCTTCCAGAGCTGAGATATCGAAACTCAAAAATTCGGCCCGAAAAAAAAAACGACAGTGGTACCCCTTACGTTTTTTTTTTTGGGCGAAAAATTAAGTTTCTCCAATCTTCCCAAATTCTGATAGAGGGCCATGAGACTTAGACCTGAGTGCAAAAATGGAGGCTCTAGCCCCTTCCAGAGCTGAGATATCGAAACTCAAAAATTCGGCCCGAAAAAAAAACGACAGTGGTACCCCTTACGTTTTTTTTTTTGGGGCGAAAAATTAAGTTTCTCCAATCTTCCCAAATACTGATAGAGGGCCATGAGACTTAGACCTGAGTGCAAAAATGGAGGCTCTAGCCCCTTCCAGAGCTGAGATATGGAAACTCAAAAATTCGGCCCGAAAAAAAAAACGACAGTGGTACCCCTTACGTTTTTTTTTTGGGGCGAAAAATTAAGTTTCTCCAATCTTCCCAAATACTGATAGAGGGCCATGAGACTTAGACCTGAGTGCAAAAATGGAGGCTCTAGCCCCTTCCAGAGCTGAGATATCGAAACTCAAAAATTCGGCCCGAAAAAAAAAACGACAGTGGTACCCCTTACGTTTTTTTTTTTTGGGGCGAAAAATTAAGTTTCTCCAATCTTCCCAAAACTCTGGATTCTGATAGAGGGCCATGAGACTTAGACCTGAGTGCAAAAATGGAGGCTCTAGCCCCTTCCAGAGCTGAGATATCGAAACTCAAAAATTCGGCCCGAAAAAAAAAACGACAGTGGTACCCCTTACGGTTTTTTTTGGGGGCGAAAAATTAAGTTTCTCCAATCTTCCCAAATACTGATAGAGGGCCATGAGACTTAGACCTGAGTGCAAAAATGGAGGCTCTAGCCCCTTCCAGAGCTGAGATATGGAAACTCAAAAATTCGGCCCGAAAAAAAAACGACAGTGGTACCCCTTACGTTTTTTTTTTTGGGGCGAAAAATTAAGTTTCTCCAATCTTCCCAAAACTCTGGATTCTGATAGAGGGCCATGAGACTTAGACCTGAGTGCAAAAATGGAGGCTCTAGCCCCTTCCAGAGCTGAGATATCGAAACTCAAAAATTCGTCCCGAAAAAAAAAACGACAGTGGTACCCCTTACGGTTTTTTTTGGGGGCGAAAAATTAAGTTTCTCCAATCTTCCCAAATACTGATAGAGGGCCATGAGACTTAGACCTGAGTGCAAAAATGGAGGCTCTAGCCCCTTCCAGAGCTGAGATATGGAAACTCAAAAATTCGGCCCGAAAAAAAAACGACAGTGGTACCCCTTACGTTTTTTTTTTTGGGGCGAAAAATTAAGTTTCTCCAATCTTCCCAAATTCTGTTAGAGGGCCATGAGACTTAGACCTGAGTGCAAAAATGGAGGCTCTAGCCCCTTCCAGAGCTGAGATATCGAAACTAAAAAATTCGGCCCGAAAAAAAAAACGACAGTGGTACCCCTTACGTTTTTTTTTTGGGCGAAAAATTAAGTTTTGTCCAATCTTCCCAAATTCTGATAGAGGGCCATGAGACTTAGACCTGAGTGCAAAAATGGAGGCTCTAGCCCCTTCCAGAGCTGAGATATCGAAACTCAAAAATTCGGCCCGAAAAAAAAAACGACAGTGGTACCCCTTACGTTTTTTTTTTTGGGGCGAAAAATTAAGTTTCTCCAATCTTCCCAAATTCCGATAGAGGGCCATGAGACTTAGACCTGAGTGCAAAAATGGAGGCTCTAGCCCCTTCCAGAGCTGAGATATCGAAACTCATAAATTCGGCCCGAAAAAAAAACGACAGTGGTACCCCTTACGTTTTTTTTTTGGGCGAAAAATTAAGTTTCTCCAATCTTCCCAAATTCTGATAGAGGGCCATGAGACTTAGACCTGAGTGCAAAAATGGAGGCTCTAGCCCCTTCCAGAGCTGAGATATCGAAACTCAAAAATTCGGCCCGAAAAAAAAACGACAGTGGTAACCCTTACGTTATTTTTTTTGGGGCGAAAAATTAAGTTTCTCCAATCTTCCCAAATACTGATAGAGGGCCATGAGACTTAGACCTGAGTGCAAAAATGGAGGCTCTAGCCCCTTCCAGAGCTGAGATATCGAAACTCAAAAATTCGGCCCGAAAAAAAAAACGACAGTGGTACCCCTTACGTTTTTTTTTTTTGGGGCGAAAAATTAAGTTTCTCCAATCTTCCCAAATTCTGATAGAGGGCCATGAGACTTAGACCTGAGTGCAAAAATGGAGGCTCTAGCCCCTTCCAGAGCTGAGATATCGAAACTCAAAAATTCGGCCCGAAAAAAAAACGACAGTGGTACCCCTTACGGTTTTTACCCCTTAGAGGGCCATGAGACTTAGACCTGAGTGCAAAAATGGAGGCTCTAGCAAATTCTGATAGAGGGCCATGAGACTTAGACCTGAGTGCAAAAATGGAGGCTCTAGACCCTTCCAGAGCTGAGATATCGAAACTCAAAATTTCGACCCGAAAAAAAAACGACAGTGGTACCCCTTTCGGTTTTTTTTTTTTGGGCGAAAAATTAAGTATCCCCAATCTTCTCAAAACTCTGGATTCTGATAGAGGGCCATGAGACATAGACCTGAGTGCAACAATGGAGGCTCTAGACCCTTCCAGAGCTGAGATATCGAAATTCAAAATTTCGACCAGAAAAAAAAAACGACAGTGTTACCCCTTACGTTTTTTTTTTTGGACGAAAAATTAAGTATCCCCAATCTTCTCAAAACTCTGGATTCTGATAGAGGGCCATGAGACATAGACCTGAGTGCAAAAATGGAGGCTCTAGACCTTCCAGAGCTGAGATATCAAAACTCAAAATTTCGACCCGAAAAAAAAAAACGACAGTGGTACCCCTTTCGTTTTTTTTTTTTCGGGCGAAAAATGAAGTTTCTCCAATCTTCCCAAATTCTGATAGAGGGCCATGAGACTTAGACCTGAGTGCAAAAATGGAGGCTCTAGCCCCTTCCAGAGCTGAGATATCGAAACTCAAAAATTCGGCCCGAAAAAAAAAAACGACAGTGGTACCCCTTACGTTTTTTTTTTGAGCGAAAAATTAAGTTTCTCCAATCTTCCCAAATTCTGATAGAGGGCCATGAGACTTAGACCTGAGTGCAAAAATGGAGGCTCTAGCCCCTTCCAGAGCTGAGATATGGAAACTCAAAAATTCGGCCCGAAAAAAAAACGACAGTGGTACCCCTTACGTTTTTTTTTTGGGGCGAAAAATTAAGTTTCTCCAATCTTCCCAAATTCTGATAGAGGGCCATGAGACTTAGACCTGAGTGCAAAAATGGAGGCTCTAGCCCCTTCCAGAGCTGAGATATCGAAACTCAAAAATTCGGCCCGAAAAAAAAACGACAGTGGTACCCCTTACGTTTTTTTTTGGGCGAAAAATTAAGTTTTGTCCAATCTTCCCAAATTCTGATAGAGGGCCATGAGACTTAGACCTGAGTGCAAAAATGGAGGCTCTAGCCCCTTCCAGAGCTGAGATATCGAAACTCAAAAATTCGGCCCGAAAAAAAAAACGACAGTGGTACCCCTTACGTTTTTTTTTTTGGGGCGAAAAACTAAGTTTCTCCAATCTTCCCAGATTCTGATAGAGGGCCATGAGACTTAGACCTGAGTGCAAAAATGGAGGCTCTAGCCCCTTCCAGAGCTGAGATATCGAAACTCAAAAATTCGGCCCGAAAAAAAAACGACAGTGGTACCCCTTACGTTTTTTTTTTGGGGCGAAAAATTAAGTTTCTCCAATCTTCCCAAATTCTGATAGAGGGCCATGAGACTTAGACCTGAGTGCAAAAATGGAGGCTCTAGCCCCTTCCAGAGCTGAGATATCGAAACTCAAAAATTCGGCCCGAAAAAAAAACGACAGTGGTACCCCTTACGTTTTTTTTGGGCGAAAAATTAAGTTTTGTCCAATCTTCCCAAATTCTGATAGAGGGCCATGAGACTTAGACCTGAGTGCAAAAATGGAGGCTCTAGCCCCTTCCAGAGCTGAGATATCGAAACTCAAAAATTCGGCCCGAAAAAAAAACGACAGTGGTACCCCTTACGTTTTTTTTTTTGGGGCGAAAAATTAAGTTTCTCCAATCTTCCCAAAACTATGGATTCCGATAGAGGGCCATGAGACTTAGACCTGAGTGCAAAAATGGAGGCTCTAGCCCCTTCCAGAGCTGAGATATCGAAACTCAAAAATTCGGCCCGAAAAAAAAAAAACGACAGTGGTACCCCTTACGTTTTTTTTTTGGGTGAAAAATTAAAATTCTCCAATCTTCCTTAATTCTGATAGAGGGCCATGAGACTTAGACCTGAGTGCAAAAATGGAGGCTCTAGCACCTTCCAGAGCTGAGATATCGAAACTCAAAAATTCGGCCCGAAAAAAAAACGACAGTGGTACCCCTCACGTTTTTTTTTGGGCGAAAAATTAAGTTTCTCCAATCTTCCCAAATTCTGATAGAGGGCCATGAGACTTAGACCTGAGTGCAAAAATGGAGGCTCTAGCCCCTTCCAGAGCTGAGATATCGAAACTCAAAAATTCGGCCCGAAAAAAAAAAAAACGACAGTGGTACCCCTTACGTTTTTTTTTTGGGGGCGAAAAATTAAGTTTCTCCAATCTTCCCAAATTCTGATAGAGGGCCATGAGACTTAGACCTGAGTGCAAAAATGGAGGCTCTAGCCCCTTCCAGAGCTGAGATATCGAAACTCAAAAATTCGGCCCGAAAAAAAAAAACGACAGTGGTACCCCTTACGTTTTTTTTTTGGGCGAAAAATTAAGTTTCTCCAATCTTCCCAAATTCTGATAGAGGGCCATGAGACTTAGACCTGAGTGCAAAAATGGAGGCTCTAGCCCCTTCCAGAGCTGAGATATCGAAACTCAAAAATTCGGCCCGAAAAAAAAACGACAGTGGTACCCCTTACGTTTTTTTTTTTGGGGCGAAAAATTAAGTTTCTCCAATCTTCCCAAATACTGATAGAGGGCCATGAGACTTAGACCTGAGTGCAAAAATGGAGGCTCTAGCCCCTTCCAGAGCTGAGATATGGAAACTCAAAAATTCGGCCCGAAAAAAAAAACGACAGTGGTACCCCTTACGTTTTTTTTTTGGGGCGAAAAATTAAGTTTCTCCAATCTTCCCAAATACTGATAGAGGGCCATGAGACTTAGACCTGAGTGCAAAAATGGAGGCTCTAGCCCCTTCCAGAGCTGAGATATCGAAACTCAAAAATTCGGCCCGAAAAAAAAAACGAAAGTGGTACCCCTTACGTTTTTTTTTTTGGGCCGAAAAATTAAGTTTCTCCAATCTTCCCAAAACTCTGGATTCTGATAGAGGGCCATGAGACTTAGACCTGAGTGCAAAAATGGAGGCTCTAGCCCCTTCCAGAGCTGAGATATCGAAACTCAAAAATTCGGCCCGAAAAAAAAAACGACAGTGGTACCCCTTACGGTTTTTTTTGGGGGCGAAAAATTAAGTTTCTCCAATCTTCCCAAATACTGATAGAGGGCCATGAGACTTAGACCTGAGTGCAAAAATGGAGGCTCTAGCCCCTTCCAGAGCTGAGATATGGAAACTCAAAAATTCGGCCCGAAAAAAAAACGACAGTGGTACCCCTTACGTTTTTTTTTTGGGGCGAAAAATTAAGTTTCTCCAATCTTCCCAAATTCTGTTAGAGGGCCATGAGACTTAGACCTGAGTGCAAAAATGGAGGCTCTAGCCCCTTCCAGAGCTGAGATATCGAAACTCAAAAATTCGGCCCGAAAAAAAAAACGACAGTGGTACCCCTTACGTTTTTTTTTTTGGGCGAAAAATTAAGTTTTGTCCAATCTTCCCAAATTCTGATAGAGGGCCATGAGACTTAGACCTGAGTGCAAAAATGGAGGCTCTAGCCCCTTCCAGAGCTGAGATATCGAAACTCAAAATTTCGACCCGAAAAAAAAACGACAGTGTTACCCCTTACGTTTTTTTATTGGGCGAAAAATTAAGTATCCCCAATCTTCTCAAAACTCTGGATTCTGATAGAGGGCCATGAGACTTAGACTTGAGTGCAACAATGGAGGCTCTAGACCCTTCCAGTGCTGAGATATCGAAACTCAAAATTTCGACCCGAAAAAAAAAACGACAGTGTTACCCCTTACGTTTTTTTATTGGGCGAAAAATTAAGTATCCTCAATCTTCTCAAAACTCTGGATTCTGATAGAGGGCCGTGAGCCTTAGACCTGAGTGCAAAAATGGAGGCTCTAGACCCTTCCAGAGCTGAGATATCGAAACTCAAAAGTTCGACCCGAAAATAAAACGACAGTGGTACCCCTTTCTGTTTTTTTTTTTTGGGCGAAAAATTAAGTATCCCCAATCTTCTCAAAACTCTGGATTCTGATAGAGGGCCATGAGACATAGACCTGAGTGCAACAATGGAGGCTCTAGACCCTTCCAGAGCTGAGATATCGAAATTCAAAATTTCGACCAGAAAAAAAAAACGACAGTGTTACCCCTTACGTTTTTTTTTTTGGACGAAAAATTAAGTATCCCCAATCTTCTCAAAACTCTGGATTCTGATAGAGGGCCATGAGACATAGACCTGAGTGCAAAAATGGAGGCTCTAGACCTTCCAGAGCTGAGATATCAAAACTCAAAATTTCGACCCGAAAAAAAAAACGACAGTGGTACCCCTTTCGTTTTTTTTTTTCGGGCGAAAAATGAAGTTTCTCCAATCTTCCCAAATTCTGATAGAGGGCCATGAGACTTAGACCTGAGTGCAAAAATGGAGGCTCTAGCCCCTTCCAGAGCTGAGATATCGAAACTCAAAAATTCGGCCCGAAAAAAAAAAAACGACAGTGGTACCCCTTACGTTTTTTTTTTTGGGCGAAAAATTAAGTTTCTCCAATCTTCCCAAATTCTGATAGAGGGCCATGAGACTTAGACCTGAGTGCAAAAATGGAGGCTCTAGCCCCTTCCAGAGCTGAGATATCGAAACTCAAAAATTCGGCCCGAAAAAAAAAACGACAGTGGTACCCCTTACGTTATTTTTTTTGGGGCGAAAAATTAAGTTTCTCCAATCTTCCCAAATACTGATAGAGGGCCATGAGACTTAGACCTGAGTGCAAAAATGGAGGCTCTAGCCCCTTCCAGAGCTGAGATATCGAAACTCAAAAATTCGGCCCGAAAAAAAAACGACAGTGGTACCCCTTACGTTTTTTTTGGGGCGAAAAATTAAGTTTTGTCCAATCTTCCCAAATTCTGATAGAGGGCCATGAGACTTAGACCTGAGTGCAAAAATGGAGGCTCTAGCCCCTTCCAGAGCTGAGATATCGAAACTCAAAAATTCGGCCCGAAAAAAAAACGACAGTGGTACCCCTTACGTTTTTTTTTTTGGGGCGAAAAATTAAGTTCCTCCAATCTTCCCAAAACTCTGGATTCTGATAGAGGGCCATGAGACTTAGACCTGAGTGCAAAAATGGAGGCTCTAGCCCCTTCCAGAGCTGAGATATCGAAACTCAAAAATTCGGCCCGAAAAAAAAAACGACAGTGGTACCCCTTACGTTTTTTTTTGGGGGGGCGAAAAATTAAGTTTCTCCAATCTTCCCAAAACTCTGGATTCTGATAGAGGGCCATGAGACTTAGACCTGAGTGCAAAAATGGAGGCTCTAGCCCCTTCCAGACCTGAGATATCGAAACTCAAAAATTCGGCCCGAAAAAAAAAACGACAGTGGTACCCCTTACGTTTTTTTTTTTGGGCGAAAAATTAAGTTTCTCCAATCTTCCCAAATTCTGGTAGAGGGCCATGAGACTTAGACCTGAGTGCAAAAATGGAGGCTCTAGCCCCTTCCAGAGCTGAGATATCGAAACTCAAAATTTCGACCCGAAAAAAAAACGACAGTGTTACCCCTTACGTTTTTTTATTGGGCGAAAAATTAAGTATCCCCAATCTTCTCAAAACTCTGGATTCTGATAGAGGGCCATGAGACTTAGACTTGAGTGCAACAATGGAGGCTCTAGACCCTTCCAGTGCTGAGATATCGAAACTCAAAATTTCGACCCGAAAAAAAAAACGACAGTGTTACCCCTTACGTTTTTTTATTGGGCGAAAAATTAAGTATCCTCAATCTTCTCAAAACTCTGGATTCTGATAGAGGGCCGTGAGCCTTAGACCTGAGTGCAAAAATGGAGGCTCTAGACCCTTCCAGAGCTGAGATATCGAAACTCAAAATTTCGACCCGAAAAAAAAACGACAGTGGTACCCCTTTCGTTTTTTTTTTTTGGGCGAAAAATTAAGTATCCCCAATCTTCTCAAAACTCTGGATTCTGATAGAGGGCCATGAGACATAGACCTGAGTGCAACAATGGAGGCTCTAGACCCTTCCAGAGCTGAGATATCGAAATTCAAAATTTCGACCAGAAAAAAAAAACGACAGTGTTACCCCTTACGTTTTTTTTTTTGGACGAAAAATTAAGTATCCCCAATCTTCTCAAAACTCTGGATTCTGATAGAGGGCCATGAGACATAGACCTGAGTGCAAAAATGGAGGCTCTAGACCTTCCAGAGCTGAGATATCAAAACTCAAAATTTCGACCCGAAAAAAAAAACGACAGTGGTACCCCTTTCGTTTTTTTTTTTCGGGCGAAAAATGAAGTTTCTCCAATCTTCCCAAATTCTGATAGAGGGCCATGAGACTTAGACCTGAGTGCAAAAATGGAGGCTCTAGCCCCTTCCAGAGCTGAGATATCGAAACTCAAAAATTCGGCCCGAAAAAAAAAAACGACAGTGGTACCCCTTACGTTTTTTTTTTGGGCGAAAAATTAAGTTTCTCCAATCTTCCCAAATTCTGATAGAGGGCCATGAGACTTAGACCTGAGTGCAAAAATGGAGGCTCTAGCCCCTTCCAGAGCTGAGATATCGAAACTCAAAAATTCGGCCCGAAAAAAAAACGACAGTGGTACCCCTTACGTTATTTTTTTTGGGGCGAAAAATTAAGTTTCTCCAATCTTCCCAAATACTGATAGAGGGCCATGAGACTTAGACCTGAGTGCAAAAATGGAGGCTCTAGCCCCTTCCAGAGCTGAGATATGGAAACTCAAAAATTCGGCCCGAAAAAAAAAAACGACAGTGGTACCCCTTACGTTTTTTTGTTTGGGGCGAAAAATTAAGTTTCTCCAATCTTCCCAAATTCTGATAGAGGGCCATGAGACTTAGACCTGAGTGCAAAAATGGAGGCTCTAGCCCCTTCCAGAGCTGAGATATCGAAACTCAAAAATTCGGCCCGAAAAAAAAAAACGACAGTGGTACCCCTTACGTTTTTTTTTGGGCGAAAAATTAAGTTTTGTCCAATCTTCCCAAATTCTGATAGAGGGCCATGAGACTTAGACCTGAGTGCAAAAATGGAGGCTCTAGCCCCTTCCAGAGCTGAGATATCGAAACTCAAAAATTCGGCCCGAAAAAAAAAACGACAGTGGTACCCCTTACGTTTTTTTTTTGGGGCGAAAAATTAAGTTTCTCCAATCTTCCCAAATTCTGATAGAGGGCCATGAGACTTAGACCTGAGTGCAAAAATGGAGGCTCTAGCCCCTTCCAGAGCTGAGATATCGAAACTCAAAAATTCGGCCCGAAAAAAAAAACGACAGTGGTACCCCTTACGTTTTTTTTTTGGGCGCGAAAAATTAAGTTTCTCCAATCTTCCCAAATTCTGATAGAGGGCCATGAGACTTAGACCTGAGTGCAAAAATGGAGGCTCTAGCCCCTTCCAGAGCTGAGATATCGAAACTCAAAAATTCGGCCCGAAAAAAAAACGACAGTGGTACCCCTTACGTTTTTTTTGGGCGAAAAATTAAGTTTTGTCCAATCTTCCCAAATTCTGATAGAGGGCCATGAGACTTAGACCTGAGTGCAAAAATGGAGGCTCTAGCCCCTTCCAGAGCTGAGATATCGAAACTCAAAAATTCGGCCCGAAAAAAAAAAACGACAGTGGTACCCCTTACGTTTTTTTTTGGGCGAAAAATTAAGTTTTGTCCAATCTTCCCAAATTCTGATAGAGGGCCATGAGACTTAGACCTGAGTGCAAAAATGGAGGCTCTAGCCCCTTCCAGAGCTGAGATATCGAAACTCAAAAATTCGGCCCGAAAAAAAAAACGACAGTGGTACCCCTTACGTTTTTTTTTTTGGGGCGAAAAATTAAGTTTCTCCAATCTTCCCAAATTCTGATAGAGGGCCATGAGACTTAGACCTGAGTGCAAAAATGGAGGCTCTAGCCCCTTCCAGAGCTGAGATATCGAAACTCAAAAATTCGGCCCGAAAAAAAAACGACAGTGGTACCCCTTACGTTTTTTTTGGGCGCGAAAAATTAAGTTTCTCCAATCTTCCCAAATTCTGATAGAGGGCCATGAGACTTAGACCTGAGTGCAAAAATGGAGGCTCTAGCCCCTTCCAGAGCTGAGATATCGAAACTCAAAAATTCGGCCCGAAAAAAAAACGACAGTGGTACCCCTTACGTTTTTTTTGGGCGAAAAATTAAGTTTTGTCCAATCTTCCCAAATTCTGATAAAGGGCCATGAGACTTAGACCTGAGTGCAAAAATGGAGGCTCTAGCCCCTTCCAGAGCTGAGATATCGAAACTCAAAAATTCGGCCTGAAAAAAAAACGACAGTGGTACCCCTTACGTTTTTTTTTTTTGGGGGCGAAAAATTAAGTTTCTCCAATCTTCCCAAAACTCTGGATTCTGATAGAGGGCCATGAGACTTAGACCTGAGTGCAAAAATGGAGGCTCTAGCCCCTTCCAGAGCTGAGATATCGAAACTCAAAAATTCGGCCCGAAAAAAAAACGACAGTGGTACCCCTTACGTTTTTTTTGGGCGAAAAATTAAGTTTTGTCCAATCTTCCCAAATTCTGATAGAGGGCCATGAGACTTAGACCTGAGTGCAAAAATGGAGGCTCTAGCCCCTTCCAGAGCCGAGATATCGAAACTCAAAAATTCGGCCTGAAAAAAAAACGACAGTGGTACCCCTTACGTTTTTTTTTTTTGGGGCGAAAAATTAAGTTTCTCCAATCTTCCCAAAACTCTGGATTCTGATAGAGGGCCATGAGACTTAGACCTGAGTGCAAAAATGGAGGCTCTAGCCCCTTCCAGAGCTGAGATATCGAAACTCAAAAATTCGGCCCGAAAAAAAAACAACAGTGGTACCCCTTACGTTTTTTTTTTTGGGCGAAAAATTAAGTTTCTCCAATCTTCCCAAATTCTGATAGAGGGCCATGAGACTTAGACCTGAGTGCAAAAATGGAGGCTCTAGCCACTTCCAGAGCTGAGATATCGAAACTCAAAAATTCGGCCCGAAAAAAAAACGACAGTGGTACCCCTTACGTTATTTTTTTTGGGGCGAAAAATTAAGTTTCTCCAATCTTCCCAAATACTGATAGAGGGCCATGAGACTTAGACCTGAGTGCAAAAATGGAGGCTCTAGCCCCTTCCAGAGCTGAGATATGGAAACTCAAAAATTCGGCCCGAAAAAAAAACGACAGTGGTACCCCTTACGTTTTTTTTTTGGGGCGAAAAATTAAGTTTCTCCAATCTTCCCAAATTCTGATAGAGGGCCATGAGACTTAGACCTGAGTGCAAAAATGGAGGCTCTAGCCCCTTCCAGAGCTGAGATATCGAAACTCAAAAATTCGGCCCGAAAAAAAAAACGACAGTGGTACCCCTTACGTTTTTTTTTGGGCGAAAAATTAAGTTTTGTCCAATCTTCCCAAATTCTGATAGAGGGCCATGAGACTTAGACCTGAGTGCAAAAATGGAGGCTCTAGCCCCTTCCAGAGCTGAGATATCGAAACTCAAAAATTCGGCCCGAAAAAAAAAACGACAGTGGTACCCCTTACGTTTTTTTTTGGGCGAAAAATTAAGTTTTGTCCAATCTTCCCAAATTCTGATAGAGGGCCATGAGACTTAGACCTGAGTGCAAAAATGGAGGCTCTAGCCCCTTCCAGAGCTGAGATATGGAAACTCAAAAATTCGGCCCGAAAAAAAAACGACAGTGGTACCCCTTACGTTTTTTTTTGGGGCGAAAAATTAAGTTTCTCCAATCTTCCCAAATACTGATAGAGGGCCATGAGACTTAGACCTGAGTGCAAAAATGGAGGCTCTAGCCCCTTCCAGAGCTGAGATATGGAAACTCAAAAATTCGGCCCGAAAAAAAAAACGACAGTGGTACCCCTTACGTTTTTTTGTTTGGGGCGAAAAATGAAGTTTCTCCAATCTTCCCAAATTCTGATAGAGGGCCATGAGACTTAGACCTGAGTGCAAAAATGGAGGCTCTAGCCCCTTCCAGAGCTGAGATATCGAAACTCAAAAATTCGGCCCGAAAAAAAAAAACGACAGTGGTACCCCTTACGTTTTTTTTTTGGGCGAAAAATTAAGTTTCTCCAATCTTCCCAAATTCTGATAGAGGGCCATGAGACTTAGACCTGAGTGCAAAAATGGAGGCTCTAGCCCCTTCCAGAGCTGAGATATCGAAACTCAAAAATTCGGCCCGAAAAAAAAACGACAGTGGTACCCCTTACGTTATTTTTTTTTGGGGCGAAAAATTAAGTTTCTCCAATCTTCCCAAATACTGATAGAGGGCCATGAGACTTAGACCTGAGTGCAAAAATGGAGGCTCTAGCCCCTTCCAGAGCTGAGATATGGAAACTCAAAAATTCGGCCCGAAAAAAAAAACGACAGTGGTACCCCTTACGTTTTTTTGTTTGGGGCGAAAAATTAAGTTTCTCCAATCTTCCCAAATTCTGATAGAGGGCCATGAGACTTAGACCTGAGTGCAAAAATGGAGGCTCTAGCCCCTTCCAGAGCTGAGATATCGAAACTCAAAAATTCGGCCCGAAAAAAAAAACGACAGTGGTACCCCTTACGTTTTTTTTTGGGCGAAAAATTAAGTTTTGTCCAATCTTCCCAAATTCTGATAGAGGGCCATGAGACTTAGACCTGAGTGCAAAAATGGAGGCTCTAGCCCCTTCCAGAGCTGAGATATCGAAACTCAAAAATTCGGCCCGAAAAAAAAAACGACAGTGGTACCCCTTACGTTTTTTTTTTTGGGGCGAAAAATTAAGTTTCTCCAATCTTCCCAAATTCTGATAGAGGGCCATGAGACTTAGACCTGAGTGCAAAAATGGAGGCTCTAGCCCCTTCCAGAGCTGAGATATCGAAACTCAAAAATTCGGCCCGAAAAAAAAAACGACAGTGGTACCCCTTACGTTTTTTTTTTGGGCGCGAAAAATTAAGTTTCTCCAATCTTCCCAAATTCTGATAGAGGGCCATGAGACTTAGACCTGAGTGCAAAAATGGAGGCTCTAGCCCCTTCCAGAGCTGAGATATCGAAACTCAAAAATTCGGCCCGAAAAAAAAACGACAGTGGTACCCCTTACGTTTTTTTTGGGCGAAAAATTAAGTTTTGTCCAATCTTCCCAAATTCTGATAGAGGGCCATGAGACTTAGACCTGAGTGCAAAAATGGAGGCTCTAGCCCCTTCCAGAGCTGAGATATCGAAACTCAAAAATTCGGCCTGAAAAAAAAAACGACAGTGGTACCCCTTACGTTTTTTTTTTTTGGGGCGAAAAATTAAGTTTCTCCAATCTTACCAAAACTCTGGATTCTGATAGAGGGCCATGAGACTTAGACCTGAGTGCAAAAATGGAGGCTCTAGCCCCTTCCAGAGCTGAGATATCGAAACTCAAAAATTCGGCCCGAAAAAAAAACGACAGTGGTACCCCTTACGTTTTTTTTGGGCGAAAAATTAAGTTTTGTCCAATCTTCCCAAATTCTGATAGAGGGCCATGAGACTTAGACCTGAGTGCAAAAATGGAGGCTCTAGCCCCTTCCAGAGCTGAGATATGGAAACTCAAAAATTCGGCCCGAAAAAAAAACGACAGTGGTACCCCTTACGTTTTTTTTTGGGGCGAAAAATTAAGTTTCTCCAATCTTCCCAAATTCTGATAGAGGGCCATGAGACTTAGACCTGAGTGCAAAAATGGAGGCTCTAGCCCCTTCCAGAGCTGAGATATGGAAACTCAAAAATTCGGCCCGAAAAAAAAAACGACAGTGGTACCCCTTACGTTTTTTTTTGGGGCGAAAAATTAAGTTTCTCCAATCTTCCCAAATTCTGATAGAGGGCAATGAGACTTAGACCTGAGTGCAAAAATGGAGGCTCTAGCCCCTTCCAGAGCTGAGATATCGAAACTCAAAAATTCGGCCCGAAAAAAAAACCACAGTGGTACCCCTTACGTTTTTTTTTTTGGGGCGAAAAATTAAGTTTCTCCAATCTTCCCAAAAACTCTGGATTCTGATAGAGGGCCATGAGACTTAGACCTGAGTGCAAAAATGGAGGCTCTAGCCCCTTCCAGAGCTGAGATATCGAAACTCAAAAATTCGGCCCGAAAAAAAAAACGACAGTGGTACCCCTTGGGTTTTTTTTTTTGGGGCGAAAAATTAAGTTTCTCCAATCTTCCCAAATACTGATAGAGGGCCATGAGACTTAGACCTGAGTGCAAAAATTGAGGCTCTAGCCCCTTCCAGAGCTGAGATATGGAAACTCAAAAATTCGGCCCGAAAAAAAAACGACAGTGGTACCCCTTACGTTTTTTTTTTGGGGCGAAAAATTAAGTTTCTCCAATCTTCCCAAATTCTGATAGAGGGCCATGAGACTTAGACCTGAGTGCAAAAATGGAGGCTCTAGCCCCTTCCAGAGCTGAGATATGGAAACTCAAAAATTCGGCCCGAAAAAAAAAACGACAGTGGTACCCCTTACGTTTTTTTTTTGGGGCGAAAAATTAAGTTTCTCCAATCTTCCCAAATTCTGATAGAGGGCCATGAGACTTAGACCTGAGTGCAAAAATGGAGGCTCTAGCCCCTTCCAGAGCTGAGATATGGAAACTCAAAAATTCGGCCCGAAAAATAAAACGACAGTGGTACCCCTTACGTTTTTTTTGGGGGGGCGAAAAATTAAGTTTCTCCAATCTTCCCAAAACTCTGGATTCTGATAGAGGGCCATGAGACTTAGACCTGAGTGCAAAAATGGAGGCTCTAGCCCCTTCCAGACCTGAGATATCAAAACTCAAAAATTCGGCCCGAAAAAAAAACGACAGTGGTACCCCTTACGTTTTTTTTTTGGGCGAAAAATTAAGTTTCTCCAATCTTCCCAAATTCTGGTAGAGGGCCATGAGACTTAGACCTGAGTGCAAAAATGGAGGCTCTAGCCCCTTCCAGAGCTGAGATATCGAAACTCAAAATTTCGACCCGAAAAAAAACCGACAGTGTTACCCCTTACGTTTTTTTATTGGGCGAAAAATTAAGTATCCCCAATCTTCTCAAAACTCTGGATTCTGATAGAGGGCCATGAGACTTAGACCTGAGTGCAAAAATGGAGGCTCTAGCCCCTTCCAGAGCTGAGATATCGAAACTCAAAAATTCGGCCCGAAAAAAAAAACGACAGTGGTACCCCTTACGTTTTTTTTTTGGGCGAAAAATTAAGTTTCTCCAATCTTCCCAAATTCTGATAGAGGGCCATGAGACTTAGACCTGAGTGCAAAAATGGAGGCTCTAGCCCCTTCCAGAGCTGAGATATCGAAACTCAAAAATTCGGCCCGAAAAAAAAACGACAGTGGTACCCCTTACGTTATTTTTTTTGGGGCGAAAAATTAAGTTTCTCCAATCTTCCCAAATACCGATAGAGGGCCATGAGACTTAGACCTGAGTGCAAAAATGGAGGCTCTAGCCCCTTCCAGAGCTGAGATATGGAAACTCAAAAATTCGGCCCGAAAAAAAAACGACAGTGGTACCCCTTACGTTTTTTTGTTTGGGGCGAAAAATTAAGTTTCTCCAATCTTCCCAAATTCTGATAGAGGGCCATGAGACTTAGACCTGAGTGCAAAAATGGAGGCTCTAGCCCCTTCCAGAGCTGAGATATCGAAACTCAAAAATTCGGCCCGAAAAAAAAAACGACAGTGGTACCCCTTACGTTTTTTTTTGGGCGAAAAATTAAGTTTTGTCCAATCTTCCCAAATTCTGATAGAGGGCCATGAGACTTAGACCTGAGTGCAAAAATGGAGGCTCTAGCCCCTTCCAGAGCTGAGATATCGAAACTCAAAAATTCGGCCCGAAAAAAAAAACGACAGTGGTACCCCTTACGTTTTTTTTTTTGGGGCGAAAAATTAAGTTTCTCCAATCTTCCCAAATTCTGATAGAGGGCCATGAGACTTAGACCTGAGTGCAAAAATGGAGGCTCTAGCCCCTTCCAGAGCTGAGATATCGAAACTCAAAAATTCGGCCCGAAAAAAAAAACGACAGTGGTACCCCTTACGTTTTTTTTTTGGGCGCGAAAAATTAAGTTTCTCCAATCTTCCCAAATTCTGATAGAGGGCCATGAGACTTAGACCTGAGTGCAAAAATGGAGGCTCTAGCCCCTTCCAGAGCTGAGATATCGAAACTCAAAAATTCGGCCCGAAAAAAAAACGACAGTGGTACCCCTTACGTTTTTTTTGGGCGAAAAATTAAGTTTTGTCCAATCTTCCCAAATTCTGATAGAGGGCCATGAGACTTAGACCTGAGTGCAAAAATGGAGGCTCTAGCCCCTTCCAGAGCTGAGATATCGAAACTCAAAAATTCGGCCTGAAAAAAAAAACGACAGTGGTACCCCTTACGTTTTTTTTTTTTGGGGCGAAAAATTAAGTTTCTCCAATCTTACCAAAACTCTGGATTCTGATAGAGGGCCATGAGACTTAGACCTGAGTGCAAAAATGGAGGCTCTAGCCCCTTCCAGAGCTGAGATATCGAAACTCAAAAATTCGGCCCGAAAAAAAAACGACAGTGGTACCCCTTACGTTTTTTTTGGGCGAAAAATTAAGTTTTGTCCAATCTTCCCAAATTCTGATAGAGGGCCATGAGACTTAGACCTGAGTGCAAAAATGGAGGCTCTAGCCCCTTCCAGAGCTGAGATATGGAAACTCAAAAATTCGGCCCGAAAAAAAAACGACAGTGGTACCCCTTACGTTTTTTTTTGGGGCGAAAAATTAAGTTTCTCCAATCTTCCCAAATTCTGATAGAGGGCCATGAGACTTAGACCTGAGTGCAAAAATGGAGGCTCTAGCCCCTTCCAGAGCTGAGATATGGAAACTCAAAAATTCGGCCCGAAAAAAAAAACGACAGTGGTACCCCTTACGTTTTTTTTTGGGGCGAAAAATTAAGTTTCTCCAATCTTCCCAAATTCTGATAGAGGGCAATGAGACTTAGACCTGAGTGCAAAAATGGAGGCTCTAGCCCCTTCCAGAGCTGAGATATCGAAACTCAAAAATTCGGCCCGAAAAAAAAACCACAGTGGTACCCCTTACGTTTTTTTTTTTTGGGGCGAAAAATTAAGTTTCTCCAATCTTCCCAAAAACTCTGGATTCTGATAGAGGGCCATGAGACTTAGACCTGAGTGCAAAAATGGAGGCTCTAGCCCCTTCCAGAGCTGAGATATGGAAACTCAAAAATTCGGCCCGAAAAAAAAAACGACAGTGGTACCCCTTACGTTTTTTTTTTGGGGCGAAAAATTAAGTTTCTCCAATCTTCCCAAATTCTGATAGAGGGCCATGAGACTTAGACCTGAGTGCAAAAATGGAGGCTCTAGCCCCTTCCAGAGCTGAGATATGGAAACTCAAAAATTCGGCCCGAAAAATAAAACGACAGTGGTACCCCTTACGTTTTTTTTGGGGGGGCGAAAAATTAAGTTTCTCCAATCTTCCCAAAACTCTGGATTCTGATAGAGGGCCATGAGACTTAGACCTGAGTGCAAAAATGGAGGCTCTAGCCCCTTCCAGACCTGAGATATCAAAACTCAAAAATTCGGCCCGAAAAAAAAACGACAGTGGTACCCCTTACGTTTTTTTTTTGGGCGAAAAATTAAGTTTCTCCAATCTTCCCAAATTCTGGTAGAGGGCCATGAGACTTAGACCTGAGTGCAAAAATGGAGGCTCTAGCCCCTTCCAGAGCTGAGATATCGAAACTCAAAATTTCGACCCGAAAAAAAACCGACAGTGTTACCCCTTACGTTTTTTTATTGGGCGAAAAATTAAGTATCCCCAATCTTCTCAAAACTCTGGATTCTGATAGAGGGCCATGAGACTTAGACCTGAGTGCAAAAATGGAGGCTCTAGCCCCTTCCAGAGCTGAGATATCGAAACTCAAAAATTCGGCCCGAAAAAAAAAACGACAGTGGTACCCCTTACGTTTTTTTTTTGGGCGAAAAATTAAGTTTCTCCAATCTTCCCAAATTCTGATAGAGGGCCATGAGACTTAGACCTGAGTGCAAAAATGGAGGCTCTAGCCCCTTCCAGAGCTGAGATATCGAAACTCAAAAATTCGGCCCGAAAAAAAAACGACAGTGGTACCCCTTACGTTATTTTTTTTGGGGCGAAAAATTAAGTTTCTCCAATCTTCCCAAATACCGATAGAGGGCCATGAGACTTAGACCTGAGTGCAAAAATGGAGGCTCTAGCCCCTTCCAGAGCTGAGATATGGAAACTCAAAAATTCGGCCCGAAAAAAAAACGACAGTGGTACCCCTTACGTTTTTTTGTTTGGGGCGAAAAATTAAGTTTCTCCAATCTTCCCAAATTCTGATAGAGGGCCATGAGACTTAGACCTGAGTGCAAAAATGGAGGCTCTAGCCCCTTCCAGAGCTGAGATATCGAAACTCAAAAATTCGGCCCGAAAAAAAAAACGACAGTGGTACCCCTTACGTTTTTTTTTGGGCGAAAAATTAAGTTTTGTCCAATCTTCCCAAATTCTGATAGAGGGCCATGAGACTTAGACCTGAGTGCAAAAATGGAGGCTCTAGCCCCTTCCAGAGCTGAGATATCGAAACTCAAAAATTCGGCCCGAAAAAAAAAACGACAGTGGTACCCCTTACGTTTTTTTTTGGGCGAAAAATTAAGTTTTGTCCAATCTTCCCAAATTCTGATAGAGGGCCATGAGACTTAGACCTGAGTGCAAAAATGGAGGCTCTAGCCCCTTCCAGAGCTGAGATATCGAAACTCAAAAATTCGGCCCGAAAAAAAAACCACAGTGGTACCCCTTACGTTTTTTTTTTTTGGGGCGAAAAATTAAGTTTCTCCAATCTTCCCAAAAACTCTGGATTCTGATAGAGGGCCATGAGACTTAGACCTGAGTGCAAAAATGGAGGCTCTAGCCCCTTCCAGAGCTGAGATATCGAAACTCAAAAATTCGGCCCGAAAAAAAAAACGACAGTGGTACCCCTTGGGTTTTTTTTTTGGGGCGAAAAATTAAGTTTCTCCAATCTTCCCAAATACTGATAGAGGGCCATGAGACTTAGACCTGAGTGCAAAAATTGAGGCTCTAGCCCCTTCCAGAGCTGAGATATGGAAACTCAAAAATTCGGCCCGAAAAAAAAACGACAGTGGTACCCCTTACGTTTTTTTTTTGGGGCGAAAAATTAAGTTTCTCCAATCTTCCCAAATTCTGATAGAGGGCCATGAGACTTAGACCTGAGTGCAAAAATGGAGGCTCTAGCCCCTTCCAGAGCTGAGATATGGAAACTCAAAAATTCGGCCCGAAAAAAAAAAACGACAGTGGTACCCCTTACGTTTTTTTTTTGGGGCGAAAAATTAAGTTTCTCCAATCTTCCCAAATTCTGATAGAGGGCCATGAGACTTAGACCTGAGTGCAAAAATGGAGGCTCTAGCCCCTTCCAGAGCTGAGATATGGAAACTCAAAAATTCGGCCCGAAAAATAAAACGACAGTGGTACCCCTTACGTTTTTTTTGGGGGGGCGAAAAATTAAGTTTCTCCAATCTTCCCAAAACTCTGGATTCTGATAGAGGGCCATGAGACTTAGACCTGAGTGCAAAAATGGAGGCTCTAGCCCCTTCCAGACCTGAGATATCAAAACTCAAAAATTCGGCCCGAAAAAAAAACGACAGTGGTACCCCTTACGTTTTTTTTTTGGGCGAAAAATTAAGTTTCTCCAATCTTCCCAAATTCTGGTAGAGGGCCATGAGACTTAGACCTGAGTGCAAAAATGGAGGCTCTAGCCCCTTCCAGAGCTGAGATATCGAAACTCAAAATTTCGACCCGAAAAAAAACCGACAGTGTTACCCCTTACGTTTTTTTATTGGGCGAAAAATTAAGTATCCCCAATCTTCTCAAAACTCTGGATTCTGATAGAGGGCCATGAGACTTAGACCTGAGTGCAAAAATGGAGGCTCTAGCCCCTTCCAGAGCTGAGATATCGAAACTCAAAAATTCGGCCCGAAAAAAAAAAACGACAGTGGTACCCCTTACGTTTTTTTTTTGGGCGAAAAATTAAGTTTCTCCAATCTTCCCAAATTCTGATAGAGGGCCATGAGACTTAGACCTGAGTGCAAAAATGGAGGCTCTAGCCCCTTCCAGAGCTGAGATATCGAAACTCAAAAATTCGGCCCGAAAAAAAAACGACAGTGGTACCCCTTACGTTATTTTTTTTGGGGCGAAAAATTAAGTTTCTCCAATCTTCCCAAATACCGATAGAGGGCCATGAGACTTAGACCTGAGTGCAAAAATGGAGGCTCTAGCCCCTTCCAGAGCTGAGATATGGAAACTCAAAAATTCGGCCCGAAAAAAAAACGACAGTGGTACCCCTTACGTTTTTTTTTTTGGGGCGAAAAATTAAGTTTCTCCAATCTTCCCAAATTCTGATAGAGGGCCATGAGACTTAGACCTGAGTGCAAAAATGGAGGCTCTAGCCCCTTCCAGAGCTGAGATATCGAAACTCAAAAATTCAGCCCGAAAATAAAACGACAGTGGTACCCCTTACGTTTTTTTTTGGGCGAAAAATTAAGTTTTGTCCAATCTTCCCAAATTCTGATAGAGGGCCATGAGACTTAGACCTGAGTGCAAAAATGGAGGCTCTAGCCCCTTCCAGAGCTGAGATATCGAAACTCAAAAATTCGGCCCGAAAAAAAAAACGACAGTGGTACCCCTTACGTTTTTTTTTTTGGGGCGAAAAAAATTAAGTTCCTCCAATCTTCCCAAAACTCTGGATTCTGATAGAGGGCCATGAGACTTAGACCTGAGTGCAAAAATGGAGGCTCTAGCCCCTTCCAGAGCTGAGATATCGAAACTCAAAAATTCGGCCCGAAAAAAAAAACGACAGTGGTACTCCTTACGTTTTTTTTTGGGCGAAAAATTAAGTTTTGTCCAATCTTCCCAAATTCTGATAGAGGGCCATGAGACTTAGACCTGAGTGCAAAAATGGAGGCTCTAGCCCCTTCCAGAGCTGAGATATGGAAACTCAAAAATTCGGCCCGAAAAAAAAAACGACAGTGGTACCCCTTACGTTTTTTTTTGGGGGCGAAAAATTAAGTTTCTCCAATCTTCCCAAATTCTGATAGAGGGCCATGAGACTTAGACCTGAGTGCAAAAATGGAGGCTCTAGCCCCTTCCAGAGCTGAGATATGGAAACTCAAAAATTCGGCCCGAAAAAAAAAACGACAGTGGTACCCCTTACGTTTTTTTTTTGGGCGAAAAATTAAGTTTTGTCCAATCTTCCCAAGTTCTGATAGAGGGCCATGAGACTTAGACCTGAGTGCAAAAATGGAGGCTCTAGCCCCTTCCAGAGCTGAGATATCGAAACTCAAAAATTCGGCCCGAAAAAAAAACGACAGTGGTACCCCTTACGTTTTTTTTTGGGGGGCGAAAAATTAAGTTTCTCCAATCTTCCCAAAACTCTGGATTCTGATAGAGGGCCATGAGACTTAGACCTGAGTGCAAAAATGGAGGCTCTAGCCCCTTCCAGACCTGAGATATCGAAACTCAAAAATTCGGCCCGAAAAAAAAACGACAGTGGTACCCCTTACGTTTTTTTTTTTTGGGCGAAAAATTAAGTTTCTCCAATCTTCCCAAATTCTGGTAGAGGGCCATGAGACTTAGACCTGAGTGCAAAAAATGGAGGCTCTAGCCCCTTCCAGAGCTGAGATATCGAAACTCAAAATTTCGACCCGAAAAAAAAACGACAGTGTTACCCCTTACGTTTTTTTATTGGGCGAAAAATTAAGTATCCCCAATCTTCTCAAAACTCTGGATTCTGATAGAGGGCCATGAGACTTAGACTTGAGTGCAACAATGGAGGCTCTAGACCCTTCCAGTGCTGAGATATCGAAACTCAAAATTTCGACCCGAAAAAAAAAACGACAGTGTTACCCCTTACGTTTTTTTATTGGGCGAAAAATTAAGTATCCTCAATCTTCTCAAAACTCTGGATTCTGATAGAGGGCCGTGAGCCTTAGACCTGAGTGCAAAAATGGAGGCTCTAGACCCTTCCAGAGCTGAGATATCGAAACTCAAAATTTCGACCCGAAAAAAAAACGACAGTGGTACCCCTTTCGGTTTTTTTTTTTTGGGCGAAAAATTAAGTATCCTCAATCTTCTCAAAACTCTGGATTCTGATAGAGGGCCATGAGACATAGACCTGAGTGCAACAATGGAGGCTCTAGACCCTTCCAGAGCTGAGATATCGAAATTCAAAATTTCGACCAGAAAAAAAAAAACGACAGTGTTACCCCTCACGTTTTTTTTTTGGACGAAAAATTAAGTATCCCCAATCTTCTCAAAACTCTGGATTCTGATAGAGGGCCATGAGACATAGACCTGAGTGCAAAAATGGAGGCTCTAGACCTTCCAGAGCTGAGATATCAAAACTCAAAATTTCGACCCGAAAAAAAAAAACGACAGTGGTACCCCTTTCGTTTTTTTTTTTTCGGGCGAAAAATGAAGTTTCTCCAATCTTCCCAAATTCTGATAGAGGGCCATGAGACTTAGACCTGAGTGCAAAAATGGAGGCTCTAGCCCCTTCCAGAGCTGAGATATCGAAACTCAAAAATTCGGCCCGAAAAAAAAAAACGACAGTGGTACCCCTTACGTTTTTTTTTTGGGCGAAAAATTAAGTTTCTCCAATCTTCCCAAATTCTGATAGAGGGCCATGAGACTTAGACCTGAGTGCAAAAATGGAGGCTGTAGCCCCTTCCAGAGCTGAGATATCGAAACTCAAAAATTCGGCCCGAAAAAAAAACGACAGTGGTACCCCTTACGTTATTTTTTTTGGGGCGAAAAATTAAGTTTCTCCAATCTTCCCAAATACTGATAGAGGGCCATGAGACTTAGACCTGAGTGCAAAAATGGAGGCTCTAGCCCCTTCCAGAGCTGAGATATGGAAACTCAAAAATTCGGCCCGAAAAAAAAACGACAGTGGTACCCCTTACGTTTTTTTGTTTGGGGCGAAAAATTAAGTTTCTCCAATCTTCCCAAATTCTGATAGAGGGCCATGAGACTTAGACCTGAGTGCAAAAATGGAGGTTCTAGCCCCTTCCAGAGCTGAGATATCGAAACTCAAAAATTCGGCCCGAAAAAAAAAACGACAGTGGTACCCCTTACGTTTTTTTTTGGGCGAAAAATTAAGTTTTGTCCAATCTTCCCAAATTCTGATAGAGGGCCATGAGACTTAGACCTGAGTGCAAAAATGGAGGCTCTAGCCCCTTCCAGAGCTGAGATATCGAAACTCAAAAATTCGGCCCGAAAAAAAAAACGACAGTGGTACCCCTTACGTTTTTTTTTGGGGCGAAAAATGAAGTTTCTCCAATCTTCCCAAATTCTGATAGAGGGCCATGAGACTTAGACCTGAGTGCAAAAATGGAGGCTCTAGCCCCTTCCAGACCTGAGATATCGAAACTCAAAAATTCGGCCCGAAAAAAAAACGACAGTGGTACCCCTTACGTTTTTTTTGGGCGAAAAATTAAGTTTCTCCAATCTTCCCAAATTCTGGTAGAGGGCCATGAGACTTAGACCTGAGTGCAAAAAATGGAGGCTCTAGCCCCTTCCAGAGCTGAGATATCGAAACTCAAAATTTCGACCCGAAAAAAAAACGACAGTGTTACCCCTTACGTTTTTTTATTGGGCGAAAAATTAAGTATCCCCAATCTTCTCAAAACTCTGGATTCTGATAGAGGGCCATGAGACTTAGACTTGAGTGCAACAATGGAGGCTCTAGACCCTTCCAGTGCTGAGATATCGAAACTCAAAATTTCGACCCGAAAAAAAAAACGACAGTGTTACCCCTTACGTTTTTTTATTGGGCGAAAAATTAAGTATCCTCAATCTTCTCAAAACTCTGGATTCTGATAGAGGGCCGTGAGCCTTAGACCTGAGTGCAAAAATGGAGGCTCTAGACCCTTCCAGAGCTGAGATATCGAAACTCAAAATTTCGACCCGAAAAAAAAACGACAGTGGTACCCCTTTCGGTTTTTTTTTTTGGGCGAAAAATTAAGTATCCCCAATCTTCTCAAAACTCTGGATTCTGATAGAGGGCCATGAGACATAGACCTGAGTGCAACAATGGAGGCTCTAGACCCTTCCAGAGCTGAGATATCGAAATTCAAAATTTCGACCAGAAAAAAAAAAACGACAGTGTTACCCCTCACGTTTTTTTTTTTGGACGAAAAATTAAGTATCCCCAATCTTCTCAAAACTCTGGATTCTGATAGAGGGCCATGAGACATAGACCTGAGTGCAAAAATGGAGGCTCTAGACCTTCCAGAGCTGAGATATCAAAACTCAAAATTTCGACCCGAAAAAAAAAAACGACAGTGGTAACCCTTTCGTTTTTTTTTTTCGGGCGAAAAATGAAGTTTCTCCAATCTTCCCAAATTCTGATAGAGGGCCATGAGACTTAGACCTGAGTGCAAAAATGGAGGCTCTAGCCCCTTCCAGAGCTGAGATATCGAAACTCAAAAATTCGGCCCGAAAAAAAAAAACGACAGTGGTACCCCTTACGTTTTTTTTTTGGGCGAAAAATTAAGTTTCTCCAATCTTCCCAAATTCTGATAGAGGGCCATGAGACTTAGACCTGAGTGCAAAAATGGAGGCTGTAGCCCCTTCCAGAGCTGAGATATCGAAACTCAAAAATTCGGCCCGAAAAAAAAACGACAGTGGTACCCCTTACGTTATTTTTTTTGGGGCGAAAAATTAAGTTTCTCCAATCTTCCCAAATACTGATAGAGGGCCATGAGACTTAGACCTGAGTGCAAAAATGGAGGCTCTAGCCCCTTCCAGAGCTGAGATATGGAAACTCAAAAATTCGGCCCGAAAAAAAAACGACAGTGGTACCCCTTACGTTTTTTTGTTTGGGGCGAAAAATTAAGTTTCTCCAATCTTCCCAAATTCTGATAGAGGGCCATGAGACTTAGACCTGAGTGCAAAAATGGAGGCTCTAGCCCCTTCCAGAGCTGAGATATCGAAACTCAAAAATTCAGCCCGAAAAAAAAAACGACAGTGGTACCCCTTACGTTTTTTTTTGGGCGAAAAATTAAGTTTTGTCCAATCTTCCCAAATTCTGATAGAGGGCCATGAGACTTAGACCTGAGTGCAAAAATGGAGGCTCTAGCCCCTTCCAGAGCTGAGATATCGAAACTCAAAAATTCGGCCCGAAAAAAAAAACGACAGTGGTACCCCTTACGTTTTTTTTTTGGGGCGAAAAATTAAGTTTCTCCAATCTTCCCAAATTCTGATAGAGGGCCATGAGACTTAGACCTGAGTGCAAAAATGGAGGCTCTAGCCCCTTCCAGAGCTGAGATATCGAAACTCAAAAATTCGGCCCGAAAAAAAAACGACAGTGGTACCCCTTACGTTTTTTTTTTGGGCGCGAAAAATTAAGTTTCTCCAATCTTCCCAAATTCTGATAGAGGGCCATGAGACTTAGACCTGAGTGCAAAAATGGAGGCTCTAGCCCCTTCCAGAGCTGAGATATCGAAACTCAAAAATTCGGCCCGAAAAAAAAACGACAGTGGTACCCCTTACGTTTTTTTTGGGCGAAAAATTAAGTTTTGTCCAATCTTCCCAAATTCTGATAGAGGGCCATGAGACTTAGACCTGAGTGCAAAAATGGAGGCTCTAGCCCCTTCCAGAGCTGAGATATGGAAACTCAAAAATTCGGCCCGAAACAAAAACGACAGTGGTACCCCTTACGTTTTTTTTTTGGGGCGAAAAATTAAGTTTCTCCAATCTTCCCAAATTCTGATAGAGGGCCATGAGACTTAGACCTGAGTGCAAAAATGGAGGCTCTAGCCCCTTCCAGAGCTGAGATATCGAAACTTAAAAATTCGGCCCGAAAAAAAAATGACAGTGGTACCCCTTACGTTTTTTTTTTTGGGCGAAAAATTAAGTTTTGTCCAATCTTCCCAAATTCTGATAGAGGGCCATGAGACTTAGACCTGAGTGCAAAAATGGAGGCTCTAGCCCCTTCCAGAGCTGAGATATCGAAACTCAAAAATTCGGCCCGAAAAAAAAAACGACAGTGGTACCCCTTACGTTTTTTTTTTTTGGGGCGAAAAATTAAGTTTCTCCAATCTTCCCAGATTCTGATAGAGGGCCATGAGACTTAGACCTGAGTGCAAAAATGGAGGCTCTAGCCCCTTCCAGAGCTGAGATATCGAAACTCAAAAATTCGGCCCGAAAAAAAAACGACAGTGGTACCCCTTACGTTTTTTTTTGGGCGAAAAATTAAGTTTCTCCAATCTTCCCAAATACTGATAGAGGGCCATGAGACTTAGACCTGAGTGCAAAAATGGAGGCTCTAGCCCCTTCCAGAGCTGAGATATCGAAACTCAAAAATTCGGCCCGAAAAAAAAAACGACAGTGGTACCCCTTACGTTTTTTTTTTGGGGCGAAAAATTAAGTTTCTCCAATCTTCCCAAATTCTGATAGAGGGCCATGAGACTTAGACCTGAGTGCAAAAATGGAGGCTCTAGCCCCTTCCAGAGCTGAGATATCGAAACTCAAAAATTCGGCCCGAAAAAAAAACGACAGTGGTACCCCTTACGTTTTTTTTGGGCGAAAAATTAAGTTTTGTCCAATCTTCCCAAATTCTGATAGAGGGCCATGAGACTTAGACCTGAGTGCAAAAATGGAGGCTCTAGCCCCTTCCAGAGCTGAGATATCGAAACTCAAAAATTCGGCCCGAAAAAAAAACGACAGTGGTACCCCTTACGTTTTTTTTTTTGGGGCGAAAAATTAAGTTTCTCCAATCTTCCCAAAACTATGGATTCTGATAGAGGGCCATGAGACTTAGACCTGAGTGCAAAAATGGAGGCTCTAGCCCCTTCCAGAGCTGAGATATCGAAACTCAAAAATTCGGCCCGAAAAAAAAACGACAGTGGTACCCCTTACGTTTTTTTTTGGGAGAAAAATTAAGTTTTGTCCAATCTTCCCAAATTCTGATAGAGGGCCATGAGACTTAGACCTGAGTGCAAAAATGGAGGCTCTAGCCCCTTCCAGAGCTGAGATATCGAAACTCAAAAATTCGGCCCGAAAAAAAACGACAGTGGTACCCCTTATGTTTTTTTTTTTTGGGGCGAAAAATTAAGTTTCTCCAATCTTCCCAAATTCTGATAGAGGGCCATGAGACTTAGACCTGAGTGCAAAAATGGAGGCTCTAGCCCCTTCCAGAGCTGAGATATCGAAACTCAAAAATTCGGCCCGAAAAAAAAACGACAGTGGTACCCCTTACGTTTTTTTTTTGGGCGAAAAATTAAGTTTTGTCCAATCTTCCCAAATTCTGATAGAGGGCCATGAGACTTAGACCTGAGTGCAAAAATGGAGGCTCTAGCCCCTTCCAGAGCTGAGATATCGAAACTCAAAAATTCGGCCCGAAAAAAAAAAACGACAGTGGTACTCCTTACGTTTTTTTTTGGGGGCGAAAAATTAAGTTTCTCCAATCTTCCCAGATTCTGATAGAGGGCCATGAGACTTAGACCTGAGTGCAAAAATGGAGGCTCTAGCCCCTTCCAGAGCTGAGATATCGAAACTCAAAAATTCGGCCCGAAAAAAAAAACGACAGTGGTACCCCTTACGTTTTTTTTTTGGGCGAAAAATTAAGTTTCTCCAATCTTCCCAAATACTGATAGAGGGCCATGAGACTTAGACCTGAGTGCAAAAATGGAGGCTCTAGCCCCTTCCAGAGCTGAGATATCGAAACTCAAAAATTCGGCCCGAAAAAAAAAAACGACAGTGGTACCCCTTACGTTTTTTTTTTTGGGGCGAAAAATTAAGTTTCTCCAATCTTCCCAAATTCTGATAGAGGGCCATGAGACTTAGACCTGAGTGCAAAAATGGAGGCTCTAGCCCCTTCCAGAGCTGAGATATCGAAACTCAAAAATTCGGCCCGAAAAAAAAACGACAGTGGTACCCCTTACGTTATTTTTTTTGGGGCGAAAAATTAAGTTTCTCCAATCTTCCCAAATACTGATAGAGGGCCATGAGACTTAGACCTGAGTGCAAAAATGGAGGCTCTAGCCCCTTCCAGAGCTGAGATATGGAAACTCAAAAATTCGGCCCGAAACAAAAACGACAGTGGTACCCCTTACGTTTTTTTTTTGGGGCGAAAAATTAAGTTTCTCCAATCTTCCCAAATTCTGATAGAGGGCCATGAGACTTAGACCTGAGTGCAAAAATGGAGGCTCTAGCCCCTTCCAGAGCTGAGATATCGAAACTTAAATATTCGGCCCGAAAAAAAAATGACAGTGGTACCCCTTACGTTTTTTTTTTTGGGCGAAAAATTAAGTTTTGTCCAATCTTCCCAAATTCTGATAGAGGGCCATGAGACTTAGACCTGAGTGCAAAAATGGAGGCTCTAGCCCCTTCCAGAGCTGAGATATCGAAACTCAAAAATTCGGCCCGAAAAAAAAAACGACAGTGGTACCCCTTACGTTTTTTTTTTTTGGGGCGAAAAATTAAGTTTCTCCAATCTTCCCAGATTCTGATAGAGGGCCATGAGACTTAGACCTGAGTGCAAAAATGGAGGCTCTAGCCCCTTCCAGAGCTGAGATATCGAAACTCAAAAATTCGGCCCGAAAAAAAAACGACAGTGGTACCCCTTACGTTTTTTTTTGGGCGAAAAATTAAGTTTCTCCAATCTTCCCAAATACTGATAGAGGGCCATGAGACTTAGACCTGAGTGCAAAAATGGAGGCTCTAGCCCCTTCCAGAGCTGAGATATCGAAACTCAAAAATTCGGCCCGAAAAAAAAAACGACAGTGGTACCCCTTACGTTTTTTTTTTGGGGCGAAAAATTAAGTTTCTCCAATCTTCCCAAATTCTGATAGAGGGCCATGAGACTTAGACCTGAGTGCAAAAATGGAGGCTCTAGCCCCTTCCAGAGCTGAGATATCGAAACTCAAAAATTCGGCCCGAAAAAAAAACGACAGTGGTACCCCTTACGTTTTTTTTGGGCGAAAAATTAAGTTTTGTCCAATCTTCCCAAATTCTGATAGAGGGCCATGAGACTTAGACCTGAGTGCAAAAATGGAGGCTCTAGCCCCTTCCAGAGCTGAGATATCGAAACTCAAAAATTCGGCCCGAAAAAAAAACGACAGTGGTACCCCTTACGTTTTTTTTTTTGGGGCGAAAAATTAAGTTTCTCCAATCTTCCCAAAACTATGGATTCTGATAGAGGGCCATGAGACTTAGACCTGAGTGCAAAAATGGAGGCTCTAGCCCCTTCCAGAGCTGAGATATCGAAACTCAAAAATTCGGCCCGAAAAAAAAAAACGACAGTGGTACCCCTTACGTTTTTTTTTTTGGGCGAAAAATTAAGTTTCTCCAATCTTCCCAAATTCTGATAGAGGACCATGAGACTTAGACCTGAGTGCAAAAATGGAGGCTCTAGCCCCTTCCAGAGCTGAGATATCGAAACTCAAAAATTCGGCCCGAAAAAAAAAACGACAGTGGTACCCCTTACGTTTTTTTTTTTTGGGGCGAAAAATTAAGTTTCTCCAATCTTCCCAAATACTGATAGAGGGCCATGAGACTTAGACCTGAGTGCAAAAATGGAGGCTCTAGCCCCTTCCAGAGCTGAGATATCGAAACTCAAAAATTCGGCCCGAAAAAAAAAACGACAGTGGTACCCCTTACGGTTTTTTTTTGGGGCGAAAAATTAAGTTTCTCCAATCTTCCCAAAACTCTGGATTCTGATAGAGGGCCATGAGACTTAGACCTGAGTGCAAAAATGGAGGCTCTAGCCCCTTCCAGAGCTGAGATATCGAAACTCAAAAATTCGGCCCGAAAAAAAAACGACAGTGATACCCCTTACGGTTTTTTTGGGGGGCGAAAAATTAAGTTTCTCCAATCTTCCCAAATACTGATAGAGGGCCATGAGACTTAGACCTGAGTGCAAAAATGGAGGCTCTAGCCCCTTCCAGAGCTGAGATATCGAAACTAAAAAATTCGGCCCGAAAAAAAAAAACGACAGTGGTACCCCTTACGTTTTTTTTTTGGGCGAAAAATTAAGTTTTGTCCAATCTTCCAAATTCTGACAGAGGGCCATGAGACTTAGACCTGAGTGCAAAAATGGAGGCTCTAGCCCCTTCCAGAGCTGAGATATCGAAACTCAAAAATTCGGCCCGAAAAAAAAACGACAGTGGTACCCCTTACGTTTTTTTTTGGGCGAAAAATTAAGTTTTGTCCAATCTTCCCAAATTCTGATAGAGGGCCATGAGACTTAGACCTGAGTGCAAAAATGGAGGCTCTAGCCCCTTCCAGAGCTGAGATATCGAAACTCAAAAATTCGGCCCGAAAAAAAAACGACAGTGGTACCCCTTATGTTTTTTTTTTTTGGGGCGAAAAATTAAGTTTCTCCAATCTTCCCAAAACTCTGGATTCTGATAGAGGGCCATGAGACTTAGACCTGAGTGCAAAAATGGAGGCTCTAGCCCCTTCCAGAGCTGAGATATCGAAACTCAAAAATTCGGCCCGAAAAAAAAACGACAGTGGTACCCCTTACGTTATTTTTTTTGGGGCGAAAAATTAAGTTTCTCCAATCTTCCCAAATACTGATAGAGGGCCATGAGACTTAGACCTGAGTGCAAAATTGGAGGCTCTAGCCCCTTCCAGAGCTGAGATATGGAAACTCAAAAATTCGGCCCGAAAAAAAAAACGACAGTGGTACCCCTTACGTTTTTTTTTTGGGGCGAAAAATTAAGTTTCTCCAATCTTCCCAAATTCTGATAGAGGGCCATGAGACTTAGACCTGAGTGCAAAAATGGAGGCTCTAGCCCCTTCCAGAGCTGAGATATCGAAACTCAAAAATTCGGCCCGAAAAAAAAACGACAGTGGTACCCCTTACGTTTTTTTTTGGGCGAAAAATTAAGTTTTGTCCAATCTTCCCAAATTCTGATAGAGGGCCATGAGACTTAGACCTGAGTGCAAAAATGGAGGCTCTAGCCCCTTCCAGAGCTGAGATATCGAAACTCAAAAATTCGGCCCGAAAAAAAAAAACGACAGTGGTACCCCTTACGTTTTTTTTGGGGGGGCGAAAAATTAAGTTTCTCCAATCTTCCCAGATTCTGATAGAGGGCCATGAGACTTAGACCTGAGTGCAAAAATGGAGGCTCTAGCCCCTTCCAGAGCTGAGATATCGAAACTCAAAAATTCGGCCCGAAAAAAAAAACGACAGTGGTACCCCTTACGTTTTTTTTTTGGGCGAAAAATTAAGTTTCTCCAATCTTCCCAAATACTGATAGAGGGCCATGAGACTTAGACCTGAGTGCAAAAATGGAGGCTCTAGCCCCTTCCAGAGCTGAGATATCGAAACTCAAAAATTCGGCCCGAAAAAAAAAACGACAGTGGTACCCCTTACGTTTTTTTTTTGGGGGCGAAAAATTAAGTTTCTCCAATCTTCCCAAATTCTGATAGAGGGCCATGAGACTTAGACCTGAGTGCAAAAATGGAGGCTCTAGCCCCTTCCAGAGCTGAGATATCGAAACTCAAAAATTCGGCCCGAAAAAAAAACGACAGTGGTACCCCTTACGTTATTTTTTTTGGGGCGAAAAATTAAGTTTCTCCAATCTTCCCAAATACTGATAGAGGGCCATGAGACTTAGACCTGAGTGCAAAAATGGAGGCTCTAGCCCCTTCCAGAGCTGAGATATGGAAACTCAAAAATTCGGCCCGAAACAAAAACGACAGTGGTACCCCTTACGTTTTTTTTTTGGGGCGAAAAATTAAGTTTCTCCAATCTTCCCAAATTCTGATAGAGGGCCATGAGACTTAGACCTGAGTGCAAAAATGGAGGCTCTAGCCCCTTCCAGAGCTGAGATATCGAAACTTAAAAATTCGGCCCGAAAAAAAAATTACAGTGGTACCCCTTACGTTTTTTTTTTTGGGCGAAAAATTAAGTTTTGTCCAATCTTCCCAAATTCTGACAGAGGGCCATGAAACTTAGACCTGAGTGAAAAAATGGAGGCTCTAGCCCCTTCCAGAGCTGAGATATCGAAACTCAAAAATTCGGCCCGAAAAAAAAAACGACAGTGGTACCCCTTATGTTTTTTTTTTTTGGGGCGAAAAATTAAGTTTCTCCAATCTTCCCAGATTCTGATAGAGGGCCATGAGACTTAGACCTGAGTGCAAAAATGGAGGCTCTAGCCCCTTCCAGAGCTGAGATATCGAAACTCAAAAATTCGGCCCGAAAAAAAAACGACAGTGGTACCCCTTACGTTTTTTTTTGGGCGAAAAATTAAGTTTCTCCAATCTTCCCAAATACTGATAGAGGGCCATGAGACTTAGACCTGAGTGCAAAAATGGAGGCTCTAGCCCCTTCCAGAGCTGAGATATCGAAACTCAAAAATTCGGCCCGAAAAAAAAAACGACAGTGGTACCCCTTACGTTTTTTTTTTGGGGCGAAAAATTAAGTTTCTCCAATCTTCCCAAATTCTAAAAGAGGGCCATGAGACTTAGACCTGAGTGCAAAAATGGAGGCTCTAGCCCCTTCCAGAGCTGAGATATCGAAACTCAAAAATTCGGCCCGAAAAAAAAACGACAGTGGTACCCCTTACGTTTTTTTTGGGCGAAAAATTAAGTTTTGTCCAATCTTCCCAAATTCTGATAGAGGGCCATGAGACTTAGACCTGAGTGCAAAAATGGAGGCTCTAGCCCCTTCCAGAGCTGAGATATCGAAACTCAAAAATTCGGCCCGAAAAAAAAACGACAGTGGTACCCCTTACGTTTTTTTTTTTTGGGGCGAAAAATTAAGTTTCTCCAATCTTCCCAAAACTATGGATTCTGATAGAGGGCCATGAGACTTAGACCTGAGTGCAAAAATGGAGGCTCTAGCCCCTTCCACAGCTGAGATATCGAAACTCAAAAATTCGGCCCGAAAAAAAAACGACAGTGGTACCCCTTACGTTTTTTTTTTTGGGCGAAAAATTAAGTTTTGTCCAATCTTCCCAAATTCTGATAGAGGGCCATGAAACTTAGACCTGAGGGAAAAAATGGAGGCTCTAGCCCCTTCCAGAGCTGAGATATCGAAACTCAAAAATTCGGCCCGAAAAAAAAACGACAGTGGTACCCCTTACGTTTTTTTTTTGGGCGAAAAATTAAGTTTCTCCAATCTTCCCAAATACTGATAGAGGGCCATGAGACTTAGACCTGAGTGCAAATATGGAGGCTCTAGCCCCTTCCAGAGCTGAGATATCGAAACTCAAAAATTCGGCCCGAAAAAAAAAAACGACAGTGGTACCCCTTACGTTTTTTTTTTTGGGCGAAAAATTAAGTTTCTCCAATCTTCCCAAATTCTGATAGAGGACCATGAGACTTAGACCTGAGTGCAAAAATGGAGGCTCTAGCCCCTTCCAGAGCTGAGATATGGAAACTCAAAAATTCGGCCCGAAAAAAAAAACGACAGTGGTACCCCTTACGTTTTTTTTTTGGGGCGAAAAATTAAGTTGTTCCAATCTTCACAAATTCTGATAGAGGGCCATGAGACTTAGACCTGAGTGCAAAAATGGAGGCTCTAGCCCCTTCCAGAGCTGAGATATGGAAACTCAAAAATTCGGCCCGAAAAAAAAAAACGACAGTGGTACCCCTTACGTTTTTTTTTTGGGGCGAAAAATTAAGTTTCTCCAATCTTCCCAAATTCTGATAGAGGGCAATGAGACTTAGACCTGAGTGCAAAAATGGAGGCTCTAGCCCCTTCCAGAGCTGAGATATCGAAACTCAAAAATTCGGCCCGAAAAAAAAACGACAGTGGTACCCCTTACGTTTTTTTTTTGGGGCGAAAAATTAAGTTGTTCCAATCTTCCCAAATTCTGATAGAGGGCCATGAGACTTAGACCTGAGTGCAAAAATTGAGGCTCTAGCCCCTTCCAGAGCTGAGATATGGAAACTCAAAAATTCGGCCCGAAAAAAAAACGACAGTGGTACCCCTTACGTTTTTTTTGGGGGGCGAAAAATTAAGTTTCTCCAATCTTCCCAAATTCTGATAGAGGGCCATGAGACTTAGACCTGAGTGCAAAAATGGAGGCTCTAGCCCCTTCCAGAGCTGAGATATCGAAACTCAAAAATCCGGCCCGAAATAAAAAACGACAGTGGTACCCCTTACGTTTTTTTTTTGGGCGAAAAATTAAGTTTTGTCCAATCTTCCCAAGTTCTGATAGAGGGCCATGAGACTTAGACCTGAGTGCAAAAATGGAGGCTCTAGCCCCTTCCAGAGCTGAGATATCGAAACTCAAAAATTCGGCCCGAAAAAAAAAACGACAGTGGTACCCCTTACGTTTTTTTTTGGGGGGTGAAAAATTAAGTTTCTCCAATCTTCCCAAAACTCTGGATTCTGATAGAGGGCCATGAGACTTAGACCTGAGTGCAATAATGGAGGCTCTAGCCCCTTCCAGACCTGAGATATCGAAACTCAAAAATTCGGCCCGAAAAAAAAAACGACAGTGGTACCCCTTACGTTTTTTTTTTTGGGCGAAAAATTAAGTTTCTCCAATCTTCCCAAATTCTGGTAGAGGGCCATGAGACTTAGACCTGAGTGCAAAAATGGAGGCTCTAGCCCCTTCCAGAGCTGAGATATCGAAACTCAAAATTTCGACCCGAAAAAAAAAACGACAGTGTTACCCCTTACGTTTTTTTATTGGGCGAAAAATTAAGTATCCCCAATCTTCTCAAAACTCTGGATTCTGATAGAGGGCCATGAGACTTAGACTTGAGTGCAACAATGGAGGCTCTAGACCCTTCCAGTGCTGAGATATCGAAACTCAAAATTTCGACCCGAAAAAAAAAACGACAGTGTTACCCCTTACGTTTTTTTATTGGGCGAAAAATTAAGTATCCTCAATCTTCTCAAAACTCTGGATTCTGATAGAGGGCCGTGAGCCTTAGACCTGAGTGCAAAAATGGAGGCTCTAGACCCTTCCAGAGCTGAGATATCGAAACTCAAAATTTCGACCCGAAAAAAAAACGACAGTGGTACCCCTTTCGTTTTTTTTTTTTTGGGCGAAAAATTAAGTATCCCCAATCTTCTCAAAATTCTGGATTCTGATAGAGGGCCAGGAGACATAGACCTGAGTGCAACAATGGAGGCTCTAGACCCTTCCAGAGCTGAGATATCGAAATTCAAAATTTCGACCAGAAAAAAAAAACGACAGTGTTACCCCTTACGTTTTTTTTTTTGGAAGAAAAATTAAGTATCCCCAATCTTCTCAAAACTCTGGATTCTGATAGAGGGCCATGAGACATAGACCTGAGTGCAAAAATGGAGGCTCTAGACCTTCCAGAGCTGAGATATCGAAACTCAAAAATTCGGCCCGAAAAAAAAAAAACGACAGTGGTACCCCTTTCGTTTTTTTTTTTTCGGGCGAAAAATGAAGTTTCTCCAATCTTCCCAAATTCTGATAGAGGGCCATGAGACTTAGACCTGAGTGCAAAAATGGAGGCTCTAGCCCCTTCCAGAGCTGAGATATCGAAACTCAAAAATTCGGCCCGAAAAAAAAAAAACGACAGTGGTACCCCTTACGTTTTTTTTTTGGGCGAAAAATTAAGTTTCTCCAATCTTCCCAAATTCTGATAGAGGGCCATGAGACTTAGACCTGAGTGCAAAAATGGAGGCTCTAGCCCCTTCCAGAGCTGAGATATCGAAACTCAAAAATTCGGCCCGAAAAAAAAACGACAGTGGTACCCCTTACGTTATTTTTTTTGGGGCGAAAAATTAAGTTTCTCCAATCTTCCCAAATACTGATAGAGGGCCATGAGACTTAGACCTGAGTGCAAAAATGGAGGCTCTAGCCCCTTCCAGAGCTGAGATATGGAAACTCAAAAATTCGGCCCGAAAAAAAAACGACAGTGGTACCCCTTACGTTTTTTTGTTTGGGGCGAAAAATTAAGTTTCTCCAATCTTCCCAAATTCTGATAGAGGGCCATGAGACTTAGACCTGAGTGCAAAAATGGAGGCTCTAGCCCCTTCCAGAGCTGAGATATCGAAACTCAAAAATTCGGCCCGAAAAAAAAACAACAGTGGTACCCCTTACGTTTTTTTTTGGGCGAAAAATTAAGTTTTGTCCAATCTTCCCAAATTCTGATAGAGGGCCATGAGACTTAGACCTGAGTGCAAAAATGGAGGCTCTAGCCCCTTCCAGAGCTGAGATATCGAAACTCAAAAATTCGGCCCGAAAAAAAAAACGACAGTGGTACCCCTTACGTTTTTTTTTTTGGGGCGAAAAATTAAGTTTCTCCAATCTTCCCAAATTCTGATAGAGGGCCATGAGACTTAGACCTGAGTGCAAAAATGGAGGCTCTAGCCCCTTCCAGAGCTGAGATATCGAAACTCAAAAATTCGGCCCGAAAAAAAAAACGACAGTGGTACCCCTTACGTTTTTTTTTGGGCGCGAAAAATTAAGTTTCTCCAATCTTCCCAAATTCTGATAGAGGGCCATGAGACTTAGACCTGAGTGCAAAAATGGAGGCTCTAGCCCCTTCCAGAGCTGAGATATCGAAACTCAAAAATTCGGCCCGATAAAAAAAAACGACAGTGGTACCCCTTACGTTTTTTTTGGGCGAAAAATTAAGTTTTGTCCAATCTTCCCAAATTCTGATAGAGGGCCATGAGACTTAGACCTGAGTGCAAAAATGGAGGCTCTAGCCCCTTCCAGAGCTGAGATATCGAAACTCAAAAATTCGGCCTGAAAAAAAAACGACAGTGGTACCCCTTACGTTTTTTTTTTTTGGGGCGAAAAATTAAGTTTCTCCAATCTTCCCAAAACTCTGGATTCTGATAGAGGGCCATGAGACTTAGACCTGAGTGCAAAAATGGAGGCTCTAGCCCCTTCCAGAGCTGAGATATCGAAACTCAAAAATTCGGCCCGAAAAAAAAACGACAGTGGTACCCCTTACGTTTTTTTTGGGCGAAAAATTAAGTTTTGTCCAATCTTCCCAAATTCTGATAGAGGGCCATGAGACTTAGACCTGAGTGCAAAAATGGAGGCTCTAGCCCCTTCCAGAGCTGAGATATCGAAACTCAAAAATTCGGCCTGAAAAAAAAACGACAGTGGTACCCCTTACGTTTTTTTTTTTTGGGGCGAAAAATTAAGTTTCTCCAATCTTCCCAAAACTCTGGATTCTGATAGAGGGCCATGAGACTTAGACCTGAGTGCAAAAATAGAGGCTCTAGCCCCTTCCAGAGCTGAGATATCGAAACTCAAAAATTCGGCCCGAAAAAAAAAAACGACAGTGGTACCCCTTACGTTTTTTTTTTTGGGCGAAAAATTAAGTTTCTCCAATCTTCCCAAATTCTGATAGAGGGCCATGATACTTAGACCTGAGTGCAAAAATGGAGGCTCTAGCCCCTTCCAGAGCTGAGATATCGAAACTCAAAAATTCGGCCCGAAAAAAAAAACGACAGTGGTACCCCTTACGTTATTTTTTTTGGGGCGAAAAATTAAGTTTCTCCAATCTTCCCAAATACTGATAGAGGGCCATGAGACTTAGACCTGAGTGCAAAAATGGAGGCTCTAGCCCCTTCCAGAGCTGAGATATGGAAACTCAAAAATTCGGCCCGAAAAAAAAACGACAGTGGTACCCCTTACGTTTTTTTTTGGGGGCGAAAAAATAAGTTTCTCCAATCTTCCCAAATTCTGATAGAGGGCCATGAGACTTAGACCTGAGTGCAAAAATGGAGGCTCTAGCCCCTTCCAGAGCTGAGATATCGAAACTCAAAAATTCGGCCCGAAAAAAAAAACGACAGTGGTACCCCTTACGTTTTTTTTTTTGGGGCGAAAAATTAAGTTTCTCCAATCTTCCCAAATTCTGATAGAGGGCCATGAGACTTAGACCTGAGTGCAAAAATGGAGGCTCTAGCCCCTTCCAGAGCTGAGATATCGAAACTCAAAAATTCGGCCCGAAAAAAAAAACGACAGTGGTACCCCTTACGTTTTTTTTTTGGGCGCAAAAAATTAAGTTTCTCCAATCTTCCCAAATTCTGATAGAGGGCCATGAGACTTAGACCTGAGTGCAAAAATGGAGGCTCTAGCCCCTTCCAGAGCTGAGATATCGAAACTCAAAAATTCGGCCCGAAAAAAAAAACGACAGTGGTACCCCTTACGTTTTTTTTGGGCGAAAAATTAAGTTTTGTCCAATCTTCCCAAATTCTGATAGAGGGCCATGAGACTTAGACCTGAGTGCAAAATGGAGGCTCTAGCCCCTTCCAGAGCTGAGATATCGAAACTCAAAAATTCGGCCTGAAAAAAAAACGACAGTGGTACCCCTTACGTTTTTTTTTTTTGGGGCGAAAAATTAAGTTTCTCCAATCTTCCCAAAACTCTGGATTCTGATAGAGGGCCATGAGACTTAGACCTGAGTGCAAAAATGGAGGCTCTAGCCCCTTCCAGAGCTGAGATATCGAAACTCAAAAATTCGGCCCGAAAAAAAAACGACAGTGGTACCCCTTACGTTTTTTTTGGGCGAAAAATTAAGTTTTGTCCAATCTTCCCAAATTCTGATGGAGGGCCATGAGACTTAGACCTGAGTGCAAAAATGGAGGCTCTAGCCCCTTCCAGAGCTGAGATATCGAAACTCAAAAATTCGGCCTGAAAAAAAAACGACAGTGGTACCCCTTACGTTTTTTTTTTTGGGGCGAAAAATTAAGTTTCTCCAATCTTCCCAAAACTCTGGATTCTGATAGAGGGCCATGAGACTTAGACCTGAGTGCAAAAATAGAGGCTCTAGCCCCTTCCAGAGCTGAGATATCGAAACTCAAAAATTCGGCCCGAAAAAAAAACGACAGTGGTACCCCTTACGTTTTTTTTTTGGACGAAAAATTAAGTTTCTCCAATCTTCCCAAATTCTGATAGAGGGCCATGAGACTTAGACCTGAGTGCAAAAATGGAGGCTCTAGCCCCTTCCAGAGCTGAGATATCGAAACTCAAAAATTCGGCCCGAAAAAAAAAACGACAGTGGTACCCCTTACGTTATTTTTTTTGGGGCGAAAAATTAAGTTTCTCCAATCTTCCCAAATACTGATAGAGGGCCATGAGACTTAGACCTGAGTGCAAAAATGGAGGCTCTAGCCCCTTCCAGAGCTGAGATATCGAAACTCAAAAATTCGGCCCGAAAAAAAAACGACAGTGGTACCCCTTACGTTTTTTTTGGGGGCGAAAAATTAAGTTTTGTCCAATCTTCCCAAATTCTGATAGAGGGCCATGAGACTTAGACCTGAGTGCAAAAATGGAGGCTCTAGCCCCTTCCAGAGCTGAGATATCGAAACTCAAAAATTCGGCCCGAAAAAAAAACGACAGTGGTACCCCTTACGTTTTTTTTTTGGGGCGAAAAATTAAGTTTCTCCAATCTTCCCAGATTCTGAAAGAGGGCCATGAGACTTAGACCTGAGTGCAAAAATGGAGGCTCTAGCCCCTTCCAGAGCTGAGATATCGAAACTCAAAAATTCGGCCCGAAAAAAAAACGACAGTGGTACCCCTTACGTTTTTTTTTTTGGGCGAAAAATTCAGTTTCTCCAATCTTCCCAAATACTGATAGAGGGCCATGAGACTTAGACCTGAGTGCAAAAATGGAGGCTCTAGACCTTCCAGAGCTGAGATATCAAAACTCAAAATTTCGACCCGAAAAAAAAAAACGACAGTGGTACCCCTTACGTTTTTTTTTTTTGGGGCGAAAAATTAAGTTTCTCCAATCTTCCCAAAACTCTGGATTCTGATAGAGGGCCATGAGACTTAGACCTGAGTGCAAAAATAGAGGCTCTAGCCCCTTCCAGAGCTGAGATATCGAAACTCAAAAATTCGGCCCGAAAAAAAAACGACAGTGGTACCCCTTACGTTTTTTTTTTTGGGCGAAAAATTAAGTTTCTCCAATCTTCCCAAATTCTGATAGAGGGCCATGAGACTTAGACCTGAGTGCAAAAATGGAGGCTCTAGCCCCTTCCAGAGCTGAGATATCAAACTCAAAAATTCGGCCCGAAAAAAAAAACGACAGTGGTACCCCTTACGTTATTTTTTTTGGGGCGAAAAATTAAGTTTCTCCAATCTTCCCAAATACTGATAGAGGGCCATGAGACTTAGACCTGAGTGCAAAAATGGAGGCTCTAGCCCCTTCCAGAGCTGAGATATGGAAACTCAAATATTCGGCCCGAAAAAAAAACGACAGTGGTACCCCTTACGTTTTTTTTGGGGGGCGAAAAAATAAGTTTCTCCAATCTTCCCAAATTCTGATAGAGGGCCATGAGACTTAGACCTGAGTGCAAAAATGGAGGCTCTAGCCCCTTCCAGAGCTGAGATATCGAAACTCAAAAATTCGGCCCGAAAAAAAAAACGACAGTGGTACCCCTTACGTTTTTTTTTTTGGGGCGAAAAATTAAGTTTCTCCAATCTTCCCAAATTCTGATAGAGGGCCATGAGACTTAGACCTGAGTGCAAAAATGGAGGCTCTAGCCCCTTCCAGAGCTGAGATATCGAAACTCAAAAATTCGGCCCGAAAAAAAAAACGACAGTGGTACCCCTTACGTTTTTTTTTTGGGCGCAAAAAATTAAGTTTCTCCAATCTTCCCAAATTCTGATAGAGGGCCATGAGACTTAGACCTGAGTGCAAAAATGGAGGCTCTAGCCCCTTCCAGAGCTGAGATATCGAAACTCAAAAATTCGGCCCGAAAAAAAAACGACAGTGGTACCCCTTACGTTTTTTTTGGGCGAAAAATTAAGTTTTGTCCAATCTTCCCAAATTCTGATAGAGGGCCATGAGACTTAGACCTGAGTGCAAAATGGAGGCTCTAGCCCCTTCCAGAGCTGAGATATCGAAACTCAAAAATTCGGCCTGAAAAAAAAAACGACAGTGGTACCCCTTACGTTTTTTTTTTTTGGGGCGAAAAATTAAGTTTCTCCAATCTTCCCAAAACTCTGGATTCTGATAGAGGGCCATGAGACTTAGACCTGAGTGCAAAAATGGAGGCTCTAGCCCCTTCCAGAGCTGAGATATCGAAACTCAAAAATTCGGCCCGAAAAAAAAACGACAGTGGTACCCCTTACGTTTTTTTTGGGCGAAAAATTAAGTTTTGTCCAATCTTCCCAAATTCTGATGGAGGGCCATGAGACTTAGACCTGAGTGCAAAAATGGAGGCTCTAGCCCCTTCCAGAGCTGAGATATCGAAACTCAAAAATTCGGCCTGAAAAAAAAACGACAGTGGTACCCCTTACGTTTTTTTTTTTTGGGGCGAAAAATTAAGTTTCTCCAATCTTCCCAAAACTCTGGATTCTGATAGAGGGCCATGAGACTTAGACCTGAGTGCAAAAATAGAGGCTCTAGCCCCTTCCAGAGCTGAGATATCGAAACTCAAAAATTCGGCCCGAAAAAAAAACGACAGTGGTACCCCTTACGTTTTTTTTTTTGGGCGAAAAATTAAGTTTCTCCAATCTTCCCAAATTCTGATAGAGGGCCATGAGACTTAGACCTGAGTGCAAAAATGGAGGCTCTAGCCCCTTCCAGAGCTGAGATATCGAAACTCAAAAATTCGGCCCGAAAAAAAAACGACAGTGGTACCCCTTACGTTTTTTTTGGGCGAAAAATTAAGTTTTGTCCAATCTTCCCAAATTCTGATGGAGGGCCATGAGACTTAGACCTGAGTGCAAAAATGGAGGCTCTAGCCCCTTCCAGAGCTGAGATATCGAAACTCAAAAATTCGGCCTGAAAAAAAAACGACAGTGGTACCCCTTACGTTTTTTTTTTTGGGGCGAAAAATTAAGTTTCTCCAATCTTCCCAAAACTCTGGATTCTGATAGAGGGCCATGAGACTTAGACCTGAGTGCAAAAATAGAGGCTCTAGCCCCTTCCAGAGCTGAGATATCGAAACTCAAAAATTCGGCCCGAAAAAAAAACGACAGTGGTACCCCTTACGTTTTTTTTTTTGGGCGAAAAATTAAGTTTCTCCAATCTTCCCAAATTCTGATAGAGGGCCATGAGACTTAGACCTGAGTGCAAAAATGGAGGCTCTAGCCCCTTCCAGAGCTGAGATATCGAAACTCAAAAATTCGGCCCGAAAAAAAAAACGACAGTGGTACCCCTTACGTTATTTTTTTTGGGGCGAAAAATTAAGTTTCTCCAATCTTCCCAAATACTGATAGAGGGCCATGAGACTTAGACCTGAGTGCAAAAATGGAGGCTCTAGCCCCTTCCAGAGCTGAGATATCGAAACTCAAAAATTCGGCCCGAAAAAAAAACGACAGTGGTACCCCTTACGTTTTTTTTGGGGGCGAAAAATTAAGTTTTGTCCAATCTTCCCAAATTCTGATAGAGGGCCATGAGACTTAGACCTGAGTGCAAAAATGGAGGCTCTAGCCCCTTCCAGAGCTGAGATATCGAAACTCAAAAATTCGGCCCGAAAAAAAAACGACAGTGGTACCCCTTACGTTTTTTTTTTGGGGCGAAAAATTAAGTTTCTCCAATCTTCCCAAAACTCTGGATTCTGATAGAGGGCCATGAGACTTAGACCTGAGTGCAAAAATAGAGGCTCTAGCCCCTTCCAGAGCTGAGATATCGAAACTCAAAAATTCGGCCCGAAAAAAAAACGACAGTGGTACCCCTTACGTTTTTTTTTTTGGGCGAAAAATTAAGTTTCTCCAATCTTCCCAAATTCTGATAGAGGGCCATGAGACTTAGACCTGAGTGCAAAAATGGAGGCTCTAGCCCCTTCCAGAGCTGAGATATCGAAACTCAAAAATTCGGCCCGAAAAAAAAACGACAGTGGTACCCCTTACGTTTTTTTTGGGCGAAAAATTAAGTTTTGTCCAATCTTCCCAAATTCTGATGGAGGGCCATGAGACTTAGACCTGAGTGCAAAAATGGAGGCTCTAGCCCCTTCCAGAGCTGAGATATCGAAACTCAAAAATTCGGCCTGAAAAAAAAACGACAGTGGTACCCCTTACGTTTTTTTTTTTGGGGCGAAAAATTAAGTTTCTCCAATCTTCCCAAAACTCTGGATTCTGATAGAGGGCCATGAGACTTAGACCTGAGTGCAAAAATAGAGGCTCTAGCCCCTTCCAGAGCTGAGATATCGAAACTCAAAAATTCGGCCCGAAAAAAAAACGACAGTGGTACCCCTTACGTTTTTTTTTTTGGGCGAAAAATTAAGTTTCTCCAATCTTCCCAAATTCTGATAGAGGGCCATGAGACTTAGACCTGAGTGCAAAAATGGAGGCTCTAGCCCCTTCCAGAGCTGAGATATCGAAACTCAAAAATTCGGCCCGAAAAAAAAAACGACAGTGGTACCCCTTACGTTATTTTTTTTGGGGCGAAAAATTAAGTTTCTCCAATCTTCCCAAATACTGATAGAGGGCCATGAGACTTAGACCTGAGTGCAAAAATGGAGGCTCTAGCCCCTTCCAGAGCTGAGATATCGAAACTCAAAAATTCGGCCCGAAAAAAAAACGACAGTGGTACCCCTTACGTTTTTTTTGGGGGCGAAAAATTAAGTTTTGTCCAATCTTCCCAAATTCTGATAGAGGGCCATGAGACTTAGACCTGAGTGCAAAAATGGAGGCTCTAGCCCCTTCCAGAGCTGAGATATCGAAACTCAAAAATTCGGCCCGAAAAAAAAACGACAGTGGTACCCCTTACGTTTTTTTTTTGGGGCGAAAAATTAAGTTTCTCCAATCTTCCCAGATTCTGAAAGAGGGCCATGAGACTTAGACCTGAGTGCAAAAATGGAGGCTCTAGCCCCTTCCAGAGCTGAGATATCGAAACTCAAAAATTCGGCCCGAAAAAAAAACGACAGTGGTACCCCTTACGTTTTTTTTTTTGGGCGAAAAATTCAGTTTCTCCAATCTTCCCAAATACTGATAGAGGGCCATGAGACTTAGACCTGAGTGCAAAAATGGAGGCTCTAGACCTTCCAGAGCTGAGATATCAAAACTCAAAATTTCGACCCGAAAAAAAAAAACGACAGTGGTACCCCTTACGTTTTTTTTTTTTTGGGGCGAAAAATTAAGTTTCTCCAATCTTCCCAAAACTCTGGATTCTGATAGAGGGCCATGAGACTTAGACCTGAGTGCAAAAATAGAGGCTCTAGCCCCTTCCAGAGCTGAGATATCGAAACTCAAAAATTCGGCCCGAAAAAAAAACGACAGTGGTACCCCTTACGTTTTTTTTTTTGGGCGAAAAATTAAGTTTCTCCAATCTTCCCAAATTCTGATAGAGGGCCATGAGACTTAGACCTGAGTGCAAAAATGGAGGCTCTAGCCCCTTCCAGAGCTGAGATATCGAAACTCAAAAATTCGGCCCGAAAAAAAAAACGACAGTGGTACCCCTTACGTTATTTTTTTTGGGGCGAAAAATTAAGTTTCTCCAATCTTCCCAAATACTGATAGAGGGCCATGAGACTTAGACCTGAGTGCAAAAATGGAGGCTCTAGCCCCTTCCAGAGCTGAGATATGGAAACTCAAAAATTCGGCCCGAAAAAAAAACGACAGTGGTACCCCTTACGTTTTTTTTGGGGGGCGAAAAAATAAGTTTCTCCAATCTTCCCAAATTCTGATAGAGGGCCATGAGACTTAGACCTGAGTGCAAAAATGGAGGCTCTAGCCCCTTCCAGAGCTGAGATATCGAAACTCAAAAATTCGGCCCGAAAAAAAAAACGACAGTGGTACCCCTTACGTTTTTTTTTTTGGGGCGAAAAATTAAGTTTCTCCAATCTTCCCAAATTCTGATAGAGGGCCATGAGACTTAGACCTGAGTGCAAAAATGGAGGCTCTAGCCCCTTCCAGAGCTGAGATATCGAAACTCAAAAATTCGGCCCGAAAAAAAAAACGACAGTGGTACCCCTTACGTTTTTTTTTTGGGCGCAAAAAATTAAGTTTCTCCAATCTTCCCAAATTCTGATAGAGGGCCATGAGACTTAGACCTGAGTGCAAAAATGGAGGCTCTAGCCCCTTCCAGAGCTGAGATATCGAAACTCAAAAATTCGGCCCGAAAAAAAAACGACAGTGGTACCCCTTACGTTTTTTTTGGGCGAAAAATTAAGTTTTGTCCAATCTTCCCAAATTCTGATAGAGGGCCATGAGACTTAGACCTGAGTGCAAAATGGAGGCTCTAGCCCCTTCCAGAGCTGAGATATCGAAACTCAAAAATTCGGCCTGAAAAAAAAAACGACAGTGGTACCCCTTACGTTTTTTTTTTTTGGGGCGAAAAATTAAGTTTCTCCAATCTTCCCAAAACTCTGGATTCTGATAGAGGGCCATGAGACTTAGACCTGAGTGCAAAAATGGAGGCTCTAGCCCCTTCCAGAGCTGAGATATCGAAACTCAAAAATTCGGCCCGAAAAAAAAACGACAGTGGTACCCCTTACGTTTTTTTTGGGCGAAAAATTAAGTTTTGTCCAATCTTCCCAAATTCTGATGGAGGGCCATGAGACTTAGACCTGAGTGCAAAAATGGAGGCTCTAGCCCCTTCCAGAGCTGAGATATCGAAACTCAAAAATTCGGCCTGAAAAAAAAACGACAGTGGTACCCCTTACGTTTTTTTTTTTTGGGGCGAAAAATTAAGTTTCTCCAATCTTCCCAAAACTCTGGATTCTGATAGAGGGCCATGAGACTTAGACCTGAGTGCAAAAATAGAGGCTCTAGCCCCTTCCAGAGCTGAGATATCGAAACTCAAAAATTCGGCCCGAAAAAAAAACGACAGTGGTACCCCTTACGTTTTTTTTTTTGGGCGAAAAATTAAGTTTCTCCAATCTTCCCAAATTCTGATAGAGGGCCATGAGACTTAGACCTGAGTGCAAAAATGGAGGCTCTAGCCCCTTCCAGAGCTGAGATATCGAAACTCAAAAATTCGGCCCGAAAAAAAAACGACAGTGGTACCCCTTACGTTTTTTTTTTGGGGCGAAAAATTAAGTTTCTCCAATCTTCCCAGATTCTGAAAGAGGGCCATGAGACTTAGATCTGAGTGCAAAAATGGAGGCTCTAGCCCCTTCCAGAGCTGAGATATCGAAACTCAAAAATTCGGCCCGAAAAAAAAACGACAGTGGTACCCCTTACGTTTTTTTTTTTGGGCGAAAAATTCAGTTTCTCCAATCTTCCCAAATACTGATAGAGGGCCATGAGACTTAGACCTGAGTGCAAAAATGGAGGCTCTAGACCTTCCAGAGCTGAGATATCAAAACTCAAAATTTCGACCCGAAAAAAAAAAACGACAGTGGTACCCCTTACGTTTTTTTTTTTTGGGGCGAAAAATTAAGTTTCTCCAATCTTCCCAAAACTCTGGATTCTGATAGAGGGCCATGAGACTTAGACCTGAGTGCAAAAATAGAGGCTCTAGCCCCTTCCAGAGCTGAGATATCGAAACTCAAAAATTCGGCCCGAAAAAAAAACGACAGTGGTACCCCTTACGTTTTTTTTTTTGGGCGAAAAATTAAGTTTCTCCAATCTTCCCAAATTCTGATAGAGGGCCATGAGACTTAGACCTGAGTGCAAAAATGGAGGCTCTAGCCCCTTCCAGAGCTGAGATATCGAAACTCAAAAATTCGGCCCGAAAAAAAAAACGACAGTGGTACCCCTTACGTTATTTTTTTTGGGGCGAAAAATTAAGTTTCTCCAATCTTCCCAAATACTGATAGAGGGCCATGAGACTTAGACCTGAGTGCAAAAATGGAGGCTCTAGCCCCTTCCAGAGCTGAGATATGGAAACTCAAAAATTCGGCCCGAAAAAAAAACGACAGTGGTACCCCTTACGTTTTTTTTGGGGGGCGAAAAAATAAGTTTCTCCAATCTTCCCAAATTCTGATAGAGGGCCATGAGACTTAGACCTGAGTGCAAAAATGGAGGCTCTAGCCCCTTCCAGAGCTGAGATATCGAAACTCAAAAATTCGGCCCGAAAAAAAAAACGACAGTGGTACCCCTTACGTTTTTTTTTTTGGGGCGAAAAATTAAGTTTCTCCAATCTTCCCAAATTCTGATAGAGGGCCATGAGACTTAGACCTGAGTGCAAAAATGGAGGCTCTAGCCCCTTCCAGAGCTGAGATATCGAAACTCAAAAATTCGGCCCGAAAAAAAAAACGACAGTGGTACCCCTTACGTTTTTTTTTTGGGCGCAAAAAATTAAGTTTCTCCAATCTTCCCAAATTCTGATAGAGGGCCATGAGACTTAGACCTGAGTGCAAAAATGGAGGCTCTAGCCCCTTCCAGAGCTGAGATATCGAAACTCAAAAATTCGGCCCGAAAAAAAAACGACAGTGGTACCCCTTACGTTTTTTTTGGGCGAAAAATTAAGTTTTGTCCAATCTTCCCAAATTCTGATAGAGGGCCATGAGACTTAGACCTGAGTGCAAAATGGAGGCTCTAGCCCCTTCCAGAGCTGAGATATCGAAACTCAAAAATTCGGCCTGAAAAAAAAAACGACAGTGGTACCCCTTACGTTTTTTTTTTTTGGGGCGAAAAATTAAGTTTCTCCAATCTTCCCAAAACTCTGGATTCTGATAGAGGGCCATGAGACTTAGACCTGAGTGCAAAAATGGAGGCTCTAGCCCCTTCCAGAGCTGAGATATCGAAACTCAAAAATTCGGCCCGAAAAAAAAACGACAGTGGTACCCCTTACGTTTTTTTTGGGCGAAAAATTAAGTTTTGTCCAATCTTCCCAAATTCTGATGGAGGGCCATGAGACTTAGACCTGAGTGCAAAAATGGAGGCTCTAGCCCCTTCCAGAGCTGAGATATCGAAACTCAAAAATTCGGCCTGAAAAAAAAACGACAGTGGTACCCCTTACGTTTTTTTTTTTTGGGGCGAAAAATTAAGTTTCTCCAATCTTCCCAAAACTCTGGATTCTGATAGAGGGCCATGAGACTTAGACCTGAGTGCAAAAATAGAGGCTCTAGCCCCTTCCAGAGCTGAGATATCGAAACTCAAAAATTCGGCCCGAAAAAAAAACGACAGTGGTACCCCTTACGTTTTTTTTTTTGGGCGAAAAATTAAGTTTCTCCAATCTTCCCAAATTCTGATAGAGGGCCATGAGACTTAGACCTGAGTGCAAAAATGGAGGCTCTAGCCCCTTCCAGAGCTGAGATATCGAAACTCAAAAATTCGGCCCGAAAAAAAAAACGACAGTGGTACCCCTTACGTTATTTTTTTTGGGGCGAAAAATTAAGTTTCTCCAATCTTCCCAAATACTGATAGAGGGCCATGAGACTTAGACCTGAGTGCAAAAATGGAGGCTCTAGCCCCTTCCAGAGCTGAGATATAGAAACTCAAAAATTCGGCCCGAAAAAAAAAACGACAGTGGTACCCCTTACGTTTTTTTTGGGGGCGAAAAATTAAGTTTTGTCCAATCTTCCCAAATTCTGATAGAGGGCCATGAGACTTAGACCTGAGTGCAAAAATGGAGGCTCTAGCCCCTTCCAGAGCTGAGATATCGAAACTCAAAAATTCGGCCCGAAAAAAAAACGACAGTGGTACCCCTTACGTTTTTTTTTTGGGGCGAAAAATTAAGTTTCTCCAATCTTCCCAGATTCTGAAAGAGGGCCATGAGACTTAGACCTGAGTGCAAAAATGGAGGCTCTAGCCCCTTCCAGAGCTGAGATATCGAAACTCAAAAATTCGGCCCGAAAAAAAAACGACAGTGGTACCCCTTACGTTTTTTTTTTTGGGCGAAAAATTCAGTTTCTCCAATCTTCCCAAATACTGATAGAGGGCCATGAGACTTAGACCTGAGTGCAAAAATGGAGGCTCTAGACCTTCCAGAGCTGAGATATCAAAACTCAAAATTTCGACCCGAAAAAAAAAAACGACAGTGGTACCCCTTTCGTTTTTTTTTTTCGGGCGAAAAATGAAGTTTCTCCAATCTTCCCAAATTCTGATAGAGGGCCATGAGACTTAGACCTGAGTGCAAAAATGGAGGCTCTAGCCCCTTCCAGAGCTGAGATATCGAAACTCAAAAATTCGGCCCGAAAAAAAAAAAACGACAGTGGTACCCCTTACGTTTTTTTTTTGGGCGAAAAATTAAGTTTCTCCAATCTTCCCAAATTCTGATAGAGGGCCATGAGACTTAGACCTGAGTGCAAAAATGGAGGCTCTAGCCCCTTCCAGAGCTGAGATATCGAAACTCAAAAATTCGGCCCGAAAAAAAAACGACAGTGGTACCCCTTACGTTTTTTTTGGGCGAAAAATTAAGTTTTGTCCAATCTTCCCAAATTCTGATAGAGGGCCATGAGACTTAGACCTGAGTGCAAAAATGGAGGCTCTAGCCCCTTCCAGAGCTGAGATATCGAAACTCAAAAATTCGGCCTGAAAAAAAAACCACAGTGGTACCCCTTACGTTTTTTTTTTTTGGGGCGAAAAATTAAGTTTCTCCAATCTTCCCAAAACTCTGGATTCTGATAGAGGGCCATGAGACTTAGACCTGAGTGCAAAAATGGAGGCTCTAGCCCCTTCCAGAGCTGAGATATCGAAACTCAAAAATTCGGCCCGAAAAAAAAACGACAGTGGTACCCTTACGTTTTTTTTGGGCGAAAAATTAAGTTTTGTCCAATCTTCCCAAATTCTGATAGAGGGCCATGAGACTTAGACCTGAGTGCAAAAATGGAGGCTCTAGCCCCTTCCAGAGCTGAGATATCGAAACTCAAAAATTCGGCCTGAAAAAAAAACCGACAGTGGTACCCCTTACGTTTTTTTTTTTTTGAGGCGAAAAATTAAGTTTCTCCAATCTTCCCAAAACTCTGGATTCTGATAGAGGGCCATGAGACTTAGACCTGAGAGCAAAAATGGAGGCTCTAGCCCCTTCCAGAGCTGAGATATCGAAACTCAAAAATTCGGCCCGAAAAAAAAAACGACAGTGGTACCCCTTACGTTTTTTTTTTGGGCGAAAAATTAAGTTTCTCCAATCTTCCCAAATTCTGATAGAGGGCCATGAGACTTAGACCTGAGTGCAAAAATGGAGGCTCTAGCCCCTTCCAGAGCTGAGATATCGAAACTCAAAAATTCGGCCCGAAAAAAAAACGACAGTGGTACCCCTTACGTTATTTTTTTTGGGGCGAAAAATTAAGTTTCTCCAATCTTCCCAAATACTGATAGAGGGCCATGAGACTTAGACCTGAGTGCAAAAATGGAGGCTCTAGCCCCTTCCAGAGCTGAGATATGGAAACTCAAAAATTCGGCCCGAAAAAAAAACGACAGTGGTACCCCTTACGTTTTTTTTTTGGGGCGAAAATTTAAGTTTCTCCAATCTTCCCAAATTCTGATAGAGGGCCATGAGACTTAGACCTGAGTGCAAAAATGGAGGCTCTAGCCCCTTCCAGAGCTGAGATATCGAAACTCAAAAATTCGGCCCGAAAAAAAAAAACGACAGTGGTACCCCTTACGTTTTTTTTTGGGCGAAAAATTAAGTTTTGTCCAATCTTCCCAAATTCTGATAGAGGGCCATGAGACTTAGACCTGAGTGCAAAAATGGAGGCTCTAGCCCCTTCCAGAGCTGAGATATCGAAACTCAAAAATTCGGCCCGAAAAAAAAAACGACAGTGGTACCCCTTACGTTTTTTTTTTGGGCGAAAAATTCAGTTTCTCCAATCTTCCCAAATACTGATAGAGGGCCATGAGACTTAGACCTGAGTGCAAAAATGGAGGCTCTAGACCTTCCAGAGCTGAGATATCAAAACTCAAAATTTCGACCCGAAAAAAAAAAACGACAGTGGTACCCATTTCGTTTTTTTTTTTTCGGGCGAAAAATGAAGTTTCTCCAATCTTCCCAAATTCTGATAGAGGGCCATGAGACTTAGACCTGAGTGCAAAAATGGAGGCTCTAGCCCCTTCCAGAGCTGAGATATCGAAACTCAAAAATTCGGCCCGAAAAAAAAAAACGACAGTGGTACCCCTTACGTTTTTTTTTTGGGCGAAAAATTAAGTTTCTCCAATCTTCCCAAATTCTGATAGAGGGCCATGAGACTTAGACCTGAGTGCAAAAATGGAGGCTCTAGCCCCTTCCAGAGCTGAGATATCGAAACTCAAAAATTCGGCCCGAAAAAAAAACGACAGTGGTACCCCTTACGTTATTTTTTTTGGGGCGAAAAATTAAGTTTCTCCAATCTTCCCAAATACTGATAGAGGGCCATGAGACTTAGACCTGAGTGCAAAAATGGAGGCTCTAGCCCCTTCCAGAGCTGAGATATGGAAACTCAAAAATTTCGCCCGAAAAAAAAACGACAGTGGTACCCCTTACATTTTTTTGTTTGGGGCGAAAAATTAAGTTTCTCCAATCTTCCCAAATTCTGATAGAGGGCCATGAGACTTAGACCTGAGTGCAAAAATGGAGGCTCTAGCCCCTTCCAGAGCTGAGATATCGAAACTCAAAAATTCGGCCCGAAAAAAAAACGACAGTGGTACCCCTTACGTTTTTTTTTGGGCGAAAAATTAAGTTTTGTCCAATCTTCCCAAATTCTGATAGAGGGCCATGAGACTTAGACCTGAGTGCAAAAATGGAGGCTCTAGCCCCTTCCAGAGCTGAGATATCGAAACTCAAAAATTCGGCCCGAAAAAAAAAACGACAGTGGTACCCCTTACGTTTTTTTTTTTGGGGCGAAAAATTAAGTTTCTCCAATCTAACCAAATTCTGATAGAGGGCCATGAGACTTAGACCTGAGTGCAAAAATGGAGGCTCTAGCCCCTTCCAGAGCTGAGATATCGAAACTCAAAAATTCGGCCCGAAAAAAAAACGACAGTGGTACCCCTTACGTTTTTTTTTTGGGCGCGAAAAATTAAGTTTCTACAATCTTCCCAAATTCTGATAGAGGGCCATGAGACTTAGACCTGAGTGCAAAAATGGAGGCTCTAGCCCCTTCCAGAGCTGAGATATCGAAACTCAAAAATTCGGCCCGAAAAAAAAAACGACAGTGGTACCCCTTACGTTTTTTTTGGGCGAAAAATTAAGTTTTGTCCAATCTTCCCAAATTCTGATAGAGGGCCATGAGACTTAGACCTGAGTGCAAAAATGGAGGCTCTAGCCCCTTCCAGAGCTGAGATATCGAAACTAAAAAATTCGGCCTGAAAAAAAAAACGACAGTGGTACCCCTTACGTTTTTTTTTTTTGGGGCGAAAAATTAAGTTTCTCCAATCTTCCCAAAACTCTGGATTCTGATAGAGGGCCATGAGACTTAGACCTGAGTGCAAAAATGGAGGCTCTAGCCCCTTCCAGAGCTGAGATATCGAAACTCAAAAATTCGGCCCGAAAAAAAAAACGACAGTGGTACCCCTTACGTTTTTTTTGGGCGAAAAATTAAGTTTTGTCCAATCTTCCCAAATTCTGATAGAGGGCCATGAGACTTAGACCTGAGTGCAAAAATGGAGGCTCTAGACCTTCCAGAGCTGAGATATCAAAACTCAAAATTTCGACCCGAAAAAAAAAAACGACAGTGGTACCCCTTACGTTTTTTTTTTTTTGGGGCGAAAAATTAAGTTTCTCCAATCTTCCCAAAACTCTGGATTCTGATAGAGGGCCATGAGACTTAGACCTGAGTGCAAAAATAGAGGCTCTAGCCCCTTCCAGAGCTGAGATATCGAAACTCAAAAATTCGGCCCGAAAAAAAAACGACAGTGGTACCCCTTACGTTTTTTTTTTTGGGCGAAAAATTAAGTTTCTCCAATCTTCCCAAATTCTGATAGAGGGCCATGAGACTTAGACCTGAGTGCAAAAATGGAGGCTCTAGCCCCTTCCAGAGCTGAGATATCGAAACTCAAAAATTCGGCCCGAAAAAAAAAACGACAGTGGTACCCCTTACGTTATTTTTTTTGGGGCGAAAAATTAAGTTTCTCCAATCTTCCCAAATACTGATAGAGGGCCATGAGACTTAGACCTGAGTGCAAAAATGGAGGCTCTAGCCCCTTCCAGAGCTGAGATATGGAAACTCAAAAATTCGGCCTGAAAAAAAAACGACAGTGGTACCCCTTACGTTTTTTTTTGGGGGCGAAAAAATAAGTTTCTCCAATCTTCCCAAATTCTGATAGAGGGCCATGAGACTTAGACCTGAGTGCAAAAATGGAGGCTCTAGCCCCTTCCAGAGCTGAGATATCGAAACTCAAAAATTCGGCCCGAAAAAAAAAACGACAGTGGTACCCCTTACGTTTTTTTTTTTGGGGCGAAAAATTAAGTTTCTCCAATCTTCCCAAATTCTGATAGAGGGCCATGAGACTTAGACCTGAGTGCAAAAATGGAGGCTCTAGCCCCTTCCAGAGCTGAGATATCGAAACTCAAAAATTCGGCCCGAAAAAAAAAACGACAGTGGTACCCCTTACGTTTTTTTTTTGGGCGCAAAAAATTAAGTTTCTCCAATCTTCCCAAATTCTGATAGAGGGCCATGAGACTTAGACCTGAGTGCAAAAATGGAGGCTCTAGCCCCTTCCAGAGCTGAGATATCGAAACTCAAAAATTCGGCCCGAAAAAAAAACGACAGTGGTACCCCTTACGTTTTTTTTGGGCGAAAAATTAAGTTTTGTCCAATCTTCCCAAATTCTGATAGAGGGCCATGAGACTTAGACCTGAGTGCAAAATGGAGGCTCTAGCCCCTTCCAGAGCTGAGATATCGAAACTCAAAAATTCGGCCTGAAAAAAAAAACGACAGTGGTACCCCTTACGTTTTTTTTTTTTGGGGCGAAAAATTAAGTTTCTCCAATCTTCCCAAAACTCTGGATTCTGATAGAGGGCCATGAGACTTAGACCTGAGTGCAAAAATGGAGGCTCTAGCCCCTTCCAGAGCTGAGATATCGAAACTCAAAAATTCGGCCCGAAAAAAAAACGACAGTGGTACCCCTTACGTTTTTTTTGGGCGAAAAATTAAGTTTTGTCCAATCTTCCCAAATTCTGATGGAGGGCCATGAGACTTAGACCTGAGTGCAAAAATGGAGGCTCTAGCCCCTTCCAGAGCTGAGATATCGAAACTCAAAAATTCGGCCTGAAAAAAAAACGACAGTGGTACCCCTTACGTTTTTTTTTTTTGGGGCGAAAAATTAAGTTTCTCCAATCTTCCCAAAACTCTGGATTCTGATAGAGGGCCATGAGACTTAGACCTGAGTGCAAAAATAGAGGCTCTAGCCCCTTCCAGAGCTGAGATATCGAAACTCAAAAATTCGGCCCGAAAAAAAAACGACAGTGGTACCCCTTACGTTTTTTTTTTTGGGCGAAAAATTAAGTTTCTCCAATCTTCCCAAATTCTGATAGAGGGCCATGAGACTTAGACCTGAGTGCAAAAATGGAGGCTCTAGCCCCTTCCAGAGCTGAGATATCGAAACTCAAAAATTCGGCCCGAAAAAAAAAACGACAGTGGTACCCCTTACGTTATTTTTTTTGGGGCGAAAAATTAAGTTTCTCCAATCTTCCCAAATACTGATAGAGGGCCATGAGACTTAGACCTGAGTGCAAAAATGGAGGCTCTAGCCCCTTCCAGAGCTGAGATATCGAAACTCAAAAATTCGGCCCGAAAAAAAAACGACAGTGGTACCCCTTACGTTTTTTTTGGGGGCGAAAAATTAAGTTTTGTCCAATCTTCCCAAATTCTGATAGAGGGCCATGAGACTTAGACCTGAGTGCAAAAATGGAGGCTCTAGCCCCTTCCAGAGCTGAGATATCGAAACTCAAAAATTCGGCCCGAAAAAAAAACGACAGTGGTACCCCTTACGTTTTTTTTTTGGGGCGAAAAATTAAGTTTCTCCAATCTTCCCAGATTCTGAAAGAGGGCCATGAGACTTAGACCTGAGTGCAAAAATGGAGGCTCTAGCCCCTTCCAGAGCTGAGATATCGAAACTCAAAAATTCGGCCCGAAAAAAAAACGACAGTGGTACCCCTTACGTTTTTTTTTTTGGGCGAAAAATTCAGTTTCTCCAATCTTCCCAAATACTGATAGAGGGCCATGAGACTTAGACCTGAGTGCAAAAATGGAGGCTCTAGACCTTCCAGAGCTGAGATATCAAAACTCAAAATTTCGACCCGAAAAAAAAAAACGACAGTGGTACCCCTTTCGTTTTTTTTTTTTCGGGCGAAAAATGAAGTTTCTCCAATCTTCCCAAATTCTGATAGAGGGCCATGAGACTTAGACCTGAGTGCAAAAATGGAGGCTCTAGCCCCTTCCAGAGCTGAGATATCGAAACTCAAAAATTCGGCCCGAAAAAAAAAAAACGACAGTGGTACCCCTTACGTTTTTTTTTTGGGCGAAAAATTAAGTTTCTCCAATCTTCCCAAATTCTGATAGAGGGCCATGAGACTTAGACCTGAGTGCAAAAATGGAGGCTCTAGCCCCTTCCAGAGCTGAGATATCGAAACTCAAAAATTCGGCCCGAAAAAAAAACGACAGTGGTACCCCTTACGTTTTTTTTGGGCGAAAAATTAAGTTTTGTCCAATCTTCCCAAATTCTGATAGAGGGCCATGAGACTTAGACCTGAGTGCAAAAATGGAGGCTCTAGCCCCTTCCAGAGCTGAGATATCGAAACTCAAAAATTCGGCCTGAAAAAAAAACGACAGTGGTACCCCTTACGTTTTTTTTTTTTGGGGCGAAAAATTAAGTTTCTCCAATCTTCCCAAAACTCTGGATTCTGATAGAGGGCCATGAGACTTAGACCTGAGTGCAAAAATGGAGGCTCTAGCCCCTTCCAGAGCTGAGATATCGAAACTCAAAAATTCGGCCCGAAAAAAAAACGACAGTGGTACCCTTACGTTTTTTTTGGGCGAAAAATTAAGTTTTGTCCAATCTTCCCAAATTCTGATAGAGGGCCATGAGACTTAGACCTGAGTGCAAAAATGGAGGCTCTAGCCCCTTCCAGAGCTGAGATATCGAAACTCAAAAATTCGGCCTGAAAAAAAAAACGACAGTGGTACCCCTTACGTTTTTTTTTTTTGAGGCGAAAAATTAAGTTTCTCCAATCTTCCCAAAACTCTGGATTCTGATAGAGGGCCATGAGACTTAGACCTGAGAGCAAAAATGGAGGCTCTAGCCCCTTCCAGAGCTGAGATATCGAAACTCAAAAATTCGGCCCGAAAAAAAAAACGACAGTGGTACCCCTTACGTTTTTTTTTTGGGCGAAAAATTAAGTTTCTCCAATCTTCCCAAATTCTGATAGAGGGCCATGAGACTTAGACCTGAGTGCAAAAATGGAGGCTCTAGCCCCTTCCAGAGCTGAGATATCGAAACTCAAAAATTCGGCCCGAAAAAAAAACGACAGTGGTACCCCTTACGTTATTTTTTTTGGGGCGAAAAATTAAGTTTCTCCAATCTTCCCAAATACTGATAGAGGGCCATGAGACTTAGACCTGAGTGCAAAAATGGAGGCTCTAGCCCCTTCCAGAGCTGAGATATGGAAACTCAAAAATTCGGCCCGAAAAAAAAACGACAGTGGTACCCCTTACGTTTTTTTTTTGGGGCGAAAATTTAAGTTTCTCCAATCTTCCCAAATTCTGATAGAGGGCCATGAGACTTAGACCTGAGTGCAAAAATGGAGGCTCTAGCCCCTTCCAGAGCTGAGATATCGAAACTCAAAAATTCGGCCCGAAAAAAAAAAACGACAGTGGTACCCCTTACGTTTTTTTTTGGGCGAAAAATTAAGTTTTGTCCAATCTTCCCAAATTCTGATAGAGGGCCATGAGACTTAGACCTGAGTGCAAAAATGGAGGCTCTAGCCCCTTCCAGAGCTGAGATATCGAAACTCAAAAATTCGGCCCGAAAAAAAAAACGACAGTGGTACCCCTTACGTTTTTTTTTTGGGCGAAAAATTCAGTTTCTCCAATCTTCCCAAATACTGATAGAGGGCCATGAGACTTAGACCTGAGTGCAAAAATGGAGGCTCTAGACCTTCCAGAGCTGAGATATCAAAACTCAAAATTTCGACCCGAAAAAAAAAAACGACAGTGGTACCCATTTCGTTTTTTTTTTTTTCGGGCGAAAAATGAAGTTTCTCCAATCTTCCCAAATTCTGATAGAGGGCCATGAGACTTAGACCTGAGTGCAAAAATGGAGGCTCTAGCCCCTTCCAGAGCTGAGATATCGAAACTCAAAAATTCGGCCCGAAAAAAAAAACGACAGTGGTACCCCTTACGTTTTTTTTTTGGGCGAAAAATTAAGTTTCTCCAATCTTCCCAAATTCTGATAGAGGGCCATGAGACTTAGACCTGAGTGCAAAAATGGAGGCTCTAGCCCCTTCCAGAGCTGAGATATCGAAACTCAAAAATTCGGCCCGAAAAAAAAACGACAGTGGTACCCCTTACGTTATTTTTTTTGGGGCGAAAAATTAAGTTTCTCCAATCTTCCCAAATACTGATAGAGGGCCATGAGACTTAGACCTGAGTGCAAAAATGGAGGCTCTAGCCCCTTCCAGAGCTGAGATATGGAAACTCAAAAATTTCGCCCGAAAAAAAAACGACAGTGGTACCCCTTACATTTTTTTGTTTGGGGCGAAAAATTAAGTTTCTCCAATCTTCCCAAATTCTGATAGAGGGCCATGAGACTTAGACCTGAGTGCAAAAATGGAGGCTCTAGCCCCTTCCAGAGCTGAGATATCGAAACTCAAAAATTCGGCCCGAAAAAAAAACGACAGTGGTACCCCTTACGTTTTTTTTTGGGCGAAAAATTAAGTTTTGTCCAATCTTCCCAAATTCTGATAGAGGGCCATGAGACTTAGACCTGAGTGCAAAAATGGAGGCTCTAGCCCCTTCCAGAGCTGAGATATCGAAACTCAAAAATTCGGCCCGAAAAAAAAAACGACAGTGGTACCCCTTACGTTTTTTTTTTTGGGGCGAAAAATTAAGTTTCTCCAATCTAACCAAATTCTGATAGAGGGCCATGAGACTTAGACCTGAGTGCAAAAATGGAGGCTCTAGCCCCTTCCAGAGCTGAGATATCGAAACTCAAAAATTCGGCCCGAAAAAAAAAACGACAGTGGTACCCCTTACGTTTTTTTTTTGGGCGCGAAAAATTAAGTTTCTCCAATCTTCCCAAATTCTGATAGAGGGCCATGAGACTTAGACCTGAGTGCAAAAATGGAGGCTCTAGCCCCTTCCAGAGCTGAGATATCGAAACTCAAAAATTCGGCCCGAAAAAAAAAACGACAGTGGTACCCCTTACGTTTTTTTTGGGCGAAAAATTAAGTTTTGTCCAATCTTCCCAAATTCTGATAGAGGGCCATGAGACTTAGACCTGAGTGCAAAAATGGAGGCTCTAGCCCCTTCCAGAGCTGAGATATCGAAACTAAAAAATTCGGCCTGAAAAAAAAAACGACAGTGGTACCCCTTACGTTTTTTTTTTTTGGGGCGAAAAATTAAGTTTCTCCAATCTTCCCAAAACTCTGGATTCTGATAGAGGGCCATGAGACTTAGACCTGAGTGCAAAAATGGAGGCTCTAGCCCCTTCCAGAGCTGAGATATCGAAACTCAAAAATTCGGCCCGAAAAAAAAAACGACAGTGGTACCCCTTACGTTTTTTTTGGGCGAAAAATTAAGTTTTGTCCAATCTTCCCAAATTCTGATAGAGGGCCATGAGACTTAGACCTGAGTGCAAAAATGGAGGCTCTAGCCCCTTCCAGAGCTGAGATATCGAAACTCAAAAATTCGGCCTGAAAAAAAAACGACAGTGGTACCCCTTACGTTTTTTTTTTTGGGGCGAAAAATTAAGTTTCTCCAATCTTCCCAAAACTCTGGATTCTGATAGAGGGCCATGAGACTTAGACCTGAGTGCAAAAATGGAGGCTCTAGCCCCTTCCAGAGCTGAGATATCGAAACTCAAAAATTCGGCCCGAAAAAAAAAACGACAGTGGTACCCCTTACGTTTTTTTTTGGGCGAAAAATTAAGTTTCTCCAATCTTCCACAATTCTGATAGAGGGCCATGAGACTTAGACCTGAGTGCAAAAATGGAGGCTCTAGCCCCTTCCAGAGCTGAGATATCGAAACTCAAAAATTCGGCCCGAAAAAAAAACGACAGTGGTACCCCTTACGTTATTTTTTTTGGGGCGAAAAATTAAGTTTCTCCAATCTTCCCAAATACTGATAGAGGGCCATGAGACTTAGACCTGAGTGCAAAAATGGAGGCTCTAGCCCCTTCCAGAGCTGAGATATGGAAACTCAAAAATTCGGCCCGAAAAAAAAACGACAGTGGTACCCCTTACGTTTTTTTTTTGGGGCGAAAAATTAAGTTTCTCCAATCTTCCCAAATTCTGATAGAGGGCCATGAGACTTAGACCTGAGTGCAAAAATGGAGGCTCTAGCCCCTTCCAGAGCTGAGATATCGAAACTCAAAAATTCGGCCCGAAAAAAAAAACGATAGTGGTACCCCTTACGTTTTTTTTTTTGGGCGAAAAATTAAGTTTTGTCCAATCTTCCCAAATTCTGATAGAGGGCCATGAGACTTAGACCTGAGTGCAAAAATGGAGGCTCTAGCCCCTTCCAGAGCTGAGATATCGAAACTCAAAAATTCGGCCCGAAAAAAAAAACGACAGTGGTACCCCTTACGTTTTTTTTTGGGGGCGAAAAATTAAGTTTCTCCAATCTTCCCAGATTCTGATAGAGGGCCATGAGACTTAGACCTGAGTGCAAAAATGGAGGCTCTAGCCCCTTCCAGAGCTGAGATATCGAAACTCAAAAATTCGGCCCGAAAAAAAAACGACAGTGGTACCCCTTACGTTTTTTTTTTGGGCGAAAAATTAAGTTTCTCCAATCTTCCCAAATACTGATAGAGGGCCATGAGACTTAGACCTGAGTGCAAAAATGGAGGCTCTAGCCCCTTCCAGAGCTGAGATATCGAAACTCAAAAATTCGGCCCGAAAAAAAAACGACAGTGGTACCCCTTACGTTTTTTTTTTGGGGCGAAAAATTAAGTTTCTCCAATCTTCCCAAATTCTGATAGAGGGCCATGAGAATTAGACCTGAGTGCAAAAATGGAGGCTCTAGCCCCTTCCAGAGCTGAGATATCGAAACTCAAAAATTCGGCCCGAAAAAAAAACGACAGTGGTACCCCTTACGTTTTTTTTGGGCGAAAAATTAAGTTTTGTCCAATCTTCCCAAATTCTGATAGAGGGCCATGAGACTTAGACCTGAGTGCAAAAATGGAGGCTCTAGCCCCTTCCAGAGCTGAGATATCGAAACTCAAAAATTCGGCCCGAAAAAAAAACGACAGTGGTACCCCTTACGTTTTTTTTTTGGGCGAAAAATTAAGTTTCTCCAATCTTCCCAAATTCTGATAGAGGGCCATGAGACTTAGACCTGAGTGCAAAAATGGAGGCTCTAGCCCCTTCCAGAGCTGAGATATCGAAACTCAAAAATTCGGCCCGAAAAAAAAACGACAGTGGTACCCCTTACGTTTTTTTTTTTGGGGCGAAAAATTAAGTTTCTCCAATCTTCCCAAATACTGATAGAGGGCCATGAGACTTAGACCTGGGTGCAAAAATGGAGGCTCTAGCCCCTTCCAGAGCTGAGATATGGAAACTCAAAAATTCGGCCCGAAAAAAAAACGACAGTGGTACCCCTTACGTTTTTTTTTGGGGGCGAAAAATTAAGTTTCTCCAATCTTCCCAAATTCTGATAGAGGGCCATGAGACTTAGACCTGAGTGCAAAAATGGAGGCTCTAGCCCCTTCCAGAGCTGAGATATCGAAACTCAAAAATTCGGCCCGAAAAAAAAACGACAGTGGTACCCCTTACGTTTTTTTTTGGGCGAAAAATTAAGTTTTGTCCAATCTTCCCAAATTCTGATAGAGGGCCATGAGACTTAGACCTGAGTGCAAAAATGGAGGCTCTAGCCCCTTCCAGAGCTGAGATATCGAAACTCAAAAATTCGGCCCGAAAAAAAAAAACGACAGTGGTACCCCTTACGTTTTTTTTTTTTGGGGCGAAAAATTAAGTTTCTCCAATCTTCCCAAATTCTGATAGAGGGCCATGAGACTTAGACCTGAGTGCAAAAATGGAGGCTCTAGCCCCTTCCAGAGCTGAGATATCGAAACTCAAAAATTCGGCCCGAAAAAAAAAACGACAGTGGTACCCCTTACGTTTTTTTTGGGCGAAAAATTAAGTTTTGTCCAATCTTCCCAAATTCTGATAGAGGGCCATGAGACTTAGACCTGAGTGCAAAAATGGAGGCTCTAGCCCCTTCCAGAGCTGAGATATCGAAACTCAAAAATTTGGCCCGAAAAAAAAACGACAGTGGTACCCCTTACGTTTTTTTTTTTGGGGGCGAAAAATTAAGTTTCTCCAATCTTCCCAAAACTATGGATTCTGATAGAGGGCCATGAGACTTAGACCTGAGTGCAAAAATGGAGGCTCTAGCCCCTTCCAGAGCTGAGATATCGAAACTCAAAAATTCGGCCCGAAAAAAAAACGACAGTGGTACCCCTTACGTTTTTTTTTTTGGGCGAAAAATTAAGTTTCTCCAATCTTCCCAAATACTGATAGAGGGCCATGAGACTTAGACCTGAGTGCAAAAATGGAGGCTCTAGCCCCTTCCAGAGCTGAGATATGGAAACTCAAAAATTCGGCCCGAAAAAAAAACGACAGTGGTACCCCTTACGTTTTTTTTTTGGGGCGAAAAATTAAGTTTCTCCAATCTTCCCAAATTCTGATAGAGGGCCATGAGACTTAGACCTGAGTGCAAAAATGGAGGCTCTAGCCCCTTCCAGAGCTGAGATATCGAAACTCAAAAATTCGGCCCGAAAAAAAAAACGACAGTGGTACCCCTTACGTTTTTTTTTTTGGGCGAAAAATTAAGTTTCTCCAATCTTCCCAAATTCTGATAGAGGACCATGAGACTTAGACCTGAGTGCAAAAATGGAGGCTCTAGCCCCTTCCAGAGCTGAGATATCGAAACTCAAAAATTAGGCCCGAAAAAAAAACGACAGTGGTACCCCTTACGTTTTTTTTTTTGGGTGAAAAATTAAAATTCTCCAATCTTCCCAAATTCTGATAGAGGGCCATGAGACTTAGACCTGAGTGCAAAAATGGAGGCTCTAGCACCTTCCAGAGCTGAGATATCGAAACTCAAAAATTCGGCCCGAAAAAAAAAACGACAGTGGTACCCCTCACGTTTTTTTTTGGGCGAAAAATTAAGTTTCTCCAATCTTCCCAAATTCTGATAGAGGGCCATGAGACTTAGACCTGAGTGCAAAAATGGAGGCTCTAGCCCCTTCCAGAGCTGAGATATCGAAACTCAAAAATTCGGCCCGAAAAAAAAAAAACGACAGTGGTACCCCTTACGTTTTTTTTTTGGGGCGAAAAATTAAGTTTCTCCAATCTTCCCAAATTCTGATAGAGGGCCATGAGACTTAGACCTGAGTGCAAAAATGGAGGCTCTAGCCCCTTCCAGAGCTGAGATATCGAAACTCAAAAATTCGGCCCGAAAAAAAAAAACGACAGTGGTACCCCTTACGTTTTTTTTTTGGGGCGAAAAATTAAGTTTCTCCAATCTTCCCAAATTCTGATAGAGGGCCATGAGACTTAGACCTGAGTGCAAAAATGGAGGCTCTAGCCCCTTCCAGAGCTGAGATATCGAAACTCAAAAATTCGGCCCGAAAAAAAAACGACAGTGGTACCCCTTACGTTTTTTTTTTTGGGCGAAAAATTAAGTTTCTCCAATCTTCCCAAATTCTGATAGAGGGCCATGAGACTTAGACCTGAGTGCAAAAATGGAGGCTCTAGCCCCTTCCAGAGCTGAGATATCGAAACTCAAAAATTCGGCCCGAAAAAACAACAACAGTGGTACCCCTTACGTTTTTTTTTTTAGGGCGAAAAATTAAGTTTCTCCAATCTTCCCAAATACTGATATAGGGCCATGAGACTTAGACCTGAGTGCAAAAATGGAGGCTCTAGCCCCTTCCAGAGCTGAGATATGGAAACTCAAAAATTCGGCCCGAAAAAAAAAAACGACAGTGGTACCCCTTACGTTTTTTTTTTTTGGGGCGAAAAATTAAGTTTCTCCAATCTTCCCAAATACTGATAAAGGGCCATGAGACTTAGACCTGAGTGCAAAAATGGAGGCTCTAGCCCCTTCCAGAGCTGAGATATCGAAACTCAAAAATTCGGCCCGAAAAAAAAACGACAGTGGTACCCCTTACGTTTTTTTTTTTGGGGCGAAAAATTAAGTTTCTCCAATCTTCCCAAATACTGATAGAGGGCCATGAGACTTAGACCTGGGTGCAAAAATGGAGGCTCTAGCCCCTTCCAGAGCTGAGATATGGAAACTCAAAAATTCGGCCCGAAAAAAAAACGACAGTGGTACCCCTTACGTTTTTTTTTGGGGGCGAAAAATTAAGTTTCTCCAATCTTCCCAAATTCTGATAGAGGGCCATGAGACTTAGACCTGAGTGCAAAAATGGAGGCTCTAGCCCCTTCCAGAGCTGAGATATCGAAACTCAAAAATTCGGCCCGAAAAAAAAACGACAGTGGTACCCCTTACGTTTTTTTTGGGGCGAAAAATTAAGTTTTGTCCAATCTTCCCAAATTCTGATAGAGGGCCATGAGACTTAGACCTGAGTGCAAAAATGGAGGCTCTAGCCCCTTCCAGAGCTGAGATATCGAAACTCAAAAATTCGGCCCGAAAAAAAAAAACGACAGTGGTACCCCTTACGTTTTTTTTTTTGGGGCGAAAAATTAAGTTTCTCCAATCTTCCCAGATTCTGATAGAGGGCCATGAGACTTAGACCTGAGTGCAAAAATGGAGGCTCTAGCCCCTTCCAGAGCTGAGATATCGAAACTCAAAAATTCGGCCCGAAAAAAAAACGACAGTGGTACCCCTTACGGTTTTTTTTTGGGCGAAAAATTAAGTTTCTCCAATCTTCCCAAATACTGATAGAGGGCCATGAGACTTAGACCTGAGTGCAAAAATGGAGGCTCTAGCCCCTTCCAGAGCTGAGATATCGAAACTCAAAAATTCGTCCCGAAAAAAAAACGACAGTGGTACCCCTTACGTTTTTTTTTTGGGGCGAAAAATTAAGTTTCTCCAATCTTCCCAAATTCTGATAGAGGGCCATGAGACTTAGACCTGAGTGCAAAAATGGAGGCTCTAGCCCCTTCCAGAGCTGAGATATCGAAACTCAAAAATTTGGCCCGAAAAAAAAACGACAGTGGTACCCCTTACGTTTTTTTTTTTTGGGGCGAAAAATTAAGTTTCTCCAATCTTCCCAAAACTATGGATTCTGATAGAGGGCCATGAGACTTAGACCTGAGTGCAAAAATGGAGGCTCTAGCCCCTTCCAGAGCTGAGATATCGAAACTCAAAAATTCGGCCCGAAAAAAAAACGACAGTGGTACCCCTTACGTTTTTTTTTTTGGGCGAAAAATTAAGTTTCTCCAATCTTCCCAAATACTGATAGAGGGCCATGAGACTTAGACCTGAGTGCAAAAATGGAGGCTCTAGCCCCTTCCAGAGCTGAGATATGGAAACTCAAAAATTCGGCCCGAAAAAAAAACGACAGTGGTACCCCTTACGTTTTTTTTTTGGGGCGAAAAATTAAGTTTCTCCAATCTTCCCAAATTCTGATAGAGGGCCATGAGACTTAGACCTGAGTGCAAAAATGGAGGCTCTAGCCCCTTCCAGAGCTGAGATATCGAAACTCAAAAATTCGGCCCGAAAAAAAAAACGACAGTGGTACCCCTTACGTTATTTTTTTTGGGGCGAAAAATTAAGTTTCTCCAATCTTCCCAAATACTGATAGAGGGCCATGAGACTTAGACCTGAGTGCAAAAATGGAGGCTCTAGCCCCTTCCAGAGCTGAGATATCGAAACTCAAAAATTCGGCCCGAAAAAAAAACGACAGTGGTACCCCTTACGTTTTTTTTGGGGGCGAAAAATTAAGTTTTGTCCAATCTTCCCAAATTCTGATAGAGGGCCATGAGACTTAGACCTGAGTGCAAAAATGGAGGCTCTAGCCCCTTCCAGAGCTGAGATATCGAAACTCAAAAATTCGGCCCGAAAAAAAAACGACAGTGGTACCCCTTACGTTTTTTTTTTGGGGCGAAAAATTAAGTTTCTCCAATCTTCCCAGATTCTGAAAGAGGGCCATGAGACTTAGACCTGAGTGCAAAAATGGAGGCTCTAGCCCCTTCCAGAGCTGAGATATCGAAACTCAAAAATTCGGCCCGAAAAAAAAACGACAGTGGTACCCCTTACGTTTTTTTTTTTGGGCGAAAAATTCAGTTTCTCCAATCTTCCCAAATACTGATAGAGGGCCATGAGACTTAGACCTGAGTGCAAAAATGGAGGCTCTAGACCTTCCAGAGCTGAGATATCAAAACTCAAAATTTCGACCCGAAAAAAAAAAACGACAGTGGTACCCCTTACGTTTTTTTTTTTTGGGGCGAAAAATTAAGTTTCTCCAATCTTCCCAAAACTCTGGATTCTGATAGAGGGCCATGAGACTTAGACCTGAGTGCAAAAATAGAGGCTCTAGCCCCTTCCAGAGCTGAGATATCGAAACTCAAAAATTCGGCCCGAAAAAAAAACGACAGTGGTACCCCTTACGTTTTTTTTTTTGGGCGAAAAATTAAGTTTCTCCAATCTTCCCAAATTCTGATAGAGGGCCATGAGACTTAGACCTGAGTGCAAAAATGGAGGCTCTAGCCCCTTCCAGAGCTGAGATATCGAAACTCAAAAATTCGGCCCGAAAAAAAAAACGACAGTGGTACCCCTTACGTTATTTTTTTTGGGGCGAAAAATTAAGTTTCTCCAATCTTCCCAAATACTGATAGAGGGCCATGAGACTTAGACCTGAGTGCAAAAATGGAGGCTCTAGCCCCTTCCAGAGCTGAGATATGGAAACTCAAAAATTCGGCCCGAAAAAAAAACGACAGTGGTACCCCTTACGTTTTTTTTTGGGGGCGAAAAAATAAGTTTCTCCAATCTTCCCAAATTCTGATAGAGGGCCATGAGACTTAGACCTGAGTGCAAAAATGGAGGCTCTAGCCCCTTCCAGAGCTGAGATATCGAAACTCAAAAATTCGGCCCGAAAAAAAAAACGACAGTGGTACCCCTTACGTTTTTTTTTTTGGGGCGAAAAATTAAGTTTCTCCAATCTTCCCAAATTCTGATAGAGGGCCATGAGACTTAGACCTGAGTGCAAAAATGGAGGCTCTAGCCCCTTCCAGAGCTGAGATATCGAAACTCAAAAATTCGGCCCGAAAAAAAAAACGACAGTGGTACCCCTTACGTTTTTTTTTTGGGCGCAAAAAATTAAGTTTCTCCAATCTTCCCAAATTCTGATAGAGGGCCATGAGACTTATACCTGAGTGCAAAAATGGAGGCTCTAGCCCCTTCCAGAGCTGAGATATCGAAACTCAAAAATTCGGCCCGAAAAAAAAAACGACAGTGGTACCCCTTACGTTTTTTTTGGGCGAAAAATTAAGTTTTGTCCAATCTTCCCAAATTCTGATAGAGGGCCATGAGACTTAGACCTGAGTGCAAAATGGAGGCTCTAGCCCCTTCCAGAGCTGAGATATCGAAACTCAAAAATTCGGCCTGAAAAAAAAAACGACAGTGGTACCCCTTACGTTTTTTTTTTTTGGGGCGAAAAATTAAGTTTCTCCAATCTTCCCAAAACTCTGGATTCTGATAGAGGGCCATGAGACTTAGACCTGAGTGCAAAAATGGAGGCTCTAGCCCCTTCCAGAGCTGAGATATCGAAACTCAAAAATTCGGCCCGAAAAAAAAACGACAGTGGTACCCCTTACGTTTTTTTTGGGCGAAAAATTAAGTTTTGTCCAATCTTCCCAAATTCTGATGGAGGGCCATGAGACTTAGACCTGAGTGCAAAAATGGAGGCTCTAGCCCCTTCCAGAGCTGAGATATCGAAACTCAAAAATTCGGCCTGAAAAAAAAACGACAGTGGTACCCCTTACGTTTTTTTTTTTTGGGGCGAAAAATTAAGTTTCTCCAATCTTCCCAAAACTCTGGATTCTGATAGAGGGCCATGAGACTTAGACCTGAGTGCAAAAATAGAGGCTCTAGCCCCTTCCAGAGCTGAGATATCGAAACTCAAAAATTCGGCCCGAAAAAAAAACGACAGTGGTACCCCTTACGTTTTTTTTTTTGGGCGAAAAATTAAGTTTCTCCAATCTTCCCAAATTCTGATAGAGGGCCATGAGACTTAGACCTGAGTGCAAAAATGGAGGCTCTAGCCCCTTCCAGAGCTGAGATATCGAAACTCAAAAATTCGGCCCGAAAAAAAAAACGACAGTGGTACCCCTTACGTTATTTTTTTTGGGGCGAAAAATTAAGTTTCTCCAATCTTCCCAAATACTGATAGAGGGCCATGAGACTTAGACCTGAGTGCAAAAATGGAGGCTCTAGCCCCTTCCAGAGCTGAGATATCGAAACTCAAAAATTCGGCCCGAAAAAAAAACGACAGTGGTACCCCTTACGTTTTTTTTGGGGGCGAAAAATTAAGTTTTGTCCAATCTTCCCAAATTCTGATAGAGGGCCATGAGACTTAGACCTGAGTGCAAAAATGGAGGCTCTAGCCCCTTCCAGAGCTGAGATATCGAAACTCAAAAATTCGGCCCGAAAAAAAAACGACAGTGGTACCCCTTACGTTTTTTTTTTGGGGCGAAAAATTAAGTTTCTCCAATCTTCCCAGATTCTGAAAGAGGGCCATGAGACTTAGACCTGAGTGCAAAAATGGAGGCTCTAGCCCCTTCCAGAGCTGAGATATCGAAACTCAAAAATTCGGCCCGAAAAAAAAACGACAGTGGTACCCCTTACGTTTTTTTTGGGGGCGAAAAATTAAGTTTTGTCCAATCTTCCCAAATTCTGATAGAGGGCCATGAGACTTAGACCTGAGTGCAAAAATGGAGGCTCTAGCCCCTTCCAGAGCTGAGATATCGAAACTCAAAAATTCGGCCCGAAAAAAAAACGACAGTGGTACCCCTTACGTTTTTTTTTTGGGGCGAAAAATTAAGTTTCTCCAATCTTCCCAGATTCTGAAAGAGGGCCATGAGACTTAGACCTGAGTGCAAAAATGGAGGCTCTAGCCCCTTCCAGAGCTGAGATATCGAAACTCAAAAATTCGGCCCGAAAAAAAAACGACAGTGGTACCCCTTACGTTTTTTTTTTTGGGCGAAAAATTCAGTTTCTCCAATCTTCCCAAATACTGATAGAGGGCCATGAGACTTAGACCTGAGTGCAAAAATGGAGGCTCTAGACCTTCCAGAGCTGAGATATCAAAACTCAAAATTTCGACCCGAAAAAAAAAAACGACAGTGGTACCCCTTACGTTTTTTTTTTTTTGGGGCGAAAAATTAAGTTTCTCCAATCTTCCCAAAACTCTGGATTCTGATAGAGGGCCATGAGACTTAGACCTGAGTGCAAAAATAGAGGCTCTAGCCCCTTCCAGAGCTGAGATATCGAAACTCAAAAATTCGGCCCGAAAAAAAAACGACAGTGGTACCCCTTACGTTTTTTTTTTTGGGCGAAAAATTAAGTTTCTCCAATCTTCCCAAATTCTGATAGAGGGCCATGAGACTTAGACCTGAGTGCAAAAATGGAGGCTCTAGCCCCTTCCAGAGCTGAGATATCGAAACTCAAAAATTCGGCCCGAAAAAAAAAACGACAGTGGTACCCCTTACGTTATTTTTTTTGGGGCGAAAAATTAAGTTTCTCCAATCTTCCCAAATACTGATAGAGGGCCATGAGACTTAGACCTGAGTGCAAAAATGGAGGCTCTAGCCCCTTCCAGAGCTGAGATATGGAAACTCAAAAATTCGGCCCGAAAAAAAAACGACAGTGGTACCCCTTACGTTTTTTTTTGGGGGCGAAAAAATAAGTTTCTCCAATCTTCCCAAATTCTGATAGAGGGCCATGAGACTTAGACCTGAGTGCAAAAATGGAGGCTCTAGCCCCTTCCAGAGCTGAGATATCGAAACTCAAAAATTCGGCCCGAAAAAAAAAACGACAGTGGTACCCCTTACGTTTTTTTTTTTGGGGCGAAAAATTAAGTTTCTCCAATCTTCCCAAATTCTGATAGAGGGCCATGAGACTTAGACCTGAGTGCAAAAATGGAGGCTCTAGCCCCTTCCAGAGCTGAGATATCGAAACTCAAAAATTCGGCCCGAAAAAAAAAACGACAGTGGTACCCCTTACGTTTTTTTTTTGGGCGCAAAAAATTAAGTTTCTCCAATCTTCCCAAATTCTGATAGAGGGCCATGAGACTTAGACCTGAGTGCAAAAATGGAGGCTCTAGCCCCTTCCAGAGCTGAGATATCGAAACTCAAAAATTCGGCCCGAAAAAAAAACGACAGTGGTACCCCTTACGTTTTTTTTGGGCGAAAAATTAAGTTTTGTCCAATCTTCCCAAATTCTGATAGAGGGCCATGAGACTTAGACCTGAGTGCAAAATGGAGGCTCTAGCCCCTTCCAGAGCTGAGATATCGAAACTCAAAAATTCGGCCTGAAAAAAAAAACGACAGTGGTACCCCTTACGTTTTTTTTTTTTGGGGCGAAAAATTAAGTTTCTCCAATCTTCCCAAAACTCTGGATTCTGATAGAGGGCCATGAGACTTAGACCTGAGTGCAAAAATGGAGGCTCTAGCCCCTTCCAGAGCTGAGATATCGAAACTCAAAAATTCGGCCCGAAAAAAAAACGACAGTGGTACCCCTTACGTTTTTTTTGGGCGAAAAATTAAGTTTTGTCCAATCTTCCCAAATTCTGATGGAGGGCCATGAGACTTAGACCTGAGTGCAAAAATGGAGGCTCTAGCCCCTTCCAGAGCTGAGATATCGAAACTCAAAAATTCGGCCTGAAAAAAAAACGACAGTGGTACCCCTTACGTTTTTTTTTTTTGGGGCGAAAAATTAAGTTTCTCCAATCTTCCCAAAACTCTGGATTCTGATAGAGGGCCATGAGACTTAGACCTGAGTGCAAAAATAGAGGCTCTAGCCCCTTCCAGAGCTGAGATATCGAAACTCAAAAATTCGGCCCGAAAAAAAAACGACAGTGGTACCCCTTACGTTTTTTTTTTTGGGCGAAAAATTAAGTTTCTCCAATCTTCCCAAATTCTGATAGAGGGCCATGAGACTTAGACCTGAGTGCAAAAATGGAGGCTCTAGCCCCTTCCAGAGCTGAGATATCGAAACTCAAAAATTCGGCCCGAAAAAAAAAACGACAGTGGTACCCCTTACGTTATTTTTTTTGGGGCGAAAAATTAAGTTTCTCCAATCTTCCCAAATACTGATAGAGGGCCATGAGACTTAGACCTGAGTGCAAAAATGGAGGCTCTAGCCCCTTCCAGAGCTGAGATATCGAAACTCAAAAATTCGGCCCGAAAAAAAAACGACAGTGGTACCCCTTACGTTTTTTTTGGGGGCGAAAAATTAAGTTTTGTCCAATCTTCCCAAATTCTGATAGAGGGCCATGAGACTTAGACCTGAGTGCAAAAATGGAGGCTCTAGCCCCTTCCAGAGCTGAGATATCGAAACTCAAAAATTCGGCCCGAAAAAAAAACGACAGTGGTACCCCTTACGTTTTTTTTTTGGGGCGAAAAATTAAGTTTCTCCAATCTTCCCAGATTCTGAAAGAGGGCCATGAGACTTAGACCTGAGTGCAAAAATGGAGGCTCTAGCCCCTTCCAGAGCTGAGATATCGAAACTCAAAAATTCGGCCCGAAAAAAAAACGACAGTGGTACCCCTTATGTTTTTTTTTTTGGGCGAAAAATTCAGTTTCTCCAATCTTCCCAAATACTGATAGAGGGCCATGAGACTTAGACCTGAGTGCAAAAATGGAGGCTCTAGACCTTCCAGAGCTGAGATATCAAAACTCAAAATTTCGACCCGAAAAAAAAAAACGACAGTGGTACCCCTTTCGTTTTTTTTTTTTCGGGCGAAAAATGAAGTTTCTCCAATCTTCCCAAATTCTGATAGAGGGCCATGAGACTTAGACCTGAGTGCAAAAATGGAGGCTCTAGCCCCTTCCAGAGCTGAGATATCGAAACTCAAAAATTCGGCCCGAAAAAAAAAAAACGACAGTGGTACCCCTTACGTTTTTTTTTTGGGCGAAAAATTAAGTTTCTCCAATCTTCCCAAATTCTGATAGAGGGCCATGAGACTTAGACCTGAGTGCAAAAATGGAGGCTCTAGCCCCTTCCAGAGCTGAGATATCGAAACTCAAAAATTCGGCCCGAAAAAAAAACGACAGTGGTACCCCTTACGTTTTTTTTGGGCGAAAAATTAAGTTTTGTCCAATCTTCCCAAATTCTGATAGAGGGCCATGAGACTTAGACCTGAGTGCAAAAATGGAGGCTCTAGCCCCTTCCAGAGCTGAGATATCGAAACTCAAAAATTCGGCCTGAAAAAAAAACGACAGTGGTACCCCTTACGTTTTTTTTTTTGGGGCGAAAAATTAAGTTTCTCCAATCTTCCCAAAACTCTGGATTCTGATAGAGGGCCATGAGACTTAGACCTGAGTGCAAAAATGGAGGCTCTAGCCCCTTCCAGAGCTGAGATATCGAAACTCAAAAATTCGGCCCGAAAAAAAAACGACAGTGGTACCCTTACGTTTTTTTTGGGCGAAAAATTAAGTTTTGTCCAATCTTCCCAAATTCTGATAGAGGGCCATGAGACTTAGACCTGAGTGCAAAAATGGAGGCTCTAGCCCCTTCCAGAGCTGAGATATCGAAACTCAAAAATTCGGCGTGAAAAAAAAAACGACAGTGGTACCCCTTACGTTTTTTTTTTTTGAGGCGAAAAATTAAGTTTCTCCAATCTTCCCAAAACTCTGGATTCTGATAGAGGGCCATGAGACTTAGACCTGAGAGCAAAAATGGAGGCTCTAGCCCCTTCCAGAGCTGAGATATCGAAACTCAAAAATTCGGCCCGAAAAAAAAAACGACAGTGGTACCCCTTACGTTTTTTTTTTGGGCGAAAAATTAAGTTTCTCCAATCTTCCCAAATTCTGATAGAGGGCCATGAGACTTAGACCTGAGTGCAAAAATGGAGGCTCTAGCCCCTTCCAGAGCTGAGATATCGAAACTCAAAAATTCGGCCCGAAAAAAAAACGACAGTGGTACCCCTTACGTTATTTTTTTTGGGGCGAAAAATTAAGTTTCTCCAATCTTCCCAAATACTGATAGAGGGCCATGAGACTTAGACCTGAGTGCAAAAATGGAGGCTCTAGCCCCTTCCAGAGCTGAGATATGGAAACTCAAAAATTCGGCCCGAAAAAAAAACGACAGTGGTACCCCTTACGTTTTTTTTTTGGGGCGAAAATTTAAGTTTCTCCAATCTTCCCAAATTCTGATAGAGGGCCATGAGACTTAGACCTGAGTGCAAAAATGGAGGCTCTAGCCCCTTCCAGAGCTGAGATATCGAAACTCAAAAATTCGGCCCGAAAAAAAAAAACGACAGTGGTACCCCTTACGTTTTTTTTTGGGCGAAAAATTAAGTTTTGTCCAATCTTCCCAAATTCTGATAGAGGGCCATGAGACTTAGACCTGAGTGCAAAAATGGAGGCTCTAGCCCCTTCCAGAGCTGAGATATCGAAACTCAAAAATTCGGCCCGAAAAAAAAAACGACAGTGGTACCCCTTACGTTTTTTTTTTGGGCGAAAAATTCAGTTTCTCCAATCTTCCCAAATACTGATAGAGGGCCATGAGACTTAGACCTGAGTGCAAAAATGGAGGCTCTAGACCTTCCAGAGCTGAGATATCAAAACTCAAAATTTCGACCCGAAAAAAAAAAACGACAGTGGTACCCATTTCGTTTTTTTTTTTTCGGGCGAAAAATGAAGTTTCTCCAATCTTCCCAAATTCTGATAGAGGGCCATGAGACTTAGACCTGAGTGCAAAAATGGAGGCTCTAGCCCCTTCCAGAGCTGAGATATCGAAACTCAAAAATTCGGCCCGAAAAAAAAAAAACGACAGTGGTACCCCTTACGTTTTTTTTTTGGGGCGAAAAATTAAGTTTCTCCAATCTTCCCAAATTCTGATAGAGGGCCATGAGACTTAGACCTGAGTGCAAAAATGGAGGCTCTAGCCCCTTCCAGAGCTGAGATATCGAAACTCAAAAATTCGGCCCGAAAAAAAAAAAACGACAGTGGTACCCCTTACGTTTTTTTTTTGGGGCGAAAAATTAAGTTTCTCCAATCTTCCCAAATTCTGATAGAGGGCCATGAGACTTAGACCTGAGTGCAAAAATGGAGGCTCTAGCCCCTTCCAGAGCTGAGATATCGAAACTCAAAAATTCGGCCCGAAAAAAAAACGACAGTGGTACCCCTTACGTTTTTTTTTTGGGCGAAAAATTAAGTTTCTCCAATCTTCCCAAATTCTGATAGAGGGCCATGAGACTTAGACCTGAGTGCAAAAATGGAGGCTCTAGCCCCTTCCAGAGCTGAGATATCGAAACTCAAAAATTCGGCCCGAAAAAAAAAAAACGACAGTGGTACCCCTTACGTTTTTTTTTTGGGGCGAAAAATTAAGTTTCTCCAATCTTCCCAAATTCTGATAGAGGGCCATGAGACTTAGACCTGAGTGCAAAAATGGAGGCTCTAGCCCCTTCCAGAGCTGAGATATCGAAACTCAAAAATTCGGCCCGAAAAAAAAACGACAGTGGTACCCCTTACGTTTTTTTTTTGGGCGAAAAATTAAGTTTCTCCAATCTTCCCAAATTCTGATAGAGGGCCATGAGACTTAGACCTGAGTGCAAAAATGGAGGCTCTAGCCCCTTCCAGAGCTGAGATATCGAAACTCAAAAATTCGGCCCGAAAAAACAACAACAGTGGTACCCCTTACGTTTTTTTTTTTAGGGCGAAAAATTAAGTTTCTCCAATCTTCCCAAATACTGATATAGGGCCATGAGACTTAGACCTGAGTGCAAAAATGGAGGCTCTAGCCCCTTCCAGAGCTGAGATATGGAAACTCAAAAATTCGGCCCGAAAAAAAAAACGACAGTGGTACCCCTTACGTTTTTTTTTTTTGGGGCGAAAAATTAAGTTTCTCCAATCTTCCCAAATACTGATAAAGGGCCATGAGACTTAGACCTGAGTGCAAAAATGGAGGCTCTAGCCCCTTCCAGAGCTGAGATATCGAAACTCAAAAATTCGGCCCGAAAAAAAACCGACAGTGGTACCCCTTACGTTTTTTTTTTTGGGGCGAAAAATTAAGTTTCTCCAATCTTCCCAAAACTCTGGATTCTGATAGAGGGCCATGAGACTTAGACCTGAGTGCAAAAATGGAGGCTCTAGCCCCTTCCAGAGCTGAGATATGGAAACTCAAAAATTCGGCCCGAAAAAAAAACGACAGTGGTACCCCTTACGTTTTTTTTTTGGGGCGAAAAATTAAGTTTCTCCAATCTTCCCAAATTCTGATAGAGGGCCATGAGACTTAGACCTGAGTGCAAAAATGGAGGCTCTAGCCCCTTCCAGAGCTGAGATATCGAAACTCAAAAATTCGGCCCGAAAAAAAAACGACAGTGGTACCCCTTACGTTTTTTTTTTGGGCGAAAAATTAAGTTTTGTCCAATCTTCCCAAATTCTGATAGAGGGCCATGAGACTTAGACCTGAGTGCAAAAATGGAGGCTCTAGCCCCTTCCAGAGCTGAGATATCGAAACTCAAAAATTCGGCCCGAAAAAAAAAACGACAGTGGTACCCCTTACGTTTTTTTTTTTGGGGCGAAAAATTAAGTTTCTCCAATCTTCCCAGATTCTGATAGAGGGCCATGAGACTTAGACCTGAGTGCAAAAATGGAGGCTCTAGCACCTTCCAGAGCTGAGATATCGAAACTCAAAAATTCGGCCCGAAAAAAAAACGACAGTGGTACCCCTTACGTTTTTTTTTTGGGCGAAAAATTAAGTTTCTCCAATCTTCCCAAATACTGATAGAGGGCCATGAGACTTAGACCTGAGTGCAAAAATGGAGGCTCTAGCCCCTTCCAGAGCTGAGATATCGAAACTCAAAAATTCGGCCCGAAAAAAAAAACGACAGTGGTACCCCTTACGTTTTTTTTTTGGGGCGAAAAATTAAGTTTCTCCAATCTTCCCAAATTCTGATAGAGGGCCATGAGACTTAGACCTGAGTGCAAAAATGGAGGCTCTAGCCCCTTCCAGAGCTGAGATATCGAAACTCAAAAATTCGGCCCGAAAAAAAAACGACAGTGGTACCCCTTACGTTTTTTTTTTTGGGGCGAAAAATTAAGTTTCTCCAATCTTCCCAAATTCTGATAGAGGGCCATGAGACTTAGACCTGAGTGCAAAAATGGAGGCTCTAGCCCCTTCCAGAGCTGAGATATCGAAACTCAAAAATTCGGCCCGAAAAAAAAAACGACAGTGGTACCCCTTACGTTTTTTTTTTTGGGCGAAAAATTAAGTTTTGTCCAATCTTCCCAAATTCTGATAGAGGGCCATGAAACTTAGACCTGAGTGAAAAAATGGAGGCTCTAGCCCCTTCCAGAGCTGAGATATCGAAACTCAAAAATTCGGCCCGAAAAAAAAAACGACAGTGGTACCCCTTACGTTTTTTTTTTTGGGGCGAAAAATTAAGTTTCTCCAATCTTCCCAGATTCTGATAGAGGGCCATGAGACTTAGACCTGAGTGCAAAAATGGAGGCTCTAGCCCCTTCCAGAGCTGAGATATCGAAACTCAAAAATTCGGCCCGAAAAAAAAAACGACAGTGGTACCCCTTACGTTTTTTTTTTGGGCGAAAAATTAAGTTTCTCCAATCTTCCCAAATACTGATAGAGGGCCATGAGACTTAGACCTGAGTGCAAAAATGGAGGCTCTAGCCCCTTCCAGAGCTGAGATATCGAAACTCAAAAATTCGGCCCGAAAAAAAAAACGACAGTGGTACCCCTTACGTTTTTTTTCTCGGGCGAAAAATTAAGTTTCTCCAATCTTCCCAAATTCTGATAGAGGGCCATGAGACTTAGACCTGAGTGCAAAAATGGAGGCTCTAGCCCCTTCCAGAGCTGAGATATCGAAACTCAAAAATTCGGCCCGAAAAAAAAAACGACAGTGGTACCCCTTACGTTTTTTTTGGGCGAAAAATTAAGTTTTGTCCAATCTTCCCAAATTCTGATAGAGGGCCATGAGACTTAGACCTGAGTGCAAAAATGGAGGCTCTAGCCCCTTCCAGAGCTGAGATATCGAAACTCAAAAATTCGGCCCGAAAAAAAAACGACAGTGGTACCCCTTACGTTTTTTTTTTTTGGGGCGAAAAATTAAGTTTCTCCAATCTTCCCAAAACTATGGATTCTGATAGAGGGCCATGAGACTTAGACCTGAGTGCAAAAATTGAGGCTCTAGCCCCTTCCAGAGCTGAGATATCGAAACTCAAAAATTCGGCCCGAAAAAAAAACGACAGTGGTACCCCTTACGTTTTTTTTTTTGGGCGAAAAATTAAATTTTGTCCAATCTTCCCAAATTCTGATAGAGGGCCATGAAACTTAGACCTGAGTGAAAAAATGGAGGCTCTAGCCCCTTCCAGAGCTGAGATATCGAAACTCAAAAATTCGGCCCGAAAAAAAAACGACAGTGGTACCCCTTACGTTTTTTTTTTTGGGCGAAAAATTAAGTTTCTCCAATCTTCCCAAATTCTGATAGAGGACCATGAGACTTAGACCTGAGTGCAAAAATGGAGGCTCTAGCCCCTTCCAGAGCTGAGATATGGAAACTCAAAAATTCGGCCCGAAAAAAAAAACGACAGTGGTACCCCTTACGTTTTTTTTTGGGGGCGAAAAATTAAGTTTCTCCAATCTTCCCAAATTCTGATAGAGGGCCATGAGACTTAGACCTGAGTGCAAAAATGGAGGCTCTAGCCCCTTCCAGAGCTGAGATATCGAAACTCAAAAATTCGGCCCGAAAAAAAAAACGACAGTGGTACCCCTTACGTTTTTTTTTGGGGGCGAAAAATTAGGTTTCTCCAATCTTCCCAAATTCTGATAGAGGACCATGAGACTTAGACCTGAGTGCAAAAATGGAGGCTCTAGCCCCTTCCAGAGCTGAGATATCGAAACTCAAAAATTAGGCCTGAAAAAAAAAACGACAGTGGTACCCCTTACGTTTTTTTTTTTGGGTGAAAAATTAAAATTCTCCAATCTTCCCAAATTCTGATAGAGGGCCATGAGACTTAGACCTGAGTGCAAAAATGGAGGCTCTAGCACCTTCCAGAGCTGAGATATCGAAACTCAAAAATTCGGCCCGAAAAAAAAACGACAGTGGTACCCCTCACGTTTTTTTTTGGGCGAAAAATTAAGTTTCTCCAATCTTCCCAAATTCTGATAGAGGGCCATGAGACTTAGACCTGAGTGCAAAAATGGAGGCTCTAGCCCCTTCCAGAGCTGAGATATCGAAACTCAAAAATTCTGCCCGAAAAAAAAAAAACGACAGTGGTACCCCTTACGTTTTTTTTTTTGGGGCGAAAAATTAAGTTTCTCCAATCTTCCCAAATTCTGATAGAGGGCCATGAGACTTAGACCTGAGTGCAAAAATGGAGGCTCTAGCCCCTTCCAGAGCTGAGATATCGAAACTCAAAAATTCGGCCCGAAAAAAAAAAACGACAGTGGTACCCTTACGTTTTTTTTTTGGGCGAAAAATTAAGTTTCTCCAATCTTCCCAAATTCTGATAGAGGGCCATGAGACTTAGACCTGAGTGCAAAAATGGAGGCTCTAGCCCCTTCCAGAGCTGAGATATGGAAACTCAAAAATTCGGCCCGAAAAAAACAACGACAGTGGTACCCCTTACGGTTTTTTTTTGGGGCGAAAAAGTAAGTTTCTCCAATCTTCCCAAATACTGATAGAGGGCCATGAGACTTAGACCTGAGTGCAAAAATGGAGGCTCTAGCCCCTTCCAGAGCTGAGATATGGAAACTCAAAAATTCGGCCCGAAAAAAAAACGACAGTGGTACCCCTTACGTTTTTTTTTTGGGGCGAAAAATTAAGTTTCTCCAATCTTCCCAAATTCTGATAGAGGGCCATGAGACTTAGACCTGAGTGCAAAAATGGAGGCTCTAGCCCCTTCCAGAGCTGAGATATCGAAACTCAAAAATTCGGCCCGAAAAAAAAACGACAGTGGTACCCCTTACGTTTTTTTTTTGGGGCGAAAAATTAAGTTTCTCCAATCTTCCCAAATTCTGATAGAGGACCATGAGACTTAGACCTGAGTGCAAAAATGGAGGCTCTAGCCCCTTCCTGAGCTGAGATATCGAAACTCAAAAATTCGTCCCGAAAAAAAAACGACAGTGGTACCCCTTACGTTTTTTTTTTGGGTGAAAAATTAAGTTTCTCCAATCTTCCCAAATTCTGATAGAGGGCCATGAGACTTAGACCTGAGTGCAAAAATGGAGGCTCTAGCACCTTCCAGAGCTGAGATATCGAAACTCAAAAATTCGGCCCGAAAAAAAAAACGACAGTGGTACCCCTTACGTTTTTTTTTTTTGGGGCGAAAAATTAAGTTTCTCCAATCTTCCCAAATTCTGATAGAGGGCCATGAGACTTAGACCTGAGTGCAAAAATGGAGGCTCTAGCCCCTTCCAGAGCTGAGATATCGAAACTCAAAAATTCGGCCCGAAAAAAAAAAAAACGACAGTGGTACCCCTTACGTTTTTTTTTTTGGGGCGAAAAATTAAGTTTCTCCAATCTTCCCAAATTCTGATAGAGGGCCATGAGACTTAGACCTGAGTGCAAAAATGGAGGCTCTAGCCCCTTCCAGAGCTGAGATATCGAAACTCAAAAATTCGGCCCGAAAAAAAAACGACAGTGGTACCCCTTACGTTTTTTTTTGGGGGGGGCGAAAAATTAAGTTTCTCCAATCTTCCCAAATACTGATAGAGGGCCATGAGACTTAGACCTGAGTGCAAAAATGGAGGCTCTAGCCCCTTCCAGAGCTGAGATATGGAAACTCAAAAATTCGGCCCGAAAAAAAAAACGACAGTGGTACCCCTTACGTTTTTTTTGGGGGGTGAAAAATTAAGTTTCTCCAATCTTCCCAAATTCTGATAGAGGGCCATGAGACTTAGACCTGAGTGCAAAAATGGAGGCTCTAGCCCCTTCCAGAGCTGAGATATCGAAACTCAAAAATTCGGCCCGAAAAAAAAACGACAGTGGTACCCCTTACGTTTTTTTTTGGGCGAAAAATTAAGTTTCTCCAATCTTCCCAAATTCTGATAGAGGGCCATGAGACTTAGACCTGAGTGCAAAAATGGAGGCTCTAGCCCCTTCCAGAGCTGAGATATCGAAACTCAAAAATTCGGCCCGAAAAAAAAAAAACGACAGTGGTACCCCTTACGTTTTTTTTGGGGGGCTAAAAATTAAGTTTCTCCAATCTTCCCAAATTCTGATAGAGGGCCATGAGACTTAGACCTGAGTGCAAAAATGGAGGCTCTAGCCCCTTCCAGAGCTGAGATATCGAAACTCAAAAATTCGGCCCGACAAAAAAACGACAGTAGTACCCCTTACGTTTTTTTTGGGCGAAAAATTAAGTTTTGTCCAATCTTCCCAAATTCTGATAGAGGGCCATGAGACTTAGACCTGAGTGCAAAAATGGAGGCTCTAGCCCCTTCCAGAGCTGAGATATCGAAACTCAAAAATTCGGCCCGAAAAAAAAACGACAGTGGTACCCCTTACGTTTTTTTTTTTTGGGGCGAAAAATTAAGTTTCTCCAATCTTCCCAAAACTATGGATTCTGATAGAGGGCCATGAGACTTAGACCTGAGTGCAAAAATGGAGGCTCTAGCCCCTTCCAGAGCTGAGATATCGAAACTCAAAAATTCGGCCCGAAAAAAAAACGACAGTGGTACCCCTTACGTTTTTTTTTTGGGCGAAAAATTAAGTTTCTCCAATCTTCCCAAATACTGATAGAGGGCCATGAGACTTAGACCTGAGTGCAAAAATGGAGGCTCTAGCCCCTTCCAGAGCTGAGATATGGAAACTCAAAAATTCGGCCCGAAAAAAAAAACGACAGTGGTACCCCTTACGTTTTTTTTTTGGGGCGAAAAATTAAGTTTCTCCAATCTTCCCAAATTCTGATAGAGGACCATGAGACTTAGACCTGAGTGCAAAAATGGAGGCTCTAGCCCCTTCCAGAGCTGAGATATCGAAACTCAAAAATTAGGCCCGAAAAAAAAACGACAGTGGTACCCCTTACGTTTTTTTTTTGGGTGAAAAATTAAAATTCTCCAATCTTCCCAAATTCTGATAGAGGGCCATGAGACTTAGACCTGAGTGCAAAAATGGAGGCTCTAGCACCTTCCAGAGCTGAGATATCGAAACTCAAAAATTCGGCCCGAAAAAAAAACGACAGTGGTACCCCTCACGTTTTTTTTTTGGGCGAAAAATTAAGTTTCTCCAATCTTCCCAAATTCTGATAGAGGGCCATGAGACTTAGACCTGAGTGCAAAAATGGAGGCTCTAGCCCCTTCCAGAGCTGAGATATCGAAACTCAAAAATTCGGCCCGAAAAAAAAAAAACGACAGTGGTACCCCTTACGTTTTTTTTTTTGGGGCGAAAAATTAAGTTTCTCCAATCTTCCCAAATTCTGATAGAGGGCCATGAGACTTAGACCTGAGTGCAAAAATGGAGGCTCTAGCCCCTTCCAGAGCTGAGATATCGAAACTCAAAAATTCGGCCCGAAAAAAAAAAACGACAGTGGTACCCCTTACGTTTTTTTTTTTGGGGCGAAAAATTAAGTTTCTCCAATCTTCCCAAATTCTGATAGAGGGCCATGAGACTTAGACCTGAGTGCAAAAATGGAGGCTCTAGCCCCTTCCAGAGCTGAGATATCGAAACTCAAAAATTCGGCCCGAAAAAAAAACGACAGTGGTACCCCTTACGTTTTTTTTTTTGGGCGAAAAATTAAGTTTCTCCAATCTTCCCAAATTCTGATAGAGGGTCATGAGACTTAGACCTGAGTGCAAAAAATGGAGGCTCTAGCCCCTTCCAGAGCTGAGATATCGAAACTCAAAAATTCGGCCCGAAAAAACAACAACAGTGGTACCCCTTAAGTTTTTTTTTTTGGGGCGAAAAATTAAGTTTCTCCAATGTTCCCAAATACTGATAGAGGGCCATGAGACTTAGACCTGAGTGCAAAAATGGAGGCTCTAGCCCCTTCCAGAGCTGAGATATCGAAACTCAAAAATTCGGCCCGAAAAAAAAAACGACAGTGGTACCCCTTACGTTTTTTTTTTGGGGCGAAAAATTAGGTTTCTCCAATCTTCCCAAATTCTGATAGAGGACCATGAGACTTAGACCTGAGTGCAAAAATGGAGGCTCTAGCACCTTCCAGAGCTGAGATATCGAAACTCAAAAATTCGGCCCGAAAAAAAAACGACAGTGGTACCCCTCACGTTTTTTTTTGGGCGAAAAATTAAGTTTCTCCAATCTTCCCAAATTCTGATAGAGGGCCATGAGACTTAGACCTGAGTGCAAAAATGGAGGCTCTAGCCCCTTCCAGAGCTGAGATATCGAAACTCAAAAATTCGGCCCGAAAAAAAAAAAACGACAGTGGTACCCCTTACGTTTTTTTTTTTGGGGCGAAAAATTAAGTTTCTCCAATCTTCCCAAATTCTGATAGAGGGCCATGAGACTTAGACCTGAGTGCAAAAATGGAGGCTCTAGCCCCTTCCAGAGCTGAGATATCGAAACTCAAAAATTCGGCCCGAAAAAAAAAAAACGACAGTGGTACCCTTACGTTTTTTTTTTGGGTGAAAAATTAAGTTTCTCCAATCTTCCCAAATTCTGATAGAGGGCCATGAGACTTAGACCTGAGTGCAAAAATGGAGGCTCTAGCCCCTTCCAGAGCTGAGATATGGAAACTCAAAAATTCGGCCTGAAAAAAACAACGACAGTGGTACCCCTTACGTTTTTTTTTTGGGGCGAAAAAGTAAGTTTCTCCAATCTTCCCAAATACTGATAGAGGTCCATGAGACTTAGACCTGAGTGCAAAAATGGAGGCTCTAGCCCCTTCCAGAGCTGAGATATGGAAACTCAAAAATTCGGCCCGAAAAAAAAACGACAGTGGTACCCCTTACGTTTTTTTTTGGGGGCGAAAAATTAAGTTTCTCCAATCTTCCCAAATTCTGATAGAGGGCCATGAGACTTAGACCTGAGTGCAAAAATGGAGGCTCTAGCCCCTTCCAGAGCTGAGATATCGAAACTCAAAAATTCGGCCCGAAAAAAAAACGACAGTGGTACCCCTTACGTTTTTTTTTGGGGCGAAAAATTAAGTTTCTCCAATCTTCCCAAATTCTGATAGAGGACCATGAGACTTAGACCTGAGTGCAAAAATGGAGGCTCTAGCCCCTTCCTGAGCTGAGATATCGAAACTCAAAAATTCGTCCCGAAAAAAAAACGACAGTGGTACCCCTTACGTTTTTTTTTTGGGTGAAAAATTAAGTTTCTCCAATCTTCCCAAATTCGGATAGAGGGCCATGAGACTTAGACCTGAGTGCAAAAATGGAGGCTCTAGCACCTTCCAGAGCTGAGATATCGAAACTCAAAAATTCGGCCCGAAAAAAAAAACGACAGTGGTACCCCTTACGTTTTTTTTTTTGGGGCGAAAAATTAAGTTTCTCCAATCTTCCCAAATTCTGATAGAGGGCCATGAGACTTAGACCTGAGTGCAAAAATGGAGGCTCTAGCCCCTTCCAGAGCTGAGATATCGAAACTCAAAAATTCGGCCCGAAAAAAAAAAAACGACAGTGGTACCCCTTACGTTTTTTTTTTGGGGCGAAAAATTAAGTTTCTCCAATCTTCCCAAATTCTGATAGAGGGCCATGAGACTTAGACCTGAGTGCAAAAATGGAGGCTCTAGCCCCTTCCAGAGCTGAGATATCGAAACTCAAAAATTCGGCCCGAAAAAAAAACGACAGTGGTACCCCTTACGTTTTTTTGGGGGGGGGGCGAAAAATTAAGTTTCTCCAATCTTCCCAAATACTGATAGAGGGCCATGAGACTTAGACCTGAGTGCAAAAATGGAGGCTCTAGCCCCTTCCAGAGCTGAGATATGGAAACTCAAAAATTCGGCCCGAAAAAAAAAACGACAGTGGTACCCCTTACGTTTTTTTTGGGGGGTGAAAAATTGAGTTTCTCCAATCTTCCCAAATTCTGATAGAGGGCCATGAGACTTAGACCTGAGTGCAAAAATGGAGGCTCTAGCCCCTTCCAGAGCTGAGATATCGAAACTCAAAAATTCGGCCCGAAAAAAAAACGACAGTGGTACCCCTTACGTTTTTTTTTGGGCGAAAAATTAGGTTTCTCCAATCTTCCCAAATTCTGATAGAGGACCATGAGACTTAGACCTGAGTGCAAAAATGGAGGCTCTAGCCCCTTCCAGAGCTGAGATATCGAAACTCAAAAATTAGGCCTGAAAAAAAAAACGACAGTGGTACCCCTTACGTTTTTTTTTTTGGGTGAAAAATTAAAATTCTCCAATCTTCCCAAATTCTGATAGAGGGCCATGAGACTTAGACCTGAGTGCAAAAATGGAGGCTCTAGCACCTTCCAGAGCTGAGATATCGAAACTCAAAAATTCGGCCCGAAAAAAAAACGACAGTGGTACCCCTCACGTTTTTTTTTGGGCGAAAAATTAAGTTTCTCCAATCTTCCCAAATTCTGATAGAGGGCCATGAGACTTAGACCTGAGTGCAAAAATGGAGGCTCTAGCCCCTTCCAGAGCTGAGATATCGAAACTCAAAAATTCGGCCCGAAAAAAAAACGACAGTGGTACCCCTTACGTTTTTTTTTTGGGCGAAAAATTAAGTTTCTCCAATCTTCCCAAATACTGATAGAGGGCCATGAGACTTAGACCTGAGTGCAAAAATGGAGGCTCTAGCCCCTTCCAGAGCTGAGATATGGAAACTCAAAAATTCGGCCCGAAAAAAAAAACGACAGTGGTACCCCTTACGTTTTTTTTTTGGGGCGAAAAATTAAGTTTCTCCAATCTTCCCAAATTCTGATAGAGGACCATGAGACTTAGACCTGAGTGCAAAAATGGAGGCTCTAGCCCCTTCCAGAGCTGAGATATCGAAACTCAAAAATTAGGCCCGAAAAAAAAACGACAGTGGTACCCCTTACGTTTTTTTTTTTGGGTGAAAAATTAAAATTCTCCAATCTTCCCAAATTCTGATAGAGGGCCATGAGACTTAGACCTGAGTGCAAAAATGGAGGCTCTAGCACCTTCCAGAGCTGAGATATCGAAACTCAAAAATTCGGCCCGAAAAAAAAACGACAGTGGTACCCCTCACGTTTTTTTTTTGGGCGAAAAATTAAGTTTCTCCAATCTTCCCAAATTCTGATAGAGGGCCATGAGACTTAGACCTGAGTGCAAAAATGGAGGCTCTAGCCCCTTCCAGAGCTGAGATATCGAAACTCAAAAATTCGGCCCGAAAAAAAAAAACGACAGTGGTACCCCTTACGTTTTTTTTTTGGGGCGAAAAATTAAGTTTCTCCAATCTTCCCAAATTCTGATAGAGGGCCATGAGACTTAGACCTGAGTGCAAAAATGGAGGCTCTAGCCCCTTCCAGAGCTGAGATATCGAAACTCAAAAATTCGGCCCGAAAAAAAAAAAACGACAGTGGTACCCCTTACGTTTTTTTTTTGGGGGCGAAAAATTAAGTTTCTCCAATCTTCCCAAATTCTCATAGAGGGCCATGAGACTTAGACCTGAGTGCAAAAATGGAGGCTCTAGCCCCTTCCAGAGCTGAGATATCGAAACTCAAAAATTCGGCCCGAAAAAAAAACGACAGTGGTACCCCTTACGTTTTTTTTTTGGGCGAAAAATTAAGTTTCTCCAATCTTCCCAAATTCTGATAGAGGGTCATGAGACTTAGACCTGAGTGCAAAAAATGGAGGCTCTAGCCCCTTCCAGAGCTGAGATATCGAAACTCAAAAATTCGGCCCGAAAAAAAAACAACAGTGGTACCCCTTAAGTTTTTTTTTTTGGGGCGAAAAATTAAGTTTCTCCAATGTTCCCAAATACTGATAGAGGGCCATGAGACTTAGACCTGAGTGCAAAAATGGAGGCTCTAGCCCCTTCCAGAGCTGAGATATGGAAACTCAAAAATTCGGCCCGAAAAAAAAAACGACAGTGGTACCCCTTACGTTTTTTTTTTGGGGGCGAAAAATTAAGTTTCTCCAATCTTCCCAAATACTGATAGAGGGCCATGAGACTTAGACCTGAGTGCAAAAATGGAGGCTCTAGCCCCTTCCAGAGCTGAGATATCGAAACTCAAAAATTCGGCCCGAAAAAAAAAACGACAGTGGTACCCCTTACGTTTTTTTTTTTGGGGCGAAAAATTAAGTTTCTCCAATCTTCCCAAAACTCTGGATTCTGATAGAGGGCCATGAGACTTAGACCTGAGTGCAAAAATGGAGGCTCTAGCCCCTTCCAGAGCTGAGATATCGAAACTCAAAAATTCGGCCCGAAAAAAAAACGACAGTGGTACCCCTTACGGTTTTTTTTGGGGGCGAAAAATTAAGTTTCTCCAATCTTCCCAAATACTGATAGAGGGCCATGAGACTTAGACCTGAGTGCAAAAATGGAGGCTCTAGCCCCTTCCAGAGCTGAGATATCGAAACTCAAAAATTCGGCCCGAAAAAAAAACGACAGTGGTACCCCTTACGTTTTTTTTTGGGGGGGCGAAAAATTAAGTTTCTCCAATCTTCCCAAATACTGATAGAGGGCCATGAGACTTAGACCTGAGTGCAAAAATGGAGGCTCTAGCCCCTTCCAGAGCTGAGATATGGAAACTCAAAAATTCGGCCCGAAAAAAAAAACGACAGTGGTACCCCTTACGTTTTTTTTTTGGGGTGAAAAATTAAGTTTCTCCAATCTTCCCAAATTCTGATAGAGGGCCATGAGACTTAGACCTGAGTGCAAAAATGGAGGCTCTAGCCCCTTCCAGAGCTGAGATATCGAAACTCAAAAATTCGGCCCGAAAAAAAAAACGACAGTGGTACCCCTTACGTTTTTTTTTTGGGGCGAAAAATTAAGTTTCTCCAATCTTCCCAAAACTCTGGATTCTGATAGAGGGCCATGAGACTTAGACCTGAGTGCAAAAATGGAGGCTCTAGCCCCTTCCAGAGCTGAGATATCGAAACTCAAAAATTCGGCCCGAAAAAAAAACGACAGTGGTACCCCTTACGGTTTTTTTTGGGGGCGAAAAATTAAGTTTCTCCAATCTTCCCAAATACTGATAGAGGGCCATGAGACTTAGACCTGAGTGCAAAAATGGAGGCTCTAGCCCCTTCCAGAGCTGAGATATCGAAACTCAAAAATTCGGCCCGAAAAAAAAACGACAGTGGTACCCCTTACGTTTTTTTTTGGGGGGGCGAAAAATTAAGTTTCTCCAATCTTCCCAAATACTGATAGAGGGCCATGAGACTTAGACCTGAGTGCAAAAATGGAGGCTCTAGCCCCTTCCAGAGCTGAGATATGGAAACTCAAAAATTCGGCCCGAAAAAAAAAACGACAGTGGTACCCCTTACGTTTTTTTTTTGGGGTGAAAAATTAAGTTTCTCCAATCTTCCCAAATTCTGATAGAGGGCCACGAGACTTAGACCTGAGTGCAAAAATGGAGGCTCTAGCCCCTTCCAGAGCTGAGATATCGAAACTCAAAAATTCGGCCCGAAAAAAAAACGACAGTGGTACCCCTTACGTTTTTTTTGGGCGAAAAATTAAGTTTCTCCAATCTTCCCAAATTCTGATAGAGGGCCATGAGACTTAGACCTGAGTGCAAAAATGGAGGCTCTAGACCCTTCCAGAGCTGAGATATCGAAACTCAAAAATTCGGCCCGAAAAAAAAAAAAACGACAGTGGTACCCCTTACGTTTTTTTTGGGGGGGCGAAAAATTAAGTTTCTCCAATCTTCCCAAATTCTGATAGAGGACCATGAGACTTAGACCTGAGTGCAAAAATGGAGGCTCTAGCCCCTTCCTGAGCTGAGATATCGAAACTCAAAAATTCGTCCCGAAAAAAAAACGACAGTGGTACCCCTTACGTTTTTTTTTTGGGTGAAAAATTAAGTTTCTCCAATCTTCCCAAATTCTGATAGAGGGCCATGAGACTTAGACCTGAGTGCAAAAATGGAGGCTCTAGCACCTTCCAGAGCTGAGATATCGAAACTCAAAAATTCGGCCCGAAAAAAAAAACGACAGTGGTACCCCTTACGTTTTTTTTTTTTGGGGCGAAAAATTAAGTTTCTCCAATCTTCCCAAATTCTGATAGAGGGCCATGAGACTTAGACCTGAGTGCAAAAATGGAGGCTCTAGCCCCTTCCAGAGCTGAGATATCGAAACTCAAAAATTCGGCCCGAAAAAAAAAAAAACGACAGTGGTACCCCTTACGTTTTTTGGGGCGAAAAATTAAGTTTCTCCAATCTTCCCAAATTCTGATAGAGGGCCATGAGACTTAGACCTGAGTGCAAAAATGGAGGCTCTAGCCCCTTCCAGAGCTGAGATATCGAAACTCAAAAATTCGGCCCGAAAAAAAAACGACAGTGGTACCCCTTACGTTTTTTTTTGGGGGGGGCGAAAAATTAAGTTTCTCCAATCTTCCCAAATACTGATAGAGGGCCATGAGACTTAGACCTGAGTGCAAAAATGGAGGCTCTAGCCCCTTCCAGAGCTGAGATATGGAAACTCAAAAATTCGGCCCGAAAAAAAAAACGACAGTGGTACCCCTTACGTTTTTTTTTGGGGGTGAAAAATTAAGTTTCTCCAATCTTCCCAAATTCTGATAGAGGGCCATGAGACTTAGACCTGAGTGCAAAAATGGAGGCTCTAGCCCCTTCCAGAGCTGAGATATCGAAACTCAAAAATTCGGCCCGAAAAAAAAACGACAGTGGTACCCCTTACGTTTTTTTTTGGGCGAAAAATTAAGTTTCTCCAATCTTCCCAAATTCTGATAGAGGGCCATGAGACTTAGACCTGAGTGCAAAAATGGAGGCTCTAGCCCCTTCCAGAGCTGAGATATCGAAACTCAAAAATTCGGCCCGAAAAAAAAAAACGACAGTGGTACCCCTTACGTTTTTTTTGGGGGGCGAAAAATTAAGTTTCTCCAATCTTCCCAAATTCTGATAGAGGGCCATGAGACTTAGACCTGAGTGCAAAAATGGAGGCTCTAGCCCCTTCCAGAGCTGAGATATCGAAACTCAAAAATTCGGCCCGAAAAAAAAACGACAGTGGTACCCCTTACGTTTTTTTTGGGCGAAAAATTAAGTTTTGTCCAATCTTCCCAAATTCTGATAGAGGGCCATGAGACTTAGACCTGAGTGCAAAAATGGAGGCTCTAGCCCCTTCCAGAGCTGAGATATCGAAACTCAAAAATTCGGCCCGAAAAAAAAAACGACAGTGGTACCCCTTACGTTTTTTTTTTTTGGGGCGAAAAATTAAGTTTCTCCAATCTTCCCAAAACTATGGATTCTGATAGAGGGCCATGAGACTTAGACCTGAGTGCAAAAATGGAGGCTCTAGCCCCTTCCAGAGCTGAGATATCGAAACTCAAAAATTCGGCCCGAAAAAAAAACGACAGTGGTACCCCTTACGTTTTTTTTTTGGGCGAAAAATTAAGTTTCTCCAATCTTCCCAAATACTGATAGAGGGCCATGAGACTTAGACCTGAGTGCAAAAATGGAGGCTCTAGCCCCTTCCAGAGCTGAGATATGGAAACTCAAAAATTCGGCCCGAAAAAAAAAACGACAGTGGTACCCCTTACGTTTTTTTTTTGGGGCGAAAAATTAAGTTTCTCCAATCTTCCCAAATTCTGATAGAGGACCATGAGACTTAGACCTGAGTGCAAAAATGGAGGCTCTAGCCCCTTCCAGAGCTGAGATATCGAAACTCAAAAATTAGGCCCGAAAAAAAAACGACAGTGGTACCCCTTACGTTTTTTTTTTGGGTGAAAAATTAAAATTCTCCAATCTTCCCAAATTCTGATAGAGGGCCATGAGACTTAGACCTGAGTGCAAAAATGGAGGCTCTAGCACCTTCCAGAGCTGAGATATCGAAACTCAAAAATTCGGCCCGAAAAAAAAACGACAGTGGTACCCCTCACGTTTTTTTTTTGGGCGAAAAATTAAGTTTCTCCAATCTTCCCAAATTCTGATAGAGGGCCATGAGACTTAGACCTGAGTGCAAAAATGGAGGCTCTAGCCCCTTCCAGAGCTGAGATATCGAAACTCAAAAATTCGGCCCGAAAAAAAAAAAACGACAGTGGTACCCCTTACGTTTTTTTTTTTGGGGCGAAAAATTAAGTTTCTCCAATCTTCCCAAATTCTGATAGAGGGCCATGAGACTTAGACCTGAGTGAAAAATGGAGGCTCTAGCCCCTTCCAGAGCTGAGATATCGAAACTCAAAAATTCGGCCCGAAAAAAAAAAAACGACAGTGGTACCCCTTACGTTTTTTTTTTGGGGCGAAAAATTAAGTTTCTCCAATCTTCCCAAATTCTGATAGAGGGCCATGAGACTTAGACCTGAGTGCAAAAATGGAGGCTCTAGCCCCTTCCAGAGCTGAGATATCGAAACTCAAAAATTCGGCCCGAAAAAAAAACGACAGTGGTACCCCTTACGTTTTTTTTTTGGGCGAAAAATTAAGTTTCTCCAATCTTCCCAAATTCTGATAGAGGGTCATGAGACTTAGACCTGAGTGCAAAAAATGGAGGCTCTAGCCCCTTCCAGAGCTGAGATATCGAAACTCAAAAATTCGGCCCGAAAAAAAAACAACAGTGGTACCCCTTAAGTTTTTTTTTTTGGGGCGAAAAATTAAGTTTCTCCAATGTTCCCAAATACTGATAGAGGGCCATGAGACTTAGACCTGAGTGCAAAAATGGAGGCTCTAGCCCCTTCCAGAGCTGAGATATCGAAACTCAAAAATTCGGCCCGAAAAAAAAAACGACAGTGGTACCCCTTACGTTTTTTTTTTGGGGCGAAAAATTAGGTTTCTCCAATCTTCCCAAATTCTGATAGAGGACCATGAGACTTAGACCTGAGTGCAAAAATGGAGGCTCTAGCCCCTTCCAGAGCTGAGATATCGAAACTCAAAAATTAGGCCTGAAAAAAAAAACGACAGTGGTACCCCTTACGTTTTTTTTTTTGGGTGAAAAATTAAAATTCTCCAATCTTCCCAAATTCTGATAGAGGGCCATGAGACTTAGACCTGAGTGCAAAAATGGAGGCTCTAGCACCTTCCAGAGCTGAGATATCGAAACTCAAAAATTCGGCCCGAAAAAAAAACGACAGTGGTACCCCTCACGTTTTTTTTTGGGCGAAAAATTAAGTTTCTCCAATCTTCCCAAATTCTGATAGAGGGCCATGAGACTTAGACCTGAGTGCAAAAATGGAGGCTCTAGCCCCTTCCAGAGCTGAGATATCGAAACTCAAAAATTCGGCCCGAAAAAAAAAAAACGACAGTGGTACCCCTTACGTTTTTTTTTTTGGGGCGAAAAATTAAGTTTCTCCAATCTTCCCAAATTCTGATAGAGGGCCATGAGACTTAGACCTGAGTGCAAAAATGGAGGCTCTAGCCCCTTCCAGAGCTGAGATATCGAAACTCAAAAATTCGGCCCGAAAAAAAAAAAACGACAGTGGTACCCTTACGTTTTTTTTTTGGGCGAAAAATTAAGTTTCTCCAATCTTCCCAAATTCTGATAGAGGGCCATGAGACTTAGACCTGAGTGCAAAAATGGAGGCTCTAGCCCCTTCCAGAGCGGAGATATGGAAACTCAAAAATTCGGCCCGAAAAAAACAACGACAGTGGTACCCCTTACGTTTTTTTTTTGGGGCGAAAAAGTAAGTTTCTCCAATCTTCCCAAATACTGATAGAGGGCCATGAGACTTAGACCTGAGTGCAAAAATGGAGGCTCTAGCCCCTTCCAGAGCTGAGATATGGAAACTCAAAAATTCGGCCCGAAAAAAAAACGACAGTGGTACCCCTTACGTTTTTTTTTTGGGGCGAAAAATTAAGTTTCTCCAATCTTCCCAAATTCTGATAGAGGGCCATGAGACTTAGACCTGAGTGCAAAAATGGAGGCTCTAGCCCCTTCCAGAGCTGAGATATCGAAACTCAAAAATTCGGCCCGAAAAAAAAACGACAGTGGTACCCCTTACGTTTTTTTTTTGGGGCGAAAAATTAAGTTTCTCCAATCTTCCCAAATTCTGATAGAGGACCATGAGACTTAGACCTGAGTGCAAAAATGGAGGCTCTAGCCCCTTCCTGAGCTGAGATATCGAAACTCAAAAATTCGTCCCGAAAAAAAAACGACAGTGGTACCCCTTACGTTTTTTTTTTTGGGTGAAAAATTAAGTTTCTCCAATCTTCCCAAATTCTGATAGAGGGCCATGAGACTTAGACCTGAGTGCAAAAATGGAGGCTCTAGCACCTTCCAGAGCTGAGATATCGAAACTCAAAAATTCGGCCCGAAAAAAAAAACGACAGTGGTACCCCTTACGTTTTTTTTTTTTGGGGCGAAAAATTAAGTTTCTCCAATCTTCCCAAATTCTGATAGAGGGCCATGAGACTTAGACCTGAGTGCAAAAATGGAGGCTCTAGCCCCTTCCAGAGCTGAGATATCGAAACTCAAAAATTCGGCCCGAAAAAAAAAAAAACGACAGTGGTACCCCTTACGTTTTTTGGGGCGAAAAATTAAGTTTCTCCAATCTTCCCAAATTCTGATAGAGGGCCATGAGACTTAGACCTGAGTGCAAAAATGGAGGCTCTAGCCCCTTCCAGAGCTGAGATATCGAAACTCAAAAATTCGGCCCGAAAAAAAAACGACAGTGGTACCCCTTACGTTTTTTTTTGGGGGGGGCGAAAAATTAAGTTTCTCCAATCTTCCCAAATACTGATAGAGGGCCATGAGACTTAGACCTGAGTGCAAAAATGGAGGCTCTAGCCCCTTCCAGAGCTGAGATATGGAAACTCAAAAATTCGGCCCGAAAAAAAAAACGACAGTGGTACCCCTTACGTTTTTTTTTGGGGGTGAAAAATTAAGTTTCTCCAATCTTCCCAAATTCTGATAGAGGGCCATGAGACTTAGACCTGAGTGCAAAAATGGAGGCTCTAGCCCCTTCCAGAGCTGAGATATCGAAACTCAAAAATTCGGCCCGAAAAAAAAACGACAGTGGTACCCCTTACGTTTTTTTTTGGGCGAAAAATTAAGTTTCTCCAATCTTCCCAAATTCTGATAGAGGGCCATGAGACTTAGACCTGAGTGCAAAAATGGAGGCTCTAGCCCCTTCCAGAGCTGAGATATCGAAACTCAAAAATTCGGCCCGAAAAAAAAAAAACGACAGTGGTACCCCTTACGTTTTTTTTGGGGGGCGAAAAATTAAGTTTCTCCAATCTTCCCAAATTCTGATAGAGGGCCATGAGACTTAGACCTGAGTGCAAAAATGGAGGCTCTAGCCCCTTCCAGAGCTGAGATATCGAAACTCAAAAATTCGGCCCGAAAAAAAAACGACAGTGGTACCCCTTACGTTTTTTTTGGGCGAAAAATTAAGTTTTGTCCAATCTTCCCAAATTCTGATAGAGGGCCATGAGACTTAGACCTGAGTGCAAAAATGGAGGCTCTAGCCCCTTCCAGAGCTGAGATATCGAAACTCAAAAATTCGGCCCGAAAAAAAAAACGACAGTGGTACCCCTTACGTTTTTTTTTTTTGGGGCGAAAAATTAAGTTTCTCCAATCTTCCCAAAACTATGGATTCTGATAGAGGGCCATGAGACTTAGACCTGAGTGCAAAAATGGAGGCTCTAGCCCCTTCCAGAGCTGAGATATCGAAACTCAAAAATTCGGCCCGAAAAAAAAACGACAGTGGTACCCCTTACGTTTTTTTTTTGGGCGAAAAATTAAGTTTCTCCAATCTTCCCAAATACTGATAGAGGGCCATGAGACTTAGACCTGAGTGCAAAAATGGAGGCTCTAGCCCCTTCCAGAGCTGAGATATGGAAACTCAAAAATTCGGCCCGAAAAAAAAAACGACAGTGGTACCCCTTACGTTTTTTTTTTGGGGCGAAAAATTAAGTTTCTCCAATCTTCCCAAATTCTGATAGAGGACCATGAGACTTAGACCTGAGTGCAAAAATGGAGGCTCTAGCCCCTTCCAGAGCTGAGATATCGAAACTCAAAAATTAGGCCCGAAAAAAAAACGACAGTGGTACCCCTTACGTTTTTTTTTTGGGTGAAAAATTAAAATTCTCCAATCTTCCCAAATTCTGATAGAGGGCCATGAGACTTAGACCTGAGTGCAAAAATGGAGGCTCTAGCACCTTCCAGAGCTGAGATATCGAAACTCAAAAATTCGGCCCGAAAAAAAAACGACAGTGGTACCCCTCACGTTTTTTTTTTGGGCGAAAAATTAAGTTTCTCCAATCTTCCCAAATTCTGATAGAGGGCCATGAGACTTAGACCTGAGTGCAAAAATGGAGGCTCTAGCCCCTTCCAGAGCTGAGATATCGAAACTCAAAAATTCGGCCCGAAAAAAAAAAAACGACAGTGGTACCCCTTACGTTTTTTTTTTTGGGGCGAAAAATTAAGTTTCTCCAATCTTCCCAAATTCTGATAGAGGGCCATGAGACTTAGACCTGAGTGAAAAATGGAGGCTCTAGCCCCTTCCAGAGCTGAGATATCGAAACTCAAAAATTCGGCCCGAAAAAAAAAAAACGACAGTGGTACCCCTTACGTTTTTTTTTTGGGGCGAAAAATTAAGTTTCTCCAATCTTCCCAAATTCTGATAGAGGGCCATGAGACTTAGACCTGAGTGCAAAAATGGAGGCTCTAGCCCCTTCCAGAGCTGAGATATCGAAACTCAAAAATTCGGCCCGAAAAAAAAACGACAGTGGTACCCCTTACGTTTTTTTTTGGGCGAAAAATTAAGTTTCTCCAATCTTCCCAAATTCTGATAGAGGGTCATGAGACTTAGACCTGAGTGCAAAAAATGGAGGCTCTAGCCCCTTCCAGAGCTGAGATATCGAAACTCAAAAATTCGGCCCGAAAAAAAAACAACAGTGGTACCCCTTAAGTTTTTTTTTTTGGGGCGAAAAATTAAGTTTCTCCAATGTTCCCAAATACTGATAGAGGGCCATGAGACTTAGACCTGAGTGCAAAAATGGAGGCTCTAGCCCCTTCCAGAGCTGAGATATCGAAACTCAAAAATTCGGCCCGAAAAAAAAAACGACAGTGGTACCCCTTACGTTTTTTTTTTGGGGCGAAAAATTAGGTTTCTCCAATCTTCCCAAATTCTGATAGAGGACCATGAGACTTAGACCTGAGTGCAAAAATGGAGGCTCTAGCCCCTTCCAGAGCTGAGATATCGAAACTCAAAAATTAGGCCTGAAAAAAAAAACGACAGTGGTACCCCTTACGTTTTTTTTTTTGGGTGAAAAATTAAAATTCTCCAATCTTCCCAAATTCTGATAGAGGGCCATGAGACTTAGACCTGAGTGCAAAAATGGAGGCTCTAGCACCTTCCAGAGCTGAGATATCGAAACTCAAAAATTCGGCCCGAAAAAAAAACGACAGTGGTACCCCTCACGTTTTTTTTTGGGCGAAAAATTAAGTTTCTCCAATCTTCCCAAATTCTGATAGAGGGCCATGAGACTTAGACCTGAGTGCAAAAATGGAGGCTCTAGCCCCTTCCAGAGCTGAGATATCGAAACTCAAAAATTCGGCCCGAAAAAAAAAAAACGACAGTGGTACCCCTTACGTTTTTTTTTTTGGGGCGAAAAATTAAGTTTCTCCAATCTTCCCAAATTCTGATAGAGGGCCATGAGACTTAGACCTGAGTGCAAAAATGGAGGCTCTAGCCCCTTCCAGAGCTGAGATATCGAAACTCAAAAATTCGGCCCGAAAAAAAAAAAACGACAGTGGTACCCTTACGTTTTTTTTTTGGGCGAAAAATTAAGTTTCTCCAATCTTCCCAAATTCTGATAGAGGGCCATGAGACTTAGACCTGAGTGCAAAAATGGAGGCTCTAGCCCCTTCCAGAGCGGAGATATGGAAACTCAAAAATTCGGCCCGAAAAAAACAACGACAGTGGTACCCCTTACGTTTTTTTTTTGGGGCGAAAAAGTAAGTTTCTCCAATCTTCCCAAATACTGATAGAGGGCCATGAGACTTAGACCTGAGTGCAAAAATGGAGGCTCTAGCCCCTTCCAGAGCTGAGATATGGAAACTCAAAAATTCGGCCCGAAAAAAAAACGACAGTGGTACCCCTTACGTTTTTTTTTTGGGGCGAAAAATTAAGTTTCTCCAATCTTCCCAAATTCTGATAGAGGGCCATGAGACTTAGACCTGAGTGCAAAAATGGAGGCTCTAGCCCCTTCCAGAGCTGAGATATCGAAACTCAAAAATTCGGCCCGAAAAAAAAACGACAGTGGTACCCCTTACGTTTTTTTTTTGGGGCGAAAAATTAAGTTTCTCCAATCTTCCCAAATTCTGATAGAGGACCATGAGACTTAGACCTGAGTGCAAAAATGGAGGCTCTAGCCCCTTCCTGAGCTGAGATATCGAAACTCAAAAATTCGTCCCGAAAAAAAAACGACAGTGGTACCCCTTACGTTTTTTTTTTTGGGTGAAAAATTAAGTTTCTCCAATCTTCCCAAATTCTGATAGAGGGCCATGAGACTTAGACCTGAGTGCAAAAATGGAGGCTCTAGCACCTTCCAGAGCTGAGATATCGAAACTCAAAAATTCGGCCCGAAAAAAAAAACGACAGTGGTACCCCTTACGTTTTTTTTTTTGGGGCGAAAAATTAAGTTTCTCCAATCTTCCCAAATTCTGATAGAGGGCCATGAGACTTAGACCTGAGTGCAAAAATGGAGGCTCTAGCCCCTTCCAGAGCTGAGATATCGAAACTCAAAAATTCGGCCCGAAAAAAAAAAAAACGACAGTGGTACCCCTTACGTTTTTTTTTTGGGGCGAAAAATTAAGTTTCTCCAATCTTCCCAAATTCTGATAGAGGGCCATGAGACTTAGACCTGAGTGCAAAAATGGAGGCTCTAGCCCCTTCCAGAGCTGAGATATCGAAACTCAAAAATTCGGCCCGAAAAAAAAAACGACAGTGGTACCCCTTACGTTTTTTGGGGGGGGGGGCGAAAAATTAAGTTTCTCCAATCTTCCCAAATACTGATAGAGGGCCATGAGACTTAGACCTGAGTGCAAAAATGGAGGCTCTAGCCCCTTCCAGAGCTGAGATATGGAAACTCAAAAATTCGGCCCGAAAAAAAAAACGACAGTGGTACCCCTTACGTTTTTTTTGGGGGGTGAAAAATTAAGTTTCTCCAATCTTCCCAAATTCTGATAGAGGGCCATGAGACTTAGACCTGAGTGCAAAAATGGAGGCTCTAGCCCCTTCCAGAGCTGAGATATCGAAACTCAAAAATTCGGCCCGAAAAAAAAACGACAGTGGTACCCCTTACGTTTTTTTTGGGGCGAAAAATTAAGTTTCTCCAATCTTCCCAAATTCTGATAGAGGGCCATGAGACTTAGACCTGAGTGCAAAAATGGAGGCTCTAGCCCCTTCCAGAGCTGAGATATCGAAACTCAAAAATTCGGCCCGAAAAAAAAAAAACGACAGTGGTACCCCTTACGTTTTTTTTTGGGGGCGAAAAATTAAGTTTCTCCAATCTTCCCAAATTCTGATAGAGGGCCATGAGACTTAGACCTGAGTGCAAAAATGGAGGCTCTAGCCCCTTCCAGAGCTGAGATATCGAAACTCAAAAATTCGGCCCGAAAAAAAAACGACAGTGGTACCCCTTACGTTTTTTTTGGGCGAAAAATTAAGTTTTGTCCAATCTTCCCAAATTCTGATAGAGGGCCATGAGACTTAGACCTGAGTGCAAAAATGGAGGCTCTAGCCCCTTCCAGAGCTGAGATATCGAAACTCAAAAATTCGGCCCGAAAAAAAAAACGACAGTGGTACCCCTTACGTTTTTTTTTTTTGGGGCGAAAAATTAAGTTTCTCCAATCTTCCCAAAACTATGGATTCTGATAGAGGGCCATGAGACTTAGACCTGAGTGCAAAAATGGAGGCTCTAGCCCCTTCCAGAGCTGAGATATCGAAACTCAAAAATTCGGCCCGAAAAAAAAAAAACGACAGTGGTACCCCTTACGTTTTTTTTTTGGGCGAAAAATTAAGTTTCTCCAATCTTCCCAAATTCTGATAGAGGGCCATGAGACTTAGACCTGAGTGCAAAAATGGAGGCTCTAGCCCCTTCCAGAGCGGAGATATGGAAACTCAAAAATTCGGCCCGAAAAAAACAACGACAGTGGTACCCCTTACGTTTTTTTTTTGGGGCGAAAAAGTAAGTTTCTCCAATCTTCCCAAATACTGATAGAGGGCCATGAGACTTAGACCTGAGTGCAAAAATGGAGGCTCTAGCCCCTTCCAGAGCTGAGATATGGAAACTCAAAAATTCGGCCCGAAAAAAAAACGACAGTGGTACCCCTTACGTTTTTTTTTTGGGGCGAAAAATTAAGTTTCTCCAATCTTCCCAAATTCTGATAGAGGGCCATGAGACTTAGACCTGAGTGCAAAAATGGAGGCTCTAGCCCCTTCCAGAGCTGAGATATCGAAACTCAAAAATTCGGCCCGAAAAAAAAACGACAGTGGTACCCCTTACGTTTTTTTTTTGGGGCGAAAAATTAAGTTTCTCCAATCTTCCCAAATTCTGATAGAGGACCATGAGACTTAGACCTGAGTGCAAAAATGGAGGCTCTAGCCCCTTCCTGAGCTGAGATATCGAAACTCAAAAATTCGTCCCGAAAAAAAAACGACAGTGGTACCCCTTACGTTTTTTTTTTTGGGTGAAAAATTAAGTTTCTCCAATCTTCCCAAATTTTGATAGAGGGCCATGAGACTTAGACCTGAGTGCAAAAATGGAGGCTCTAGCACCTTCCAGAGCTGAGATATCGAAACTCAAAAATTCGGCCCGAAAAAAAAAACGACAGTGGTACCCCTTACGTTTTTTTTTTTGGGGCGAAAAATTAAGTTTCTCCAATCTTCCCAAATTCTGATAGAGGGCCATGAGACTTAGACCTGAGTGCAAAAATGGAGGCTCTAGCCCCTTCCAGAGCTGAGATATCGAAACTCAAAAATTCGGCCCGAAAAAAAAAAAACGACAGTGGTACCCCTTACGTTTTTTTTTTGGGGCGAAAAATTAAGTTTCTCCAATCTTCCCAAATTCTGATAGAGGGCCATGAGACTTAGACCTGAGTGCAAAAATGGAGGCTCTAGCCCCTTCCAGAGCTGAGATATCGAAACTCAAAAATTCGGCCCGAAAAAAAAACGACAGTGGTACCCCTTACGTTTTTTGGGGGGGGGGGCGAAAAATTAAGTTTCTCCAATCTTCCCAAATACTGATAGAGGGCCATGAGACTTAGACCTGAGTGCAAAAATGGAGGCTCTAGCCCCTTCCAGAGCTGAGATATGGAAACTCAAAAATTCGGCCCGAAAAAAAAAACGACAGTGGTACCCCTTACGTTTTTTTTGGGGGGTGAAAAATTAAGTTTCTCCAATCTTCCCAAATTCTGATAGAGGGCCATGAGACTTAGACCTGAGTGCAAAAATGGAGGCTCTAGCCCCTTCCAGAGCTGAGATATCGAAACTCAAAAATTCGGCCCGAAAAAAAAACGACAGTGGTACCCCTTACGTTTTTTTTGGGGCGAAAAATTAAGTTTCTCCAATCTTCCCAAATTCTGATAGAGGGCCATGAGACTTAGACCTGAGTGCAAAAATGGAGGCTCTAGCCCCTTCCAGAGCTGAGATATCGAAACTCAAAAATTCGGCCCGAAAAAAAAAAAACGACAGTGGTACCCCTTACGTTTTTTTTTGGGGGCGAAAAATTAAGTTTCTCCAATCTTCCCAAATTCTGATAGAGGGCCATGAGACTTAGACCTGAGTGCAAAAATGGAGGCTCTAGCCCCTTCCAGAGCTGAGATATCGAAACTCAAAAATTCGGCCCGAAAAAAAAACGACAGTGGTACCCCTTACGTTTTTTTTGGGCGAAAAATTAAGTTTTGTCCAATCTTCCCAAATTCTGATAGAGGGCCATGAGACTTAGACCTGAGTGCAAAAATGGAGGCTCTAGCCCCTTCCAGAGCTGAGATATCGAAACTCAAAAATTCGGCCCGAAAAAAAAAACGACAGTGGTACCCCTTACGTTTTTTTTTTTGGGGCGAAAAATTAAGTTTCTCCAATCTTCCCAAAACTATGGATTCTGATAGAGGGCCATGAGACTTAGACCTGAGTGCAAAAATGGAGGCTCTAGCCCCTTCCAGAGCTGAGATATCGAAACTCAAAAATTCGGCCCGAAAAAAAAACGACAGTGGTACCCCTTACGTTTTTTTTTTGGGCGAAAAATTAAGTTTCTCCAATCTTCCCAAATACTGATAGAGGGCCATGAGACTTAGACCTGAGTGCAAAAATGGAGGCTCTAGCCCCTTCCAGAGCTGAGATATGGAAACTCAAAAATTCGGCCCGAAAAAAAAAACGACAGTGGTACCCCTTACGTTTTTTTTTTGGGGCGAAAAATTAAGTTTCTCCAATCTTCCCAAATTCTGATAGAGGACCATGAGACTTAGACCTGAGTGCAAAAATGGAGGCTCTAGCCCCTTCCAGAGCTGAGATATCGAAACTCAAAAATTAGGCCCGAAAAAAAAACGACAGTGGTACCCCTTACGTTTTTTTTTTGGGTGAAAAATTAAAATTCTCCAATCTTCCCAAATTCTGATAGAGGGCCATGAGACTTAGACCTGAGTGCAAAAATGGAGGCTCTAGCACCTTCCAGAGCTGAGATATCGAAACTCAAAAATTCGGCCCGAAAAAAAAACGACAGTGGTACCCCTCACGTTTTTTTTTTGGGCGAAAAATTAAGTTTCTCCAATCTTCCCAAATTCTGATAGAGGGCCATGAGACTTAGACCTGAGTGCAAAAATGGAGGCTCTAGCCCCTTCCAGAGCTGAGATATCGAAACTCAAAAATTCGGCCCGAAAAAAAAAAACGACAGTGGTACCCCTTACGTTTTTTTTTTGGGGCGAAAAATTAAGTTTCTCCAATCTTCCCAAATTCTGATAGAGGGCCATGAGACTTAGACCTGAGTGCAAAAATGGAGGCTCTAGCCCCTTCCAGAGCTGAGATATCGAAACTCAAAAATTCGGCCCGAAAAAAAAAAAACGACAGTGGTACCCCTTACGTTTTTTTTTTGGGGCGAAAAATTAAGTTTCTCCAATCTTCCCAAATTCTGATAGAGGGCCATGAGACTTAGACCTGAGTGCAAAAATGGAGGCTCTAGCCCCTTCCAGAGCTGAGATATCGAAACTCAAAAATTCGGCCCGAAAAAAAAACGACAGTGGTACCCCTTACGTTTTTTTTTTGGGCGAAAAATTAAGTTTCTCCAATCTTCCCAAATTCTGATAGAGGGTCATGAGACTTAGACCTGAGTGCAAAAAATGGAGGCTCTAGCCCCTTCCAGAGCTGAGATATCGAAACTCAAAAATTCGGCCCGAAAAAACAACAACAGTGGTACCCCTTAAGTTTTTTTTTTTGGGGCGAAAAATTAAGTTTCTCCAATGTTCCCAAATACTGATAGAGGGCCATGAGACTTAGACCTGAGTGCAAAAATGGAGGCTCTAGCCCCTTCCAGAGCTGAGATATGGAAACTCAAAAATTCGGCCCGAAAAAAAAAACGACAGTGGTACCCCTTACGTTTTTTTTTTGGGGGCGAAAAATTAAGTTTCTCCAATCTTCCCAAATACTGATAGAGGGCCATGAGACTTAGACCTGAGTGCAAAAATGGAGGCTCTAGCCCCTTCCAGAGCTGAGATATCGAAACTCAAAAATTCGGCCCGAAAAAAAAAAACGACAGTGGTACCCCTTACGTTTTTTTTTTTGGGGCGAAAAATTAAGTTTCTCCAATCTTCCCAAAACTCTGGATTCTGATAGAGGGCCATGAGACTTAGACCTGAGTGCAAAAATGGAGGCTCTAGCCCCTTCCAGAGCTGAGATATCGAAACTCAAAAATTCGGCCCGAAAAAAAAACGACAGTGGTACCCCTTACGTTTTTTTTTGGGGGGGCGAAAAATTAAGTTTCTCCAATCTTCCCAAATACTGATAGAGGGCCATGAGACTTAGACCTGAGTGCAAAAATGGAGGCTCTAGCCCCTTCCAGAGCTGAGATATGGAAACTCAAAAATTCGGCCCGAAAAAAAAAACGACAGTGGTACCCCTTACGTTTTTTTTTTGGGGTGAAAAATTAAGTTTCTCCAATCTTCCCAAATTCTGATAGAGGGCCACGAGACTTAGACCTGAGTGCAAAAATGGAGGCTCTAGCCCCTTCCAGAGCTGAGATATCGAAACTCAAAAATTCGGCCCGAAAAAAAAACGACAGTGGTACCCCTTACGTTTTTTTTGGGCGAAAAATTTAGTTTCTCCAATCTTCCCAAATTCTGATAGAGGGCCATGAGACTTAGACCTGAGTGCAAAAATGGAGGCTCTAGACCCTTCCAGAGCTGAGATATCGAAACTCAAAAATTCGGCCCGAAAAAAAAAAAACGACAGTGGTACCCCTTACGTTTTTTTTGGGGGGGCGAAAAATTAAGTTTCTCCAATCTTCCCAAATTCTGATAGAGGGCCATGAGACTTAGACCTGAGTGCAAAAATGGAGGCTCTAGCCCCTTCCAGAGCTGAGATATCGAAACTCAAAAATTCGGCCCGAAAAAAAAACGACAGTGGTACCCCTTACGTTTTTTTTGGGCGAAAAATTAAGTTTTGTCCAATCTTCCCAAATTCTGATAGAGGGCCATGAGACTTAGACCTGAGTGCAAAAATGGAGGCTCTAGCCCCTTCCAGAGCTGAGATATCGAAACTCAAAAATTCGGCCCGAAAAAAAAACGACAGTGGTACGTACCCCTTACGTTTTTTTTTTTGGGGCGAAAAATTAAGTTTCTCCAATCTTCCCAAAACTATGGATTCTGATAGAGGGCCATGAGACTTAGACCTGAGTGCAAAAATGGAGGCTCTAGCCCCTTCCAGAGCTGAGATATCGAAACTCAAAAATTCGGCCCGAAAAAAAAACGACAGTGGTACCCCTTACGTTTTTTTTTTGGGCGAAAAATTAAGTTTCTCCAATCTTCCCAAATACTGATAGAGGGCCATGAGACTTAGACCTGAGTGCAAAAATGGAGGCTCTAGCCCCTTCCAGAGCTGAGATATGGAAACTCAAAAATTCGGCCCGAAAAAAAAAACGACAGTGATACCCCTTACGTTTTTTTTTTGGGGCGAAAAATTAAGTTTCTCCAATCTTCCCAAATTCTGATAGAGGACCATGAGACTTAGACCTGAGTGCAAAAATGGAGGCTCTAGCCCCTTCCAGAGCTGAGATATCGAAACTCAAAAATTAGGCCCGAAAAAAAAACGACAGTGGTACCCCTTACGTTTTTTTTTTGGGTGAAAAATTAAAATTCTCCAATCTTCCCAAATTCTGATAGAGGGCCATGAGACTTAGACCTGAGTGCAAAAATGGAGGCTCTAGCACCTTCCAGAGCTAAGATATCGAAACTCAAAAATTCGGCCCGAAAAAAAAACGACAGTGGTACCCTCACGTTTTTTTTTTGGGCGAAAAATTAAGTTTCTCCAATCTTCCCAAATTCTGATAGAGGGCCATGAGACTTAGACCTGAGTGCAAAAATGGAGGCTCTAGCCCCTTCCAGAGCTGAGATATCGAAACTCAAAAATTCGGCCCGAAAAAAAAAAACGACAGTGGTACCCCTTACGTTTTTTTTGGGGGGCGAAAAATTAAGTTTCTCCAATCTTCCCAAATTCTGATAGAGGGCCATGAGACTTAGACCTGAGTGCAAAAATGGAGGCTCTAGCCCCTTCCAGAGCTGAGATATCGAAACTCAAAAATTCGGCCCGAAAAAAAAAAAACGACAGTGGTACCCCTTACGTTTTTTTTTGGGGGGCGAAAAATTAAGTTTCTCCAATCTTCCCAAATTCTGATAGAGGGCCATGAGACTTAGACCTGAGTGCAAAAATGGAGGCTCTAGCCCCTTCCAGAGCTGAGATATCGAAACTCAAAAATTCGGCCCGAAAAAAAAACGACAGTGGTACCCCTTACGTTTTTTTTTTGGGGCGAAAAATTAAGTTTCTCCAATCTTCCCAAATTCTGATAGAGGGCCATGAGACTTAGATCTGAGTGCAAAAATGGAGGCTCTAGCCCCTTCCAGAGCTGAGATATCGAAACTCAAAAATTCGGCCCGAAAAAAAAACAACAGTGGTACCCCTTAAGTTTTTTTTTTTGGGGCGAAAAATTAAGTTTCTCCAATCTTCCCAAATACTGATAGAGGGCCATGAGACTTAGACCTGAGTGCAAAAATGGAGGCTCTAGCCCCTTCCAGAGCTGAGATATCGAAACTCAAAAATTCGGCCCGAAAAAAAAACGACAGTGGTACCCCTTACGGTTTTTTTTGGGGGCGAAAAATTAAGTTTCTCCAATCTTCCCAAATACTGATAGAGGGCCATGAGACTTAGACCTGAGTGCAAAAATGGAGGCTCTAGCCCCTTCCAGAGCTGAGATATCGAAACTCAAAAATTCGGCCCGAAAAAAAAACGACAGTGGTACCCCTTACGTTTTTTTTGGGCGAAAAATTAAGTTTTGTCCAATCTTCCCAAATTCTGATAGAGGGCCATGAGACTTAGACCTGAGTGCAAAAATGGAGGCTCTAGCCCCTTCCAGAGCTGAGATATCGAAACTCAAAAATTCGGCCCGAAAAAAAAACGACAGTGGTACCCCTTATGTTTTTTTTTTTTGGGGCGAAAAATTAAGTTTCTCCAATCTTCCCAAAACTCTGGATTCTGATAGAGGGCCATGAGACTTAGACCTGAGTGCAAAAATGGAGGCTCTAGCCCCTTCCAGAGCTGAGATATCGAAACTCAAAAATTCGGCCCGAAAAAAAAACGACAGTGGTACCCCTTACGGTTTTTTTTTTTGGGGCGAAAAATTAAGTTTCTCCAATCGTCCCAAAACTATGGATTCTGATAGAGGGCCATGAGACTTAGACCTGAGTGCAAAAATGGAGGCTCTAGCCCCTTCCAGAGCTGAGATATCGAAACTCAAAAATTCGGCCCGAAAAAAAAAACGACAGTGGTACCCCTTACGTTTTTTTTTTTTGGGCGAAAAATTAAGTTTCTCCAATCTTCCCAAATACTGATAGAGGGCCATGAGACTTAGACCTGAGTGCAAAAATGGAGGCTCTAGCCCCTTCCAGAGCTGAGATATGGAAACTCAAAAATTCGGCCCGAAAAAAAAAACGACAGTGGTACCCCTTACGTTTTTTTTTTGGGGCGAAAAATTAAGTTTCTCCAATCTTCCCAAATTCTGATAGAGGACCATGAGACTTAGACCTGAGTGCAAAAATGGAGGCTCTAGCCCCTTCCAGAGCTGAGATATCGAAACTCAAAAATTAGGCCCGAAAAAAAAACGACAGTGGTACCCCTTACGTTTTTTTTTTGGGTGAAAAATTAAAATTCTCCAATCTTCCCAAATTCTGATAGAGGGCCATGAGACTTAGACCTGAGTGCAAAAATTGAGGCTCTAGCACCTTCCAGAGCTGAGATATCGAAACTCAAAAATTCGGCCCGAAAAAAAAACGACAGTGGTACCCCTCACGTTTTTTTTGGGGCGAAAAATTAAGTTTCTCCAATCTTCCCAAATTCTGATAGAGGGCCATGAGACTTAGACCTGAGTGCAAAAATGGAGGCTCTAGCCCCTTCCAGAGCTGAGATATCGAAACTCAAAAATTCGGCCCGAAAAAAAAAAAAACGACAGTGGTACCCCTTACGTTTTTTTTTTTGGGGCGAAAAATTAAGTTTCTCCAATCTTCCCAAATTCTGATAGAGGGCCATGAGACTTAGACCTGAGTGCAAAAATGGAGGCTCTAGCCCCTTCCAGAGCTGAGATATCGAAACTCAAAAATTCGGCCCGAAAAAAAAACGACAGTGGTACCCCTTACGTTTTTTTTTTGGGCGAAAAATTAAGTTTCTCCAATCTTCCCAAATTCTGATAGAGGGCCATGAGACTTAGACCTGAGTGCAAAAATGGAGGCTCTAGCCCCTTCCAGAGCTGAGATATCGAAACTCAAAAATTCGGCCCGAAAAAAAACAACAGTGGTACCCCTTACGTTTTTTTTTTTGGGGCGAAAAATTAAGTTTCTCCAATCTTCCCAAATACTGATAGAGGGCCATGAGACTTAGACCTGAGTGCAAAAATGGAGGCTCTAGCCCCTTCCAGAGCTGAGATATGGAAACTCAAAAATTCGGCCCGAAAAAAAAAAACGACAGTGGTACCCCTTACGTTTTTTTTTGGGGCGAAAAATTAAGTTTCTCCAATCTTCCCAAATACTGATAGAGGGCCATGAGACTTAGACCTGAGTGCAAAAATGGAGGCTCTAGCCCCTTCCAGAGCTGAGATATCGAAACTCAAAAATTCGGCCCGAAAAAAAAACGACAGTGGTACCCCTTACGTTTTTTTTTTTGGGCGAAAAATTAAGTTTCTCCAATCTTCCCAAAACTCTGGATTCTGATAGAGGGCCATGAGACTTAGACCTGAGTGCAAAAATTGAGGCTCTAGCCCCTTCCAGAGCTGAGATATCGAAACTCAAAAATTCGGCCCGAAAAAAAACGACAGTGGTACCCCTTACGGTTTTTTTGGGGGGCGAAAAATTAAGTTTCTCCAATCTTCCCAAATACTGATAGAGGGCCATGAGACTTAGACCTGAGTGCAAAAATGGAGGCTCTAGCCCCTTCCAGAGCTGAGATATCGAAACTAAAAAATTCGGCCCGAAAAAAAAAAACGACAGTGGTACCCCTTACGTTTTTTTTTTGGGCGAAAAATTAAGTTTTGTCCAATCTTCCCAAATTCTGATAGAGGGCCATGAGACTTAGACCTGAGTGCAAAAATGGAGGCTCTAGCCCCTTCCAGAGCTGAGATATCGAAACTCAAAAATTCGGCCCGAAAAAAAAACGACAGTGGTACCCCTTATGTTTTTTTTGGGCGAAAAATTAAGTTTTGTCCAATCTTCCCAAATTCTGATAGAGGGCCATGAGACTTAGACCTGAGTGCAAAAATGGAGGCTCTAGCCCCTTCCAGAGCTGAGATATCGAAACTCAAAAATTCGGCCCGAAAAAAAAACGACAGTGGTACCCCTTATGTTTTTTTTTTTTGGGGCGAAAAATTAAGTTTCTCCAATCTTCCCAAAACTCTGGATTCTGATAGAGGGCCATGAGACTTAGACCTGAGTGCAAAAATGGAGGCTCTAGCCCCTTCCAGAGCTGAGATATCGAAACTCAAAAATTCGGCCCGAAAAAAAAAACGACAGTGGTACCCCTTACGTTATTTTTTTTGGGGCGAAAAATTAAGTTTCTCCAATCTTCCCAAATACTGATAGAGGGCCATGAGACTTAGACCTGAGTGCAAAAATGGAGGCTCTAGCCCCTTCCAGAGCTGAGATATGGAAACTCAAAAATTCGGCCCGAAAAAAAAACGACAGTGGTACCCCTTACGTTTTTTTTTTTTGGGCGAAAAATTAAGTTTCTCCAATCTTCCCAAATTCTGATAGAGGGCCATGAGACTTAGACCTGAGTGCAAAAATGGAGGCTCTAGCCCCTTCCAGAGCTGAGATATCGAAACTCAAAAATTCGGCCCGAAAAAAAACGACAGTGGTACCCCTTACGTTTTTTTTTTGGGCGAAAAATTAAGTTTTGTCCAATCTTCCCAAATTCTGATAGAGGGCCATGAGACTTAGACCTGAGTGCAAAAATGGAGGCTCTAGCCCCTTCCAGAGCTGAGATATCGAAACTCAAAAATTCGGCCCGAAAAAAAAAACGACAGTGGTACCCCTTACGTTTTTTTTTTTGGGGCGAAAAATTAAGTTTCTCCAATCTTCCCAGATTCTGATAGAGGGCCATGAGACTTAGACCTGAGTGCAAAAATGGAGGCTCTAGCCCCTTCCAGAGCTGAGATATCGAAACTCAAAAATGCGGCCCAAAAAAAAAACGACAGTGGTACCCCTTACGTTTTTTTTTTGGGGCGAAAAATTAAGTTTCTCCAATCTTCCCAAATTCTGATAGAGGGCCATGAGACTTAGACCTGAGTGCAAAAATGGAGGCTCTAGCCCCTTCCAGAGCTGAGATATCGAAACTCAGAAATTCGGCCCGAAAAAAAAAACGACAGTGGTACCCCTTACGTTTTTTTTTTTGGGCGAAAAATTAAGTTTTGTCCAATCTTCCCAAATTCTGATAGAGGGCCATGAAACTTAGACCTGAGTGCAAAAATGGAGGCTCTAGCCCCTTCCAGAGCTGAGATATCGAAACTCAAAAATTCGGCCCGAAAAAAAAAACGACAGTGGTACCCCTTACGTTTTTTTTTTTTGGGGCGAAAAATTAAGTTTCTCCAATCTTCCCAGATTCTGATAGAGGGCCATGAGACTTAGACCTGAGTGCAAAAATGGAGGCTCTAGCCCCTTCCAGAGCTGACATATCGAAACTCAAAAATTCGGCCCGAAAAAAAAACGACAGTGGTACCCCTTACGTTTTTTTTTTTGGGCGAAAAATTAAGTTTCTCCAATCTTCCCAAATACTGATAGAGGGCCATGAGACTTAGACCTGAGTGCAAAAATGGAGGCTCTAGCCCCTTCCAGAGCTGATATATCGAAACTCAAAAATTCGGCCCGAAAAAAAAACGACAGTGGTACCCCTTACGTTTTTTTTTTGGGGCGAAAAATTAAGTTTCTCCAATCTTCCCAAATTCTGATAGAGGGCCATGAGACTTAGACCTGAGTGCAAAAATGGAGGCTCTAGCCCCTTCCAGAGCTGAGATATCGAAACTCAAAAATTCGGCCCGAAAAAAAAAACGACAGTGGTACCCCTTACGTTTTTTTTGGGCGAAAAATTAAGTTTTGTCCAATCTTCCCAAATTCTGATAGAGGGCCATGAGACTTAGACCTGAGTGCAAAAATGGAGGCTCTAGCCCCTTCCAGAGCTGAGATATCGAAACTCAAAAATTCGGCCCGAAAAAAAAAACGACAGTGGTACCCCTTACGTTTTTTTTTTTGGGGCGAAAAATTAAGTTTCTCCAATCTTCCCAAAACTATGGATTCTGATAGAGGGCCATGAGACTTAGACCTGAGTGCAAAAATGGAGGCTCTAGCCCCTTCCAGAGCTGAGATATCGAAACTCAAAAATTAGGCCCGAAAAAAAAACGACAGTGGTACCCCTTACGTTTTTTTTTTTGGGCGAAAAATTAAGTTTCTCCAATCTTCCCAAATACTGATAGAGGGCCATGAGACTTAGACCTGAGTGCAAAAATGGAGGCCCTAGCACCTTCCAGAGCTGAGATATCGAAACTCAAAAATTCGGCCCGAAAAAAAAACGACAGTGGTACCCCTCACGTTTTTTTTTGGGCGAAAAATTAAGTTTCTCCAATCTTCCCAAATTCTAATAGAGGGCCATGAGACTTAGACCTGAGTGCAAAAATGGAGGCTCTAGCCCCTTCCAGAGCTGAGATATCGAAACTCAAAAATTCGGCCCGAAAAAAAAAAAACGACAGTGGTACCCCTTACGTTTTTTTTTTTTGGGGCGAAAAATTAAGTTTCTCCAATCTTCCCAAATTCTGATAGAGGGCCATGAGACTTAGACCTGAGTGCAAAAATGGAGGCTCTAGCCCCTTCCAGAGCTGAGATATCGAAACTCAAAAATTCGGCCCGAAAAAAAAACGACAGTGGTACCCCTTACGTTTTTTTTTGGGCGAAAAATTAAGTTTCTCCAATCTTCCCAAATTCTGATAGAGGGCCATGAGACTTAGACCTGAGTGCAAAAATGGAGGCTCTAGCCCCTTCCAGAGCTGAGATATGGAAACTCAAAAATTCGGCCCGAAAAAAAAAACGACAGTGGTACCCCTTACGTTTTTTTTTTTGGGGCGAAAAATTAAGTTTCTCCAATCTTCCCAAATACTGATAGAGGGCCATGAGACTTAGACCTGAGTGCAAAAATGGAGGCTCTAGCCCCTTCCAGAGCTGAGATATCGAAACTCAAAAATTCGGCCCGAAAAAAAAAACGACAGTGGTACCCCTTACGTTTTTTTTTTTGGGCGAAAAATTAAGTTTCTCCAATCTTCCCAAATACTGATAGAGGGCCATGAGACTTAGACCTGAGTGCAAAAATGGAGGCTCTAGCCCCTTCCAGAGCTGAGATATGGAAACTCAAAAATTCGGCCCGAAAAAAAAAACGACAGTGGTACCCCTTACGTTTTTTTTTTGGGGCGAAAAATTAAGTTTCTCCAATCTTCCCAAATTCTGATAGAGGACCATGAGACTTAGACCTGAGTGCAAAAATGGAGGCTCTAGCCCCTTCCAGAGCTGAGATATCGAAACTCAAAAATTAGGCCCGAAAAAAAAACGACAGTGGTACCCCTTACGTTTTTTTTTTGGGTGAAAAATTAAAATTCTCCAATCTTCCCAAATTCTGATAGAGGGCCATGAGACTTAGACCTGAGTGCAAAAATTGAGGCTCTAGCACCTTCCAGAGCTGAGATATCGAAACTCAAAAATTCGGCCCGAAAAAAAAACGACAGTGGTACCCCTCACGTTTTTTTTGGGGCGAAAAATTAAGTTTCTCCAATCTTCCCAAATTCTGATAGAGGGCCATGAGACTTAGACCTGAGTGCAAAAATGGAGGCTCTAGCCCCTTCCAGAGCTGAGATATCGAAACTCAAAAATTCGGCCCGAAAAAAAAAAAAACGACAGTGGTACCCCTTACGTTTTTTTTTTTGGGGCGAAAAATTAAGTTTCTCCAATCTTCCCAAATTCTGATAGAGGGCCATGAGACTTAGACCTGAGTGCAAAAATGGAGGCTCTAGCCCCTTCCAGAGCTGAGATATCGAAACTCAAAAATTCGGCCCGAAAAAAAAACGACAGTGGTACCCCTTACGTTTTTTTTTTGGGCGAAAAATTAAGTTTCTCCAATCTTCCCAAATTCTGATAGAGGGCCATGAGACTTAGACCTGAGTGCAAAAATGGAGGCTCTAGCCCCTTCCAGAGCTGAGATATCGAAACTCAAAAATTCGGCCCGAAAAAAAACAACAGTGGTACCCCTTACGTTTTTTTTTTTGGGGCGAAAAATTAAGTTTCTCCAATCTTCCCAAATACTGATAGAGGGCCATGAGACTTAGACCTGAGTGCAAAAATGGAGGCTCTAGCCCCTTCCAGAGCTGAGATATGGAAACTCAAAAATTCGGCCCGAAAAAAAAAAACGACAGTGGTACCCCTTACGTTTTTTTTTGGGGCGAAAAATTAAGTTTCTCCAATCTTCCCAAATACTGATAGAGGGCCATGAGACTTAGACCTGAGTGCAAAAATGGAGGCTCTAGCCCCTTCCAGAGCTGAGATATCGAAACTCAAAAATTCGGCCCGAAAAAAAAACGACAGTGGTACCCCTTACGTTTTTTTTTTTGGGCGAAAAATTAAGTTTCTCCAATCTTCCCAAAACTCTGGATTCTGATAGAGGGCCATGAGACTTAGACCTGAGTGCAAAAATTGAGGCTCTAGCCCCTTCCAGAGCTGAGATATCGAAACTCAAAAATTCGGCCCGAAAAAAAACGACAGTGGTACCCCTTACGGTTTTTTTGGGGGGCGAAAAATTAAGTTTCTCCAATCTTCCCAAATACTGATAGAGGGCCATGAGACTTAGACCTGAGTGCAAAAATGGAGGCTCTAGCCCCTTCCAGAGCTGAGATATCGAAACTAAAAAATTCGGCCCGAAAAAAAAAACGACAGTGGTACCCCTTACGTTTTTTTTTTGGGCGAAAAATTAAGTTTTGTCCAATCTTCCCAAATTCTGATAGAGGGCCATGAGACTTAGACCTGAGTGCAAAAATGGAGGCTCTAGCCCCTTCCAGAGCTGAGATATCGAAACTCAAAAATTCGGCCCGAAAAAAAAACGACAGTGGTACCCCTTATGTTTTTTTTGGGCGAAAAATTAAGTTTTGTCCAATCTTCCCAAATTCTGATAGAGGGCCATGAGACTTAGACCTGAGTGCAAAAATGGAGGCTCTAGCCCCTTCCAGAGCTGAGATATCGAAACTCAAAAATTCGGCCCGAAAAAAAAACGACAGTGGTACCCCTTATGTTTTTTTTTTTTGGGGCGAAAAATTAAGTTTCTCCAATCTTCCCAAAACTCTGGATTCTGATAGAGGGCCATGAGACTTAGACCTGAGTGCAAAAATGGAGGCTCTAGCCCCTTCCAGAGCTGAGATATCGAAACTCAAAAATTCGGCCCGAAAAAAAAAACGACAGTGGTACCCCTTACGTTATTTTTTTTGGGGCGAAAAATTAAGTTTCTCCAATCTTCCCAAATACTGATAGAGGGCCATGAGACTTAGACCTGAGTGCAAAAATGGAGGCTCTAGCCCCTTCCAGAGCTGAGATATGGAAACTCAAAAATTCGGCCCGAAAAAAAAACGACAGTGGTACCCCTTACGTTTTTTTTTTTTGGGCGAAAAATTAAGTTTCTCCAATCTTCCCAAATTCTGATAGAGGGCCATGAGACTTAGACCTGAGTGCAAAAATGGAGGCTCTAGCCCCTTCCAGAGCTGAGATATCGAAACTCAAAAATTCGGCCCGAAAAAAAACGACAGTGGTACCCCTTACGTTTTTTTTTTGGGCGAAAAATTAAGTTTTGTCCAATCTTCCCAAATTCTGATAGAGGGCCATGAGACTTAGACCTGAGTGCAAAAATGGAGGCTCTAGCCCCTTCCAGAGCTGAGATATCGAAACTCAAAAATTCGGCCCGAAAAAAAAAACGACAGTGGTACCCCTTACGTTTTTTTTTTTGGGGCGAAAAATTAAGTTTCTCCAATCTTCCCAGATTCTGATAGAGGGCCATGAGACTTAGACCTGAGTGCAAAAATGGAGGCTCTAGCCCCTTCCAGAGCTGAGATATCGAAACTCAAAAATGCGGCCCAAAAAAAAAACGACAGTGGTACCCCTTACGTTTTTTTTTTGGGGCGAAAAATTAAGTTTCTCCAATCTTCCCAAATTCTGATAGAGGGCCATGAGACTTAGACCTGAGTGCAAAAATGGAGGCTCTAGCCCCTTCCAGAGCTGAGATATCGAAACTCAGAAATTCGGCCCGAAAAAAAAAACGACAGTGGTACCCCTTACGTTTTTTTTTTTGGGCGAAAAATTAAGTTTTGTCCAATCTTCCCAAATTCTGATAGAGGGCCATGAAACTTAGACCTGAGTGCAAAAATGGAGGCTCTAGCCCCTTCCAGAGCTGAGATATCGAAACTCAAAAATTCGGCCCGAAAAAAAAAACGACAGTGGTACCCCTTACGTTTTTTTTTTTTGGGGCGAAAAATTAAGTTTCTCCAATCTTCCCAGATTCTGATAGAGGGCCATGAGACTTAGACCTGAGTGCAAAAATGGAGGCTCTAGCCCCTTCCAGAGCTGACATATCGAAACTCAAAAATTCGGCCCGAAAAAAAAACGACAGTGGTACCCCTTACGTTTTTTTTTTTGGGCGAAAAATTAAGTTTCTCCAATCTTCCCAAATACTGATAGAGGGCCATGAGACTTAGACCTGAGTGCAAAAATGGAGGCTCTAGCCCCTTCCAGAGCTGATATATCGAAACTCAAAAATTCGGCCCGAAAAAAAAACGACAGTGGTACCCCTTACGTTTTTTTTTTGGGGCGAAAAATTAAGTTTCTCCAATCTTCCCAAATTCTGATAGAGGGCCATGAGACTTAGACCTGAGTGCAAAAATGGAGGCTCTAGCCCCTTCCAGAGCTGAGATATCGAAACTCAAAAATTCGGCCCGAAAAAAAAAACGACAGTGGTACCCCTTACGTTTTTTTTGGGCGAAAAATTAAGTTTTGTCCAATCTTCCCAAATTCTGATAGAGGGCCATGAGACTTAGACCTGAGTGCAAAAATGGAGGCTCTAGCCCCTTCCAGAGCTGAGATATCGAAACTCAAAAATTCGGCCCGAAAAAAAAAACGACAGTGGTACCCCTTACGTTTTTTTTTTTGGGGCGAAAAATTAAGTTTCTCCAATCTTCCCAAAACTATGGATTCTGATAGAGGGCCATGAGACTTAGACCTGAGTGCAAAAATGGAGGCTCTAGCCCCTTCCAGAGCTGAGATATCGAAACTCAAAAATTAGGCCCGAAAAAAAAACGACAGTGGTACCCCTTACGTTTTTTTTTTTGGGCGAAAAATTAAGTTTCTCCAATCTTCCCAAATACTGATAGAGGGCCATGAGACTTAGACCTGAGTGCAAAAATGGAGGCCCTAGCACCTTCCAGAGCTGAGATATCGAAACTCAAAAATTCGGCCCGAAAAAAAAACGACAGTGGTACCCCTCACGTTTTTTTTTGGGCGAAAAATTAAGTTTCTCCAATCTTCCCAAATTCTGATAGAGGGCCATGAGACTTAGACCTGAGTGCAAAAATGGAGGCTCTAGCCCCTTCCAGAGCTGAGATATCGAAACTCAAAAATTCGGCCCGAAAAAAAAAAAACGACAGTGGTACCCCTTACGTTTTTTTTTTTTGGGGCGAAAAATTAAGTTTCTCCAATCTTCCCAAATTCTGATAGAGGGCCATGAGACTTAGACCTGAGTGCAAAAATGGAGGCTCTAGCCCCTTCCAGAGCTGAGATATCGAAACTCAAAAATTCGGCCCGAAAAAAAAACGACAGTGGTACCCCTTACGTTTTTTTTTGGGCGAAAAATTAAGTTTCTCCAATCTTCCCAAATTCTGATAGAGGGCCATGAGACTTAGACCTGAGTGCAAAAATGGAGGCTCTAGCCCCTTCCAGAGCTGAGATATGGAAACTCAAAAATTCGGCCCGAAAAAAAAAACGACAGTGGTACCCCTTACGTTTTTTTTTTTGGGGCGAAAAATTAAGTTTCTCCAATCTTCCCAAATACTGATAGAGGGCCATGAGACTTAGACCTGAGTGCAAAAATGGAGGCTCTAGCCCCTTCCAGAGCTGAGATATGGAAACTCAAAAATTCGGCCCGAAAAAAAAACGACAGTGGTACCCCTTACGTTTTTTTTGGGGGGGCGAAAAATTAAGTTTCTCCAATCTTCCCAAATTCTGATAGAGGGCCATGAGACTTAGACCTGAGTGCAAAAATTGAGGCTCTAGCCCCTTCCAGAGCTGAGATATCGAAACTCAAAAATTCGGCCCGAAAAAAAAACGACAGTGGTACCCCTTACGTTTTTTTTTTGGGTGAAAAATTAAGTTTCTCCAATCTTCCCAAATTCTGATAGAGGGCCATGAGACTTAGACCTGAGTGCAAAAATGGAGGCTCTAGCACCTTCCAGAGCTGAGATATCGAAACTCAAAAATTCGGCCCGAAAAAAAAAACGACAGTGGTACCCCTTACGTTTTTTTTTGGGCGAAAAATTAAGTTTCTCCAATCTTCCCAAATTCTGATAGAGGGCCATGAGACTTAGACCTGAGTGCAAAAATGGAGGCTCTAGCCCCTTCCAGAGCTGAGATATCGAAACTCAAAAATTCGTCCCGAAAAAAAAACGACAGTGGTACCCCTTACGTTTTTTTTTTGGGTGAAAAATTAAGTTTCTCCAATCTTCCCAAATTCTGATAGAGGGCCATGAGACTTAGACCTGAGTGCAAAAATGGAGGCTCTAGCACCTTCCAGAGCTGAGATATCGAAACTCAAAAATTCGGCCCGAAAAAAAAAACGACAGTGGTACCCCTTACGTTTTTTTTTGGGCGAAAAATTAAGTTTCTCCAATCTTCCCAAATTCTGATAGAGGGCCATGAGACTTAGACCTGAGTGCAAAAATGGAGGCTCTAGCCCCTTCCAGAGCTGAGATATCGAAACTCAAAAATTCGGCCCGAAAAAAAAAAAAACGACAGTGGTACCCCTTACGTTTTTTTTTGGGGCGAAAAATTAAGTTTCTCCAATCTTCCCAAATTCTGATAGAGGGCCATGAGACTTAGACCTGAGTGCAAAAATGGAGGCTCTAGCCCCTTCCAGAGCTGAGATATCGAAACTCAAAAATTCGGCCCGAAAAAAAAAAAACGACAGTGGTACCCCTTACGTTTTTTTTTTGGGGCGAAAAATTAAGTTTCTCCAATCTTCCCAAATTCTGATAGAGGGCCATGAGACTTAGACCTGAGTGCAAAAATGGAGGCTCTAGCCCCTTCCAGAGCTGAGATATCGAAACTCAAAAATTCGGCCCGAAAAAAAAACGACAGTGGTACCCCTTACGTTTTTTTTGGGGGGGGGCGAAAAATAAAGTTTCTCCAATCTTCCCAAATACTGATAGAGGGCCATGAGACTTAGACCTGAGTGCAAAAATGGAGGCTCTAGCCCCTTCCAGAGCTGAGATATGGAAACTCAAAAATTCGGCCCGAAAAAAAAAAACGACAGTGGTACCCCTTACGTTTTTTTTTTGGGGCGAAAAATTAAGTTTCTCCAATCTTCCCAAATTCTGATAGAGGGCCATGAGACTTAGACCTGAGTGCAAAAATGGAGGCTCTAGCCCCTTCCAGAGCTGAGATATCGAAACTCAAAAATTCGGCCCGAAAAAAAAACGACAGTGGTACCCCTTACGTTTTTTTTTTTTGGGGCGAAAAATTAAGTTTCTCCAATCTTCCCAAAACTCTGGATTCTGATAGAGGGCCATGAGACTTAGACCTGAGTGCAAAAATGGAGGCTCTAGCCCCTTCCAGAGCTGAGATATCGAAACTCAAAAATTCGGCCCGAAAAAAAAAACGACAGTGGTACCCCTTACGTTTTTTTTTGGGGGGCGAAAAATTAAGTTTCTCCAATCTTCCCAAATACTGATAGAGGGCCATGAGACTTAGACCTGAGTGCAAAAATTGAGGCTCTAGCCCCTTCCAGAGCTGAGATATGGAAACTCAAAAATTCGGCCCGAAAAAAAAACGACAGTGGTACCCCTTACATTTTTTTTTTGGGGCGAAAAATTAAGTTTCTCCAATCTTCCCAAATTCTGATAGAGGGCCATGAGACTTAGACCTGAGTGCAAAAATGGAGGCTCTAGCCCCTTCCAGAGCTGAGATATCGAAACTCAAAAATTCGGCCCGAAAAAAAAAACGACAGTGGTACCCCTTACGTTTTTTTTTTGGGCGAAAAATTAAGTTTCTCCAATCTTCCCAAATTCTGATAGAGGGCCATGAGACTTAGACCTGAGTGCAAAAATGGAGGCTCTAGCCCCTTCCAGAGCTGAGATATCGAAACTCAAAAATTCGGCCCGAAAAAAAAACGACAGTGGTACCCCTTACGTTTTTTTTTTGGGGGGCGAAAAATTAAGTTTCTCCAATCTTCCCAAATACTGATAGAGGGCCATGAGACTTAGACCTGAGTGCAAAAATGGAGGCTCTAGCCCCTTCCAGAGCTGAGATATCGAAACTCAAAAATTCGGCCCGAAAAAAAAAACGACAGTGGTACCCCTTACGTTTTTTTTTTTGGGGCGAAAAATTAAGTTTCTCCAATCTTCCCAAAACTCTGGATTCTGATAGAGGGCCATGAGACTTAGACCTGAGTGCAAAAATTGAGGCTCTAGCCCCTTCCAGAGCTGAGATATGGAAACTCAAAAATTCGGCCCGAAAAAAAAACGACAGTGGTACCCCTTACGTTTTTTTTTGGGGGGCAAAAAATTAAGTTTCTCCAATCTTCCCAAATACTGATAGAGGGCCATGAGACTTAGACCTGAGTGCAAAAATGGAGGCTCTAGCCCCTTCCAGAGCTGAGATATCGAAACTCAAAAATTCGGCCCGAAAAAAAAAACGACAGTGGTACCCCTTACGTTTTTTTTTTGGGGCGAAAAATTAAGTTTCTCCAATCTTCCCAAAAACTCTGGATTCTGATAGAGGGCCATGAGACTTAGACCTGAGTGCAAAAATTGAGGCTCTAGCCCCTTCCAGAGCTGAGATATGGAAACTCAAAAATTCGGCCCGAAAAAAAAACGACAGTGGTACCCCTTACGTTTTTTTTTGGGGGGCAAAAAATTAAGTTTCTCCAATCTTCCCAAATACTGATAGAGGGCCATGAGACTTAGACCTGAGTGCAAAAATGGAGGCTCTAGCCCCTTCCAGAGCTGAGATATGGAAACTCAAAAATTCGGCCCGAAAAAAAAAACGACAGTGGTACCCCTTACGTTTTTTTTTGGGGGCGAAAAATTAAGTTTCTCCAATCTTCCCAAATTCTGATAGAGGGCCATGAGACTTAGACCTGAGTGCAAAAATGGAGGCTCTAGCCCCTTCCAGAGCTGAGATATCGAAACTCAAAAATTCGGCCCGAAAAAAAAACGACAGTGGTACCCCTTACGTTTTTTTTTGGGGGGGCGAAAAATTAAGTTTCTCCAATCTTCCCAAAACTCTGGATTCTGATAGAGGGCCATGAGACTTAGACCTGAGTGCAAAAATTGAGGCTCTAGCCCCTTCCAGAGCTGAGATATGGAAACTCAAAAATTCGGCCCGAAAAAAAAACGACAGTGGTACCCCTTACGTTTTTTTTGGGGGGCGAAAAATTAAGTTTCTCCAATCTTCCCAAATACTGATAGAGGGCCATGAGACTTAGACCTGAGTGCAAAAATGGAGGCTCTAGCCCCTTCCAGAGCTGAGATATGGAAACTCAAAAATTCGGCCCGAAAAAAAAAAACGACAGTGGTACCCCTTACGTTTTTTTGGGGGGGCGAAAAATTAAGTTTCTCCAATCTTCCCAAATTCTGATAGAGGGCCATGAGACTTAGACCTGAGTGCAAAAATTGAGGCTCTAGCCCCTTCCAGAGCTGAGATATCGAAACTCAAAAATTCGGCCCGAAAAAAAAAACGACAGTGGTACCCCTTACGTTTTTTTTTTTTGGGGCGAAAAATTAAGTTTCTCCAATCTTCCCAAAACTCTGGATTCTGATAGAGGGCCATGAGACTTAGACCTGAGTGCAAAAATGGAGGCTCTAGCCCCTTCCAGAGCTGAGATATCGAAACTCAAAAATTCGGCCCGAAAAAAAAAACGACAGTGGTACCCCTTACGTTTTTTTTTTGGGGCGAAAAATTAAGTTTCTCCAATCTTCCCAAATACTGATAGAGGGCCATGAGACTTAGACCTGAGTGCAAAAATTGAGGCTCTAGCCCCTTCCAGAGCTGAGATATGGAAACTCAAAAATTCGGCCCGAAAAAAAAAAGACAGTGGTACCCCTTACGTTTTTTTTTTGGGGCGAAAAATTAAGTTTCTCCAATCTTCCCAAATTCTGATAGAGGGCCATGAGACTTAGACCTGAGTGCAAAAATGGAGGCTCTAGCCCCTTCCAGAGCTGAGATATCGAAACTCAAAAATTCGGCCCGAAAAAAAAAACGACAGTGGTACCCCTTACGTTTTTTTTTTGGGCGAAAAATTAAGTTTTGTCCAATCTTCCCAAATTCTGATAGAGGGCCATGAGACTTAGACCTGAGTGCAAAAATGGAGGCTCTAGCCCCTTCCAGAGCTGAGATATCGAAACTCAAAAATTCGGCCCGAAAAAAAAACGACAGTGGTACCCCTTACGTTTTTTTTTTGGTGCGAAAAATTAAGTTTCTCCAATCTTCCCAAAACTCTGGATTCTGATAGAGGGCCATGAGACTTAGACCTGAGTGCAAAAATGGAGGCTCTAGCCCCTTCCAGAGCTGAGATATCGAAACTCAAAAATTCGGCCCGAAAAAAAAACGACAGTGGTACCCCTTACGTTTTTTTTTTTGGGCGAAAAATTAAGTTTCTCCAATCTTCCCAAATTCTGGTAGAGGGCCATGAGACTTAGACCTGAGTGCAAAAATGGAGGCTCTAGCCCCTTCCAGAGCTGAGATATCGAAACTCAAAATTTCGACCCGAAAAAAAAAACGACAGTGTTACCCCTTACGTTTTTTTATTGGGCGAAAAATTAAGTATCCCCAATCTTCTCAAAACTCTGGATTCTGATAGAGGGCCATGAGACTTAGACTTGAGTGCAACAATGGAGGCTCTAGACCCTTCCAGTGCTGAGATATCGAAACTCAAAAATTCGGCCCGAAAAAAAAACGACAGTGGTACCCCTTACGTTTTTTTTTTTGGTGCGAAAAATTAAGTTTCTCCAATCTTCCCAAAACTCTGGATTCTGATAGAGGGCCATGAGACTTAGACCTGAGTGCAAAAATGGAGGCTCTAGCCCCTTCCAGAGCTGAGATATCGAAACTCAAAAATGCGGCCCAAAAAAAAAACGACAGTGGTACCCCTTACGTTTTTTTTTTGGGGCGAAAAATTAAGTTTCTCCAATCTTCCCAAATTCTGATAGAGGGCCATGAGACTTAGACCTGAGTGCAAAAATGGAGGCTCTAGCCCCTTCCAGAGCTGAGATATCGAAACTCAGAAATTCGGCCCGAAAAAAAAAACGACAGTGGTACCCCTTACGTTTTTTTTTTTGGGCGAAAAATTAAGTTTTGTCCAATCTTCCCAAATTCTGATAGAGGGCCATGAAACTTAGACCTGAGTGCAAAAATGGAGGCTCTAGCCCCTTCCAGAGCTGAGATATCGAAACTCAAAAATTCGGCCCGAAAAAAAAAACGACAGTGGTACCCCTTACGTTTTTTTTTTTTGGGGCGAAAAATTAAGTTTCTCCAATCTTCCCAGATTCTGATAGAGGGCCATGAGACTTAGACCTGAGTGCAAAAATGGAGGCTCTAGCCCCTTCCAGAGCTGACATATCGAAACTCAAAAATTCGGCCCGAAAAAAAAACGACAGTGGTACCCCTTACGTTTTTTTTTTTGGGCGAAAAATTAAGTTTCTCCAATCTTCCCAAATACTGATAGAGGGCCATGAGACTTAGACCTGAGTGCAAAAATGGAGGCTCTAGCCCCTTCCAGAGCTGATATATCGAAACTCAAAAATTCGGCCCGAAAAAAAAACGACAGTGGTACCCCTTACGTTTTTTTTTTGGGGCGAAAAATTAAGTTTCTCCAATCTTCCCAAATTCTGATAGAGGGCCATGAGACTTAGACCTGAGTGCAAAAATGGAGGCTCTAGCCCCTTCCAGAGCTGAGATATCGAAACTCAAAAATTCGGCCCGAAAAAAAAAACGACAGTGGTACCCCTTACGTTTTTTTTGGGCGAAAAATTAAGTTTTGTCCAATCTTCCCAAATTCTGATAGAGGGCCATGAGACTTAGACCTGAGTGCAAAAATGGAGGCTCTAGCCCCTTCCAGAGCTGAGATATCGAAACTCAAAAATTCGGCCCGAAAAAAAAAACGACAGTGGTACCCCTTACGTTTTTTTTTTTTGGGGCGAAAAATTAAGTTTCTCCAATCTTCCCAAAACTATGGATTCTGATAGAGGGCCATGAGACTTAGACCTGAGTGCAAAAATGGAGGCTCTAGCCCCTTCCAGAGCTGAGATATCGAAACTCAAAAATTAGGCCCGAAAAAAAAACGACAGTGGTACCCCTTACGTTTTTTTTTTTGGGCGAAAAATTAAGTTTCTCCAATCTTCCCAAATACTGATAGAGGGCCATGAGACTTAGACCTGAGTGCAAAAATGGAGGCCCTAGCACCTTCCAGAGCTGAGATATCGAAACTCAAAAATTCGGCCCGAAAAAAAAACGACAGTGGTACCCCTCACGTTTTTTTTTGGGCGAAAAATTAAGTTTCTCCAATCTTCCCAAATTCTGATAGAGGGCCATGAGACTTAGACCTGAGTGCAAAAATGGAGGCTCTAGCCCCTTCCAGAGCTGAGATATCGAAACTCAAAAATTCGGCCCGAAAAAAAAAAAACGACAGTGGTACCCCTTACGTTTTTTTTTTTTGGGGCGAAAAATTAAGTTTCTCCAATCTTCCCAAATTCTGATAGAGGGCCATGAGACTTAGACCTGAGTGCAAAAATGGAGGCTCTAGCCCCTTCCAGAGCTGAGATATCGAAACTCAAAAATTCGGCCCGAAAAAAAAACGACAGTGGTACCCCTTACGTTTTTTTTTGGGCGAAAAATTAAGTTTCTCCAATCTTCCCAAATTCTGATAGAGGGCCATGAGACTTAGACCTGAGTGCAAAAATGGAGGCTCTAGCCCCTTCCAGAGCTGAGATATGGAAACTCAAAAATTCGGCCCGAAAAAAAAAACGACAGTGGTACCCCTTACGTTTTTTTTTTTGGGGCGAAAAATTAAGTTTCTCCAATCTTCCCAAATACTGATAGAGGGCCATGAGACTTAGACCTGAGTGCAAAAATGGAGGCTCTAGCCCCTTCCAGAGCTGAGATATGGAAACTCAAAAATTCGGCCCGAAAAAAAAACGACAGTGGTACCCCTTACGTTTTTTTTGGGGGGGCGAAAAATTAAGTTTCTCCAATCTTCCCAAATTCTGATAGAGGGCCATGAGACTTAGACCTGAGTGCAAAAATTGAGGCTCTAGCCCCTTCCAGAGCTGAGATATCGAAACTCAAAAATTCGGCCCGAAAAAAAAACGACAGTGGTACCCCTTACGTTTTTTTTTTGGGTGAAAAATTAAGTTTCTCCAATCTTCCCAAATTCTGATAGAGGGCCATGAGACTTAGACCTGAGTGCAAAAATGGAGGCTCTAGCACCTTCCAGAGCTGAGATATCGAAACTCAAAAATTCGGCCCGAAAAAAAAAACGACAGTGGTACCCCTTACGTTTTTTTTTGGGCGAAAAATTAAGTTTCTCCAATCTTCCCAAATTCTGATAGAGGGCCATGAGACTTAGACCTGAGTGCAAAAATGGAGGCTCTAGCCCCTTCCAGAGCTGAGATATCGAAACTCAAAAATTCGTCCCGAAAAAAAAACGACAGTGGTACCCCTTACGTTTTTTTTTTGGGTGAAAAATTAAGTTTCTCCAATCTTCCCAAATTCTGATAGAGGGCCATGAGACTTAGACCTGAGTGCAAAAATGGAGGCTCTAGCACCTTCCAGAGCTGAGATATCGAAACTCAAAAATTCGGCCCGAAAAAAAAAACGACAGTGGTACCCCTTACGTTTTTTTTTGGGCGAAAAATTAAGTTTCTCCAATCTTCCCAAATTCTGATAGAGGGCCATGAGACTTAGACCTGAGTGCAAAAATGGAGGCTCTAGCCCCTTCCAGAGCTGAGATATCGAAACTCAAAAATTCGGCCCGAAAAAAAAAAAACGACAGTGGTACCCCTTACGTTTTTTTTTGGGGCGAAAAATTAAGTTTCTCCAATCTTCCCAAATTCTGATAGAGGGCCATGAGACTTAGACCTGAGTGCAAAAATGGAGGCTCTAGCCCCTTCCAGAGCTGAGATATCGAAACTCAAAAATTCGGCCCGAAAAAAAAAAAACGACAGTGGTACCCCTTACGTTTTTTTTTTGGGGCGAAAAATTAAGTTTCTCCAATCTTCCCAAATTCTGATAGAGGGCCATGAGACTTAGACCTGAGTGCAAAAATGGAGGCTCTAGCCCCTTCCAGAGCTGAGATATCGAAACTCAAAAATTCGGCCCGAAAAAAAAACGACAGTGGTACCCCTTACGTTTTTTTTGGGGGGGGGCGAAAAATAAAGTTTCTCCAATCTTCCCAAATACTGATAGAGGGCCATGAGACTTAGACCTGAGTGCAAAAATGGAGGCTCTAGCCCCTTCCAGAGCTGAGATATGGAAACTCAAAAATTCGGCCCGAAAAAAAAAAACGACAGTGGTACCCCTTACGTTTTTTTTTTGGGGCGAAAAATTAAGTTTCTCCAATCTTCCCAAATTCTGATAGAGGGCCATGAGACTTAGACCTGAGTGCAAAAATGGAGGCTCTAGCCCCTTCCAGAGCTGAGATATCGAAACTCAAAAATTCGGCCCGAAAAAAAAACGACAGTGGTACCCCTTACGTTTTTTTTTTTTGGGGCGAAAAATTAAGTTTCTCCAATCTTCCCAAAACTCTGGATTCTGATAGAGGGCCATGAGACTTAGACCTGAGTGCAAAAATGGAGGCTCTAGCCCCTTCCAGAGCTGAGATATCGAAACTCAAAAATTCGGCCCGAAAAAAAAAACGACAGTGGTACCCCTTACGTTTTTTTTTGGGGGGCGAAAAATTAAGTTTCTCCAATCTTCCCAAATACTGATAGAGGGCCATGAGACTTAGACCTGAGTGCAAAAATTGAGGCTCTAGCCCCTTCCAGAGCTGAGATATGGAAACTCAAAAATTCGGCCCGAAAAAAAAACGACAGTGGTACCCCTTACATTTTTTTTTTGGGGCGAAAAATTAAGTTTCTCCAATCTTCCCAAATTCTGATAGAGGGCCATGAGACTTAGACCTGAGTGCAAAAATGGAGGCTCTAGCCCCTTCCAGAGCTGAGATATCGAAACTCAAAAATTCGGCCCGAAAAAAAAAACGACAGTGGTACCCCTTACGTTTTTTTTTTGGGCGAAAAATTAAGTTTCTCCAATCTTCCCAAATTCTGATAGAGGGCCATGAGACTTAGACCTGAGTGCAAAAATGGAGGCTCTAGCCCCTTCCAGAGCTGAGATATCGAAACTCAAAAATTCGGCCCGAAAAAAAAACGACAGTGGTACCCCTTACGTTTTTTTTTTGGGGGGCGAAAAATTAAGTTTCTCCAATCTTCCCAAATACTGATAGAGGGCCATGAGACTTAGACCTGAGTGCAAAAATGGAGGCTCTAGCCCCTTCCAGAGCTGAGATATCGAAACTCAAAAATTCGGCCCGAAAAAAAAAACGACAGTGGTACCCCTTACGTTTTTTTTTTTGGGGCGAAAAATTAAGTTTCTCCAATCTTCCCAAAACTCTGGATTCTGATAGAGGGCCATGAGACTTAGACCTGAGTGCAAAAATTGAGGCTCTAGCCCCTTCCAGAGCTGAGATATGGAAACTCAAAAATTCGGCCCGAAAAAAAAACGACAGTGGTACCCCTTACGTTTTTTTTTGGGGGGCAAAAAATTAAGTTTCTCCAATCTTCCCAAATACTGATAGAGGGCCATGAGACTTAGACCTGAGTGCAAAAATGGAGGCTCTAGCCCCTTCCAGAGCTGAGATATCGAAACTCAAAAATTCGGCCCGAAAAAAAAAACGACAGTGGTACCCCTTACGTTTTTTTTTTGGGGCGAAAAATTAAGTTTCTCCAATCTTCCCAAAAACTCTGGATTCTGATAGAGGGCCATGAGACTTAGACCTGAGTGCAAAAATTGAGGCTCTAGCCCCTTCCAGAGCTGAGATATGGAAACTCAAAAATTCGGCCCGAAAAAAAAACGACAGTGGTACCCCTTACGTTTTTTTTTGGGGGGCAAAAAATTAAGTTTCTCCAATCTTCCCAAATACTGATAGAGGGCCATGAGACTTAGACCTGAGTGCAAAAATGGAGGCTCTAGCCCCTTCCAGAGCTGAGATATGGAAACTCAAAAATTCGGCCCGAAAAAAAAAACGACAGTGGTACCCCTTACGTTTTTTTTTGGGGGCGAAAAATTAAGTTTCTCCAATCTTCCCAAATTCTGATAGAGGGCCATGAGACTTAGACCTGAGTGCAAAAATGGAGGCTCTAGCCCCTTCCAGAGCTGAGATATCGAAACTCAAAAATTCGGCCCGAAAAAAAAACGACAGTGGTACCCCTTACGTTTTTTTTTGGGGGGGCGAAAAATTAAGTTTCTCCAATCTTCCCAAAACTCTGGATTCTGATAGAGGGCCATGAGACTTAGACCTGAGTGCAAAAATTGAGGCTCTAGCCCCTTCCAGAGCTGAGATATGGAAACTCAAAAATTCGGCCCGAAAAAAAAACGACAGTGGTACCCCTTACGTTTTTTTTGGGGGGCGAAAAATTAAGTTTCTCCAATCTTCCCAAATACTGATAGAGGGCCATGAGACTTAGACCTGAGTGCAAAAATGGAGGCTCTAGCCCCTTCCAGAGCTGAGATATGGAAACTCAAAAATTCGGCCCGAAAAAAAAAAACGACAGTGGTACCCCTTACGTTTTTTTGGGGGGGCGAAAAATTAAGTTTCTCCAATCTTCCCAAATTCTGATAGAGGGCCATGAGACTTAGACCTGAGTGCAAAAATTGAGGCTCTAGCCCCTTCCAGAGCTGAGATATCGAAACTCAAAAATTCGGCCCGAAAAAAAAAACGACAGTGGTACCCCTTACGTTTTTTTTTTTTGGGGCGAAAAATTAAGTTTCTCCAATCTTCCCAAAACTCTGGATTCTGATAGAGGGCCATGAGACTTAGACCTGAGTGCAAAAATGGAGGCTCTAGCCCCTTCCAGAGCTGAGATATCGAAACTCAAAAATTCGGCCCGAAAAAAAAAACGACAGTGGTACCCCTTACGTTTTTTTTTTGGGGCGAAAAATTAAGTTTCTCCAATCTTCCCAAATACTGATAGAGGGCCATGAGACTTAGACCTGAGTGCAAAAATTGAGGCTCTAGCCCCTTCCAGAGCTGAGATATGGAAACTCAAAAATTCGGCCCGAAAAAAAAAAGACAGTGGTACCCCTTACGTTTTTTTTTTGGGGCGAAAAATTAAGTTTCTCCAATCTTCCCAAATTCTGATAGAGGGCCATGAGACTTAGACCTGAGTGCAAAAATGGAGGCTCTAGCCCCTTCCAGAGCTGAGATATCGAAACTCAAAAATTCGGCCCGAAAAAAAAAACGACAGTGGTACCCCTTACGTTTTTTTTTTGGGCGAAAAATTAAGTTTTGTCCAATCTTCCCAAATTCTGATAGAGGGCCATGAGACTTAGACCTGAGTGCAAAAATGGAGGCTCTAGCCCCTTCCAGAGCTGAGATATCGAAACTCAAAAATTCGGCCCGAAAAAAAAACGACAGTGGTACCCCTTACGTTTTTTTTTTGGTGCGAAAAATTAAGTTTCTCCAATCTTCCCAAAACTCTGGATTCTGATAGAGGGCCATGAGACTTAGACCTGAGTGCAAAAATGGAGGCTCTAGCCCCTTCCAGAGCTGAGATATCGAAACTCAAAAATTCGGCCCGAAAAAAAAACGACAGTGGTACCCCTTACGTTTTTTTTTTTGGGCGAAAAATTAAGTTTCTCCAATCTTCCCAAATTCTGGTAGAGGGCCATGAGACTTAGACCTGAGTGCAAAAATGGAGGCTCTAGCCCCTTCCAGAGCTGAGATATCGAAACTCAAAATTTCGACCCGAAAAAAAAAACGACAGTGTTACCCCTTACGTTTTTTTATTGGGCGAAAAATTAAGTATCCCCAATCTTCTCAAAACTCTGGATTCTGATAGAGGGCCATGAGACTTAGACTTGAGTGCAACAATGGAGGCTCTAGACCCTTCCAGTGCTGAGATATCGAAACTCAAAAATTCGGCCCGAAAAAAAAACGACAGTGGTACCCCTTACGTTTTTTTTTTTGGTGCGAAAAATTAAGTTTCTCCAATCTTCCCAAAACTCTGGATTCTGATAGAGGGCCATGAGACTTAGACCTGAGTGCAAAAATGGAGGCTCTAGCCCCTTCCAGAGCTGAGATATCGAAACTCAAAAATTCGGCCCGAAAAAAAAACGACAGTGGTACCCCTTACGTTTTTTTTTTTGGGCGAAAAATTAAGTTTCTCCAATCTTCCCAAATTCTGGTAGAGGGCCATGAGACTTAGACCTGAGTGCAAAAATGGAGGCTCTAGCCCCTTCCAGAGCTGAGATATCGAAACTCAAAATTTCGACCCGAAAAAAAAACGACAGTGTTACCCCTTACGTTTTTTTATTGGGCGAAAAATTAAGTATCCCCAATCTTCTCAAAACTCTGGATTCTGATAGAGGGCCATGAGACTTAGACTTGAGTGCAACAATGGAGGCTCTAGACCCTTCCAGTGCTGAGATATCGAAACTCAAAATTTCGACCCGAAAAAAAAAACAAAAGTGTTACCCCTTACGTTTTTTTATTGGGCGAAAAATTAAGTATCCTCAATCTTCTCAAAACTCTGGATTCTGATAGAGGGCCGTGAGCCTTAGACCTGAGTGCAAAAATGGAGGCTCTAGACCCTTCCAGAGCTGAGATATCGAAACTCAAAATTTCGACCCGAAAAAAAAACCGACAGTGGTACCCCTTTCGGTTTTTTTTTTTTGGGCGAAAAATTAAGTATCCCCAATCTTCTCAAAACTCTGGATTCTGATAGAGGGCCATGAGACATAGACCTGAGTGCAACAATGGAGGCTCTAGACCCTTCCAGAGCTGAGATATCGAAATTCAAAATTTCGACCAGAAAAAAAAAAACGACAGTGTTACCCCTTACGTTTTTTTTTTTTGGACGAAAAATTAAGTATCCCCAATCTTCTCAAAACTCTGGATTCTGATAGAGGGCCATGAGACATAGACCTGAGTGCAAAAATGGAGGCTCTAGACCTTCCAGAGCTGAGATATCGAAACTCAAAATTTCGACCCGAAAAAAAAAAACGACAGTGGTACCCCTTTCGTTTTTTTTTTTTCGGGCGAAAAATGAAGTTTCTCCAATCTTCTCAAAACTCTGGATTCTGAAAGAGGGCCATGAGACATAGACCTGAGTGCAACAATGGAGGCTCTAGACCCTTCCAGAGCTGAGATATTGAAATTCAAAATTTCGACCAGAAAAAAAAAACGACAGTGTTACCCCTTACGTTTTTTTTTGGGCGAAAAATTTAGTATCCCCAATCTTCTCAAAACTCTGGATTCTGATAGAGGGCCATGAGACTTAGACCTGAGTGCAACAATGGAGGCTCTAGACCCTTCCAGTGCTGAGATATCGAAACTCAAAATTTCGACCCGCAAAAAAAAAACGACAGTGTTACCCCTTACGGGTTTTTTTTTTTGGACGAAAAATTAAGTATCCCCAATCTTCTCAAAACTCTGGATTCTGATAGAGGGCCATGAGACTTAGACCTGAGTGCAAAAATGGAGGCTCTAGACCCTTCCAGAGCTGAGATATCGAAAATCAAAATTTCGACCAGAAAAAAAAACCGACACTGTTACCCCTTACGTTTTTTTTGGGGGCGAAAAATTAAGTATCCCCAATCTTCTCAAAACTCTTGAATCTGATAGAGGGCCATGAGACATAGACCTGAGTGCAACAATGGAGGCTCTAGACCCTTCCAGTGCTGAGATATCGAAATTCAAAATTTCGACCCGAAAAAAAAACGACAGTGTTACCCCTTACGTTTTTTTTTTTTCGGCAAAAAATTGAGTATCCCCAATCTTCTCAAAACTCTGGATTCTGATAGAGGGCCATGAGACATAGACCTGAGTGCAACAATGGAGGCTCTAGACCCTTCCAGAGCTGAGATATCGAAACTCAAAATTTCGACCCGAAAAAAAAAAACCGACAGTGTTACCCCTTACGTTTTTTTTTGGGCGAAAAATTAAGTATCCCCAATCTTTTCTCAAAACTCTGGATTCTGATAGAGGGCCATGAGACTTAGACCTGAGTGCAACAATGGAGGCTCTAGACCTTTCCAGAGCTGAGATATCGAAATTCAAAATTTCGACCAGAAAAAAAAAAGACAGTGTTACCCCTTACGTTTTTTTTTTTGGGGCGAAAAATTAAGTATCCCCAATCTTCTCAAAACTCTGGATTCTGATAGAGGGCCGTGAGCCTTAGACCTGAGTGCAAAAATGGAGGCTCTAGACCCTTCCAGAGCTGAGATATCGAAACTCAAAATTTCGACCCGAAAAAAAAAACGACAGTGGTACCCCTTTCGTTTTTTTTTTCGGGCGAAAAATGAAGTTTTTCCAATCTTCTCAAAACTCTGGATTCTGATAGAGGGCCATGAGACTTAAACCTGAGTGCAAAAATGGAGGCTCTAGACCCTTCCAGAGCTGAGATATATCGAAAATCAAAATTTCGACCAGAAAAAAAACGACAGTGTTACCCCTTACGTTTTTTTTTGGGGCGAAAAATTAAGTATCCCCAATCTTCTCAAAACTCTGGATTCTGATAGAGGGCCATGAGACATAGACCTGAGTGCAACAATGGAGGCTCTAGACCCTTCCAGTGCTGAGATATCGAAACTCAAAATTTCGACCCGAAAAAAAAAAAACGACAGTGTTACCCCTTACGTTTTTTTTTGGGGCGAAAAATTAAGTATCCCCAATCTTCTCAAAACTCTGGATTCTGATAGAGGGCCGTGAGCCTTAGACCTGAGTGCAAAAATAGAGGCTCTAGACCCTTCCAGAGCTGAGATATCGAAAATCAAAATTTCGACCAGAAAAAAAAAACGACAGTGTTACCCCTTACGTTTTTTTTTGGGGCGAAAAATTAAGTATCCCCAATCTTCTCAAAACTCTGGATTCTGATAGAGGGCCATGAGACATAGACCTGAGTGCAACAATGGAGGCTCTAGACCCTTCCAGAGCTGAGATATCGAAATTCAAAATTTCGACCAGAAAAAAAAACGACAGTGTTACCCCTTACGTTTTTTTTTTTGGGCGAAAATTTAGTATCCCCAATCTTCTCAAAACTCTGGATTCTGATAGAGGGCCATGAGACATAGACCTGAGTGCAACAATGGAGGCTCTAGCCCCTTCCAGTGCTGAGATATCGAAACTCAAAATTTCGACCCGAAAAAAAAAAAACGACAGTGTTACCCCTTACGTTTTTTTTTTTTGGACGAAAAATCAAGTATCCCCAATCTTCTCAAAACTCTAGATTCTGATAGAGGGCCATGAGACTTAGACCTGAGTGCAAAAATGGAGGCTCTAGCCCCTTCCAGAGCTGAGATATCGAAACTCAAAAAATTCGGCCCGAAAAAAAAACGACAGTGGTACCCCTTACGTTTTTTTTTTTGGGCGAAAAATTAAGTTTTGTCCAATCTTCCCAAATTCTGATAGAGGGCCATGAGACTTAGACCTGAGTGCAAAAATGGAGGCTCTAGCCCCTTCCAGAGCTGAGATATCGAAACTCAAAAATTCGGCCCGAAAAAAAAACGACAGTGGTACCCCTTACGTTTTTTTTTTTGGTGCGAAAAATTAAGTTTCTCCAATCTTCCCAAAACTCTGGATTCTGATAGAGGGCCATGAGACTTAGACCTGAGTGCAAAAATGGAGGCTCTAGCCCCTTCCAGAGCTGAGATATCGAAACTCAAAAATTCGGCCCGAAAAAAAAACGACAGTGTTACCCCTTACGTTTTTTTTTTTGGGCGAAAAATTAAGTTTCTCCAATCTTCCCAAATTCTGGTAGAGGGCCATGAGACTTAGACCTGAGTGCAAAAATGGAGGCTCTAGCCCCTTCCAGAGCTGAGATATCGAAACTCAAAATTTCGACCCGAAAAAAAAACGACAGTGTTACCCCTTACGTTTTTTTATTGGGCGAAAAATTAAGTATCCCCAATCTTCTCAAAACTCTGGATTCTGATAGAGGGCCATGAGACTTAGACTTGAGTGCAACAATGGAGGCTCTAGACCCTTCCAGTGCTGAGATATCGAAACTCAAAATTTCGACCCGAAAAAAAAACGACAGTGTTACCCCTTACGTTTTTTTATTGGGCGAAAAATTAAGTATCCCCAATCTTCTCAAAACTCTGGATTCTGATAGAGGGCCATGAGACTTAGACCTGAGTGCAAAAATGGAGGCTCTAGCCCCTTCCAGAGCTGAGATATCGAAACTCAAAAAATTCGGCCCGAAAAAAAAACGACAGTGGTACCCCTTACGTTTTTTTTTTTTTGGGGGCGAAAAATTAAGTTTCTCCAATCTTCCCAAACTCTGGATTCTGATAGAGGACCATGAGACTTAGACCTGAGTGCAAAAATGGAGGCTCTAGCCCCTTCCAGAGCTGAGATATCGAAACTCAAAAATTCGGCCCAAAAAAAAACCACAGTGGTACCCCTTACGTTTTTTTTGGGGGCGAAAAATTAAGTTTCTCCAATCTTCCCAAATTCTGATAGAGGGCAATCAGACTTAGACCTTAGTGCAAAAATGGAGGCTCTAGCCCCTTCCAGAGCTGAGATATCGAAACTCAAAAATTCGGCCCGAAAAAAAAAACGACAGTGGTACCCCTTACTTTTTTTTTTGGGGGCGAAAAATTAAGTTTCTCCAATCTTCCCAAATTCTGATAGAGGGCCATGAGACTTAGACCTGAGTGCAAAAATGGAGGCTCTAGCCCCTTCCAGAGCTGAGATATCGAAACTCAAAAATTCGGCCCGAAAAAAAAAAACGACAGTGGTACCCCTTACGGTTTTTTTTTGGGCGAAAAATTAAGTTTTGTCCAATCTTCCCAAATTCTGATAGAGGGCCATGAGACTTAGACCTGAGTGCAAAAATGGAGGCTCTAGCCCCTTCCAGAGCTGAGATATCGAAACTCAAAAATTCGGCCCGAAAAAAAAAACGTCAGTGGTACCCCTTACGTTTTTTTTTTTGGTGCGAAAAATTAAGTTTCTCCAATCTTCCCAAAACTCTGGATTCTGATAGAGGGCCATGAGACTTAGACCTGAGTGCAAAAATGGAGGCTCTAGCCCCTTCCAGAGCTGAGATATCGAAACTCAAAAATTCGGCCCGAAAAAAAAACGACAGTGGTACCCCTTACGTTTTTTTTTTTGGGCGAAAAATTAAGTTTCTCCAATCTTCCCAAATTCTGGTAGAGGGCCATGAGACTTAGACCTGAGTGCAAAAATGGAGGCTCTAGCCCCTTCCAGAGCTGAGATATCGAAACTCAAAATTTCGACCCGAAAAAAAAACGACAGTGTTACCCCTTACGTTTTTTTATTGGGCGAAAAATTAAGTATCCCCAATCTTCTCAAAACTCTGGATTCTGATAGAGGGCCATGAGACTTAGACCTGAGTGCAACAATGGAGGCTCTAGACCCTTCCAGTGCTGAGATATCGAAACTCAAAATTTCGACCCGCAAAAAAAAAACGACAGTGTTACCCCTTACGGGTTTTTTTTTTTGGACGAAAAATTAAGTATCCCCAATCTTCTCAAAACTCTGGATTCTGATAGAGGGCCATGAGACTTAGACCCGAGTGCAAAAATGGAGGCTCTAGACCCTTCCAGAGCTGAGATATCGAAAATCAAAATTTCGACCAGAAAAAAAAACCGACACTGTTACCCCTTACGTTTTTTTTGGGGGCGAAAAATTAAGTATCCCCAATCTTCTCAAAACTCTTGAATCTGATAGAGGGCCATGAGACATAGACCTGAGTGCAACAATGGAGGCTCTAGACCCTTCCAGTGCTGAGATATCGAAATTCAAAATTTCGACCCGAAAAAAAAACGACAGTGTTACCCCTTACGTTTTTTTTTTTTTCGGCAAAAAATTGAGTATCCCCAATCTTCTCAAAACTCTGGATTCTGATAGAGGGCCATGAGACATAGACCTGAGTGCAACAATGGAGGCTCTAGACCCTTCCAGAGCTGAGATATCGAAACTCAAAATTTCGACCCGAAAAAAAAAAAACGACAGTGTTACCCCTTACGTTTTTTTTTGGGCGAAAAATTAAGTATCCCCAATCTTTTCTCAAAACTCTGGATTCTGATAGAGGGCCATGAGACTTAGACCTGAGTGCAACAATGGAGGCTCTAGACCTTTCCAGAGCTGAGATATCGAAATTCAAAATTTCGACCAGAAAAAAAAAAAGACAGTGTTACCACTTACGTTTTTTTTTTTTGGGGTGAAAAATTAAGTATCCCCAATCTTCTCAAAACTCTGGATTCTGATAGAGGGCCGTGAGCCTTAGACCTGAGTGCAAAAATGGAGGCTCTAGACCCTTCCAGAGCTGAGATATCGAAACTCAAAATTTCGACCCGAAAAAAAAAACGACAGTGGTACCCCTTTCGGTTTTTTTTTCGGGCGAAAAATGAAGTTTTTCCAATCTTCTCAAAACTCTGGATTCTGATAGAGGGCCATGAGACTTAAACCTGAGTGCAAAAATGGAGGCTCTAGACCCTTCCAGAGCTGAGATATATCGAAAATCAAAATTTCGACCAGAAAAAAAACGACAGTGTTACCCCTTACGTTTTTTTTTGGGGCGAAAAATTAAGTATCCCCAATCTTCTCAAAACTCTGGATTCTGATAGAGGGCCATGAGACATAGACCTGAGTGCAACAATGGAGGCTCTAGACCCTTCCAGTGCTGAGATATCGAAACTCAAAATTTCGACCCGAAAAAAAAAAACGACAGTGTTACCCCTTACGTTTTTTTTTGGGGCGAAAAATTAAGTATCCCCAATCTTCTCAAAACTCTGCATTCTGATAGAGGGCCGTGAGCCTTAGACCTGAGTGCAAAAATAGAGGCTCTAGACCCTTCCAGAGCTGAGATATCGAAAATCAAAATTTCGACCAGAAAAAAAAACGACAGTGTTACCCCTTACGTTTTTTTTTGGGGCGAAAAATTAAGTATCCCCAATCTTCTCAAAACTCTGGATTCTGATAGAGGGCCATGAGACATAGACCTGAGTGCAACAATGGAGGCTCTAGACCCTTCCAGAGCTGAGATATCGAAATTCAAAATTTCGACCAGAAAAAAAAACGACAGTGTTACCCCTTACGTTTTTTTTTTTGGGCGAAAATTTAGTATCCCCAATCTTCTCAAAACTCTGGATTCTGATAGAGGGCCATGAGACATAGACCTGAGTGCAACAATGGAGGCTCTAGCCCCTTCCAGTGCTGAGATATCGAAACTCAAAATTTCGACCCGAAAAAAAAAAAAACGACAGTGTTACCCCTTACGTTTTTTTTTTTGGACGAAAAATCAAGTATCCCCAATCTTCTCAAAACTCTAGATTCTGATAGAGGGCCATGAGACTTAGACCTGAGTGCAAAAATGGAGGCTCTAGCCCCTTCCAGAGCTGAGATATCGAAACTCAAAAAATTCGGCCCGAAAAAAAAACGACAGTGGTACCCCTTACGTTTTTTTTTTTTGGGGGCGAAAAATTAAGTTTCTCCAATCTTCCCAAACTCTGGATTCTGATAGAGGACCATGAGACTTAGACCTGAGTGCAAAAATGGAGGCTCTAGCCCCTTCCAGAGCTGAGATATCGAAACTCAAAAATTCGGCCCAAAAAAAAACCACAGTGGTACCCCTTACGTTTTTTTTGGGGGCGAAAAATTAAGTTTCTCCAATCTTCCCAAATTCTGATAGAGGGCCATGAGACTTAGACCTTAGTGCAAAAATGGAGGCTCTAGCCCCTTCCAGAGCTGAGATATCGAAACTCAAAAATTTGGCCCGAAAAAAAAAACGACAGTGGTACCCCTTACTTTTTTTTTTGGGGGCGAAAAATTAAGTTTCTCCAATCTTCCCAAATTCTGATAGAGGGCCATGAGACTTAGACCTGAGTGCAAAAATGGAGGCTCTAGCCCCTTCCAGAGCTGAGATATCGAAACTCAAAAATTCGGCCCGAAAAAAAAAAACGACAGTGGTACCCCTTACGTTTTTTTTTTGGGCGAAAAATTAAGTTTTGTCCAATCTTCCCAAATTCTGATAGAGGGCCATGAGACTTAGACCTGAGTGCAAAAATGGAGGCTCTAGCCCCTTCCAGAGCTGAGATATCGAAACTCAAAAATTCGGCCCGAAAAAAAACCGTCAGTGGTACCCCTTACGTTTTTTTTTTTGGTGCGAAAAATTAAGTTTCTCCAATCTTCCCAAAACTCTGGATTCTGATAGAGGGCCATGAGACTTAGACCTGAGTGCAAAAATGGAGGCTCTAGCCCCTTCCAGAGCTGAGATATCGAAACTCAAAAATTCGGCCCGAAAAAAAAACGACAGTGGTACCCCTTACGTTTTTTTTTTTGGGCGAAAAATTAAGTTTCTCCAATCTTCCCAAATTCTGGTAGAGGGCCATGAGACTTAGACCTGAGTGCAAAAATGGAGGCTCTAGCCCCTTCCAGAGCTGAGATATCGAAACTCAAAATTTCGACCCGAAAAAAAAACGACAGTGTTACCCCTTACGTTTTTTTATTGGGCGAAAAATTAAGTATCCCCAATCTTCTCAAAACTCTGGATTCTGATAGAGGGCCATGAGACTTAGACTTGAGTGCAACAATGGAGGCTCTAGACCCTTCCAGTGCTGAGATATCGAAACTCAAAATTTCGACCCGAAAAAAAACAAAAGTGTTACCCCTTACGTTTTTTTATTGGGCGAAAAATTAAGTATCCTCAATCTTCTCAAAACTCTGGATTCTGATAGAGGGCCGTGAGCCTTAGACCTGAGTGCAAAAATGGAGGCTCTAGACCCTTCCAGAGCTGAGATATCGAAACTCAAAATTTCGACCCGAAAAAAAAAACGACAGTGGTACCCCTTTCGTTTTTTTTTTTTGGGCGAAAAATTAAGTATCCCCAATCTTCTCAAAACTCTGGATTCTGATAGAGGGCCATGAGACATAGACCTGAGTGCAACAATGGAGGCTCTAGACCCTTCCAGAGCTGAGATATCGAAATTCAAAATTTCGACCAGAAAAAAAAAACGACAGTGTTACCCCTTACGTTTTTTTTTTGGACGAAAAATTAAGTATCCCCAATCTTCTCAAAACTCTGGATTCTGATAGAGGGCCATGAGACATAGACCTGAGTGCAAAAATGGAGGCTCTAGACCTTCCAGAGCTGAGATATCGAAACTCAAAATTTCGACCCGAAAAAAAAAAACGACAGTGGTACCCCTTTCGTTTTTTTTTTTCGGGCGAAAAATGAAGTTTCTCCAATCTTCTCAAAACTCTGGATTCTGATAGAGGGCCATGAGACATAGACCTGAGTGCAACAATGGAGGCTCTAGATCCTTCCAGAGCTGAGATATTGAAATTCAAAATTTCGACCAGAAAAAAAAAACGACAGTGTTACCCCTTACGTTTTTTTTGGGCGAAAAATTTAGTATCCCCAATCTTCTCAAAACTCTGGATTCTGATAGAGGGCCATGAGACTTAGACCTGAGTGCAACAATGGAGGCTCTAGACCCTTCCAGTGCTGAGATATCGAAACTCAAAATTTCGACCCGCAAAAAAAAAACGACAGTGTTACCCCTTACGGTTTTTTTTTTTTGGACGAAAAATTAAGTATCCCCAATCTTCTCAAAACTCTGGATTCTGATAGAGGGCCATGAGACTTAGACCCGAGTGCAAAAATGGAGGCTCTAGACCCTTCCAGAGCTGAGATATCGAAAATCAAAATTTCGACCAGAAAAAAAAACCGACACTGTTACCCCTTACGTTTTTTTGGGGGGCGAAAAATTAAGTATCCCCAATCTTCTCAAAACTCTTGAATCTGATAGAGGGCCATGAGACATAGACCTGAGTGCAACAATGGAGGCTCTAGACCCTTCCAGTGCTGAGATATCGAAATTCAAAATTTCGACCCGAAAAAAAAACGACAGTGTTACCCCTTACGTTTTTTTTTTTTCGGCAAAAAATTGAGTATCCCCAATCTTCTCAAAACTCTGGATTCTGATAGAGGGCCATGAGACATAGACCTGAGTGCAACAATGGAGGCTCTAGACCCTTCCAGAGCTGAGATATCGAAACTCAAAATTTCGACCCGAAAAAAAAAAACGACAGTGTTACCCCTTACGTTTTTTTTTGGGCGAAAAATTAAGTATCCCCAATCTTTTCTCAAAACTCTGGATTCTGATAGAGGGCCATGAGACTTAGACCTGAGTGCAACAATGGAGGCTCTAGACCTTTCCAGAGCTGAGATATCGAAATTCAAAATTTCGACCAGAAAAAAAAAAACGACAGTGTTACCCCTTACGTTTTTTTTTTGGGCGAAAAATTTACTATCCCCAATCTTCTCAAAACTCTGGATTCTGATAGAGGGCCATGAGACTTAGACCTGAGTGCAACAATGGAGGCTCTAGACCCTTCCAGGGGCGGGTCCACGTGGTGGCCAGGGGGGGCACCGGCCCCCCCTGAAATTCGATTGGCCACCCCAGGTGCCCCCCCTATAAGATGTCTTGTGATTGGTTCATTTTACGGCCAAACAGTTTATAGACTCTACGGAAGTTTGTGATTCAAAGAAGTGCAGCGCCAGAGAAACAACGGTCAACATATTATTACTAATGCTGCGTTGCGTAGTGTGAGCGGAAAGTGAACGTGTTCGCCGCGCTGGTCATGTTAGCGCGAAGGTAGCTGTGCATCCCGGCAACGTCAGTCCCCTCATCAGAGCGGTGTTTTCAGCGGCTGGACTGAAGCATTTGTTTACACTCGACGCGTCCGCAAGCACGCGCAGTCTGCAGAGACTCGCGCTCACGCGCTGAAGTGGCAGGCGAAAGTGTAAACAAGGCTTGAGGGTCACCATACAGGTTGCGGTCGCGTCTGACCCCAGATCATGTCATCAACATGCTTATCTTTCTCAACAAAAATCAGTAGACTGGAGCAGAAGTTGTATGCGAGTTATTTTTTATGAAGATTAAAGTAGCCCATAGAAAGTAGCCTAGCCTAATTGATTGTCAGGTAGGCTAATCTCTCTCACCCTTTCTCGACTCCGTGCCTTATGAGTTTCATGTTGACAAAACCTGTCAGATCTAAATGTTATTATATCTTCAAATTTAGCCTAACCAAACGCCCAGTTTAACTGCCACAAGTTGATCATCTTGTAATAAAGATCTAATCGAGGAAAAACACGCTTTATTTTTGTATTTTCATTGCATTTTTAATTTATAAAAAGTGAAATATAATAAATTTGAATATAAAAATATTAATGATTAATCGATAGTCGATCGTTAATTCTTCCGACGATCGACTAAGAAAATTTAATCGAATGCCCATCCCTAGTTCAGTCAAAGTTTCATAAAACACAATAAAAGTATAATACGCTGGGCGCTATCAAACAAATTAATAAACACTGTCATGGTGATTTTGCATATTTTGTATCAGTTTATTTTGTGACAGTGAGTGACCACATTATAATAATTGTCTGGTGACACGTACGTTACTTGTTAATGCATGAGAGTAAGTCAGTTAGATAGTCAGTTAAATTGTGAGTCCTAACTTAGTAATTTCTACGTGAAATGACAGCCCTAGAAATGACATGGATGCATTCTGTGCATTTCATTCACAATTTGAATTGTTTTTGTTGATATTGAGAATAACAGACAAACATAAGTGTTTCTTTTTTGAAGGCAGGGAAGAGAGCAGTGCCAAGCCATGAACAAAACAAAAAAAAAACACACAAGTGTGAGGCAGAAGCAACTGAAGAAAATGTCAGGCAGCAAGAAAAAATTGTCACTGGAACAGAATCAGCCAGCAAGGAATCAACAGGCCAGACAGAAAGTGATTAATTATTATTATTTGAAAGAGATTGTGAATAAAACTACTGTATATTGTAATGGCAAAACTAATTAAAAGAAAATAGTTGACCTTGTTTCTGCTTCTGGGGTTTTAAAATTGCTCATTATTAAAATTGCTTTTATTTTATAAACTTGTTAGTTTTATAAAAACACTAAAAATAATAAACACTGGCTCTCAAATTTAACTTAATGGACAGGGATGCCAAAACTAAATTAATCAAAAAATGTGCTTTATTACTACATTTGTTTACAAGTAACTTTATTCAAGTTAAAAAAATAATACAAATCAATAGGATTTATGTATTATACTGTAGAATTTAGCTTTTTTTTTTTGGTCACTGGTGGCCACCCCATTTGGAGGCAGTGCCCCAGCATGGCCCCCCCACTAAAAATGCTCTAGACACGCCCCTGGACCCTTCCAGTGCTGAGATATCGAAACTCAAAATTTCGACCCGCAAAAAAAAAAAACGACAGTGTTACCCCTTACGGGTTTTTTTTTTTGGACGAAAAATTAAGTATCCCCAATCTTCTCAAAACTCTGGATTCTGATAGAGGGCCATGAGACTTAGACCTGAGTGCAACAATGGAGGCTCTAGACCTTTCCAGAGCTGAGATATCGAAATTCAAAATTTCGACCAGAAAAAAAAAAACGACAGTGTTACCCCTTACGTTTTTTTTTTTGGGGCGAAAAATTAAGTATCCCCAATCTTCTCAAAACTCTGGATTCTGATAGAGGGCCGTGAGCCTTAGACCTGAGTGCAAAAATGGAGGCTCTAGACCCTTCCAGAGCTGAGATATCGAAACTCAAAATTTCGACCCGAAAAAAAAAACGACAGTGGTACCCCTTTCGGTTTTTTTTTCGGGCGAAAAATGAAGTTTTTCCAATCTTCTCAAAACTCTGGATTCTGATAGAGGGCCATGAGACTTAAACCTGAGTGCAAAAATGGAGGCTCTAGACCCTTTCAGAGCTGAGATATATCGAAAATCAAAATTTCGACCAGAAAAAAAACGACAGTGTTACCCCTTACGTTTTTTTTTTGGGGCGAAAAATTAAGTATCCCCAATCTTCTCAAAACTCTGGATTCTGATAGAGGGCCATGAGACATAGACCTGAGTGCAACAATGGAGGCTCTAGACCCTTCCAGTGCTGAGATATCGAAACTCAAAATTTCGACCCGAAAAAAAAAAACGACAGTGTTACCCCTTACGTTTTTTTTTTGGGGCGAAAAATTAAGTATCCCCAATCTTCTCAAAACTCTGGATTCTGATAGAGGGCCGTGAGCCTTAGACCTGAGTGCAAAAATAGAGGCTCTAGACCCTTCCAGAGCTGAGATATCGAAAATCAAAATTTCGACCAGAAAAAAAAAATGACAGTGTTACCCCTTACGTTTTTTTTTGGGGCGAAAAATTAAGTATCCCCAATCTTCTCAAAACTCTGGATTCTGATAGAGGGCCATGAGACATAGACCTGAGTGCAACAATGGAGGCTCTAGACCCTTCCAGAGCTGAGATATCGAAATTCAAAATTTCGACCAGAAAAAAAAACGACAGTGTTACCCCTTACGTTTTTTTTTTTGGGCGAAAATTTAGTATCCCCAATCTTCTCAAAACTCTGGATTCTGATAGAGGGCCATGAGACATAGACCTGAGTGCAACAATGGAGGCTCTAGCCCCTTCCAGTGCTGAGATATCGAAACTCAAAATTTCGACCCGAAAAAAAAAAAACGACAGTGTTACCCCTTACGTTTTTTTTTTTGGACGAAAAATCAAGTATCCCCAATCTTCTCAAAACTCTAGATTCTGATAGAGGGCCATGAGACTTAGACCTGAGTGCAAAAATGGAGGCTCTAGCCCCTTCCAGAGCTGAGATATCGAAACTCAAAAATTCGGCCCGAAAAAAAAAACGACAGTGGTACCCCTTACGTTTTTTTTTTTTGGGGCGAAAAATTAAGTTTCTCCAATCTTCCCAAACTCTGGATTCTGATAGAGGACCATGAGACTTAGACCTGAGTGCAAAAATGGAGGCTCTAGCCCCTTCCAGAGCTGAGATATCGAAACTCAAAAATTCGGCCCGAAAAAAAAAACGACAGTGGTACCCCTTACGTTTTTTTTTGGGGCGAAAAATTAAGTTTCTCCAATCTTCCCAAATTCTGATAGAGGGCCATGAGACTTAGACCTGAGTGCAAAAATGGAGGCTCTAGCCCCTTCCAGAGCTGAGATATCGAAACTCAAAAATTCGGCCCAAAAAAAAAAAACGACAGTGGTACCCCTTACGTTTTTTTTTTTGGGGCGAAAAATTAAGTTTCTCCAATCTTCCCAAATTCTGATAGAGGGCCATGAGACTTAGACCTGAGTGCAAAAATGGAGGCTCTAGCCCCTTCCAGAGCTGAGATATCGAAACTCAAAAATTCGGCCCGAAAAAAAAACGACAGTGGTACCCCTTACGTTTTTTTTTTTGGTGCGAAAAATTAAGTTTCTCCAATCTTCCCAAAACTCTGGATTCTGATAGAGGGCCATGAGACTTAGACCTGAGTGCAAAAATGGAGGCTCTAGCCCCTTCCAGAGCTGAGATATCGAAACTCAAAAATTCGGCCCGAAAAAAAAACGACAGTGGTACCCCTTACGTTTTTTTTTTTTGGGCGAAAAATTAAGTTTCTCCAATCTTCCCAAATTCTGGTAGAGGGCCATGAGACTTAGACCTGAGTGCAAAAATGGAGGCTCTAGCCCCTTCCAGAGCTGAGATATCGAAACTCAAAATTTCGACCCGAAAAAAAAACGACAGTGTTACCCCTTACGTTTTTTTATTGGGCGAAAAATTAAGTATCCCCAATCTTCTCAAAACTCTGGATTCTGATAGAGGGCCATGAGACTTAGACTTGAGTGCAACAATGGAGGCTCTAGACCCTTCCAGTGCTGAGATATCGAAACTCAAAATTTCGACCCGAAAAAAAAACAAAAGTGTTACCCCTTACGTTTTTTTATTGGGCGAAAAATTAAGTATCCTCAATCTTCTCAAAACTCTGGATTCTGATAGAGGGCCGTGAGCCTTAGACCTGAGTGCAAAAATGGAGGCTCTAGACCCTTCCAGAGCTGAGATATCGAAACTCAAAATTTCGACCCGAAAAAAAAAACGACAGTGGTACCCCTTTCGGTTTTTTTTTTTTGGGCGAAAAATTAAGTATCCCCAATCTTCTCAAAACTCTGGATTCTGATAGAGGGCCGTGAGCCTTAGACCTGAGTGCAACAATGGAGGCTCTAGACCCTTCCAGAGCTGAGATATCGAAATTCAAAATTTCGACCAGAAAAAAAAAACGACAGTGTTACCCCTTACGTTTTTTTTTTTGGACGAAAAATTAAGTATCCCCAATCTTCTCAAAACTCTGGATTCTGATAGAGGGCCATGAGACATAGACCTGAGTGCAAAAATGGAGGCTCTAGACCTTCCAGAGCTGAGATATCGAAACTCAAAATTTCGACCCGAAAAAAAAAAAACGACAGTGGTACCCCTTTCGTTTTTTTTTTTTCGGGCGAAAAATGAAGTTTCTCCAATCTTCTCAAAACTCTGGATTCTGATAGAGGGCCATGAGACATAGACCTGAGTGCAACAATGGAGGCTCTAGACCCTTCCAGAGCTGAGATATTGAAATTCAAAATTTCGACCAGAAAAAAAAAAACGACAGTGTTACCCCTTACGTTTTTTTTTGGGCGAAAAATGTAGTATCCCCAATCTTCTCAAAACTCTGGATTCTGATAGAGGGCCATGAGACTTAGACCTGAGTGCAACAATGGAGGCTCTAGACCCTTCCAGTGCTGAGATATCGAAACTCAAAATTTCGACCCGCAAAAAAAAAACGACAGTGTTACCCCTTACGGGTTTTTTTTTTTGGACGAAAAATTAAGTATCCCCAATCTTCTCAAAACTCTGGATTCTGATAGAGGGCCATGAGACTTAGACCCGAGTGCAAAAATGGAGGCTCTAGACCCTTCCAGAGCTGAGATATCGAAAATCAAAATTTCGACCAGAAAAAAAAACCGACACTGTTACCCCTTACGTTTTTTTGGGGGGCGAAAAATTAAGTATCCCCAATCTTCTCAAAACTCTTGAATCTGATAGAGGGCCATGAGACATAGACCTGAGTGCAACAATGGAGGCTCTAGACCCTTCCAGTGCTGAGATATCGAAATTCAAAATTTCGACCCGAAAAAAAAAACGACAGTGTTACCCCTTACGTTTTTTTTTTTTTCGGCAAAAAATTGAGTATCCCCAATCTTCTCAAAACTCTGGATTCTGATAGAGGGCCATGAGACATAGACCTGAGTGCAACAATGGAGGCTCTAGACCCTTCCAGAGCTGAGATATCGAAACTCAAAATTTCGACCCGAAAAAAAAAAAACGACAGTGTTACCCCTTACGTTTTTTTTTGGGCGAAAAATTAAGTATCCCCAATCTTTTCTCAAAACTCTGGATTCTGATAGAGGGCCATGAGACTTAGACCTGAGTGCAACAATGGAGGCTCTAGACCTTTCCAGAGCTGAGATATCGAAATTCAAAATTTCGACCAGAAAAAAAAAAGACAGTGTTACCACTTACGTTTTTTTTTTTTGGGGCGAAAAATTAAGTATCCCCAATCTTCTCAAAACTCTGGATTCTGATAGAGGGCCGTGAGCCTTAGACCTGAGTGCAAAAATGGAGGCTCTAGACCCTTCCAGAGCTGAGATATCGAAACTCAAAATTTCGACCCGAAAAAAAAACGACAGTGGTACCCCTTTCGTTTTTTTTTTCGGGCGAAAAATGAAGTTTTTCCAATCTTCTCAAAACTCTGGATTCTGATAGAGGGCCATGAGACTTAAACCTGAGTGCAAAAATGGAGGCTCTAGACCCTTCCAGAGCTGAGATATATCGAAAATCAAAATTTCGACCAGAAAAAAAACGACAGTGTTACCCCTTACGTTTTTTTTTGGGGCGAAAAATTAAGTATCCCCAATCTTCTCAAAACTCTGGATTCTGATAGAGGGCCATGAGACATAGACCTGAGTGCAACAATGGAGGCTCTAGACCCTTCACTGCATGAAAAGTGGGATTTTCGTCAGTAAGCGGCACTGTAGATTGTCGTGGAAGTTCAGGTTTACGACTGCACACGGCAATTTACAGGTAACACTCAAAACTGCCGTGAATTGCCGGAAATTGACGTGGGCCTTGCTTGGCAGTTGTCCCCCCATTGTCCCCCCTTCTCCTAAATCTAGAGGAGGCTTTGACATGTAAATGAAAATGCTGTGAGCTATACACATGCAAATAAGGGTAGGGGAGTTTCACCCCAGGTAACATTTTTCTGAAAGGAACTTCATTCTAAGACAATCTCTGGTAGAAATAGATCAGGCTCAGTATAACCTAATTACCGTGTTTTTTGTTTTGTTTTGTTTTTTAACATTGCAACATGACATCCAAAAAGATAACAATCAACAAATAATAATTTCACAATAAATAAGAAACAAATAAAAATAGGACAGAATTGAACAAATGAAATAAAAACAGGAAAGGGACTATCTCTATTGTGTATAATATTATGATTTAAGAGAAAGTTAGAAACCAGTAATTTGTACTATTTAAAGAAAGAAAATAGCATACACATAAATTCACTTTTCAATTAGCTTCAATATTCTTTAGCAAATACAATTGTATCACTACATTTTTATAGATACATTTGAGAGACTCAATATACTGAAAACTTCAAACAAGGTTTAGAATTATTCATTTTACTCTTATGAATATGAAAATTTCCTAATACAATTACAAGATTCATCATAACATTTACAAAAGTAGTTTTCAAAATATATGATAACATCTTTGGATGTTAATTCACAGTTATAAACAGATGTTTTTTGTTTTTGTTGTTTACAAAATTTTTTACTGGTTTATTTATTTTAAGTAGCCTAATAAAGTTATTTATTTATGCATATATGTATTTTTACATTTCATGGTAGCCTATTTGGGTATATCCACCTTATTCCTAATTTAAAATGAACAGCAGCAGAAAAGTCGACAGCCTTTCAACCTGAGTCAAAAACCAGTGAACGTAACTCTGATTGGCTGAGGCAGCATATCATCATAATCCAACCTGTAACGTCAGCCACTCTGATTGGCTGAGGCAACGTGCCAGGCATGTGGCGTGTTATTCAAGCAGAAATAACGGCACAGATATTCAGCCTGCTTCGCCGTCATGATCGCTGGTGAACCCATCTTTTCCTCTAAATTGAAGGTAAGTTCGTCCAACTTAGTGAATTCTATGTCCATGTGTACTTATAGTGTTTGGTAGTTTAGCGTTATTGTCTTAAACTTCACAAATCTGCTGTGATTACTGCCGCGAATGTCCAAGGGTGTTAACCTAACGGAACAGTTTTTTGTTTTGCGTTAGCTTGCTGCTCTTAATTCTTTTTTAGTTTCGTTTCAATTTGAACAATTTGGGACACTAAACTGTACGTTAGTACTACAGTACAGTAGTAACTGTAGCTACTGTACTAACTCGTACTGAGTGTTCAATTGGCTTTTCCCAATGCGTTTACTGTGAATATCGTCAGAAATTATGAAAAAATAATAAGTGCCAGGGTCATGAAACATAAAGCGCGTAATGTGCTTGTATGCTCTAGTGTAGGCTATCCTTGTTTGTAAAATTGCATCACTTTGTATGATGGAGTGAAATCTTCAGGTGTTTGTGATTTGTTTTGTCTCTCAGGGACTGTAAGGAGTGAGGTGTCCTTTGCTGATAGGAGAAAAAACACCTAAACAAGGTAACGTTACGTGTTGTGATCTTATCCTCTTTTCTTTTGAACAGGCCACAGTCAAATAAAAAGTAAAACTAAACTAATTTGTATTAACGTTTGTGTTTATAGATGACTTTGAGCGTGAGACGTGGTGAAAACGCCAAAGAGAACTGGAACATGGCATGTTGTATTCAGTTATAAATGTTTGACCAAGTTATTAAATATCTTATAAATCTGTTCAGTTTCATCATTTGATAATAACTTTATAACACATTTGTTTGTGGTATAGATGCAGTGACTGAGACTGGGAGATGCAGTGACTGAAACCTGGTGGTAAGTATTGATCTATTGGCAGTGGAGAAGACACTTTTAATAGACACCTTCTCCCTTGTGAGCTAGCAAACTTTGTTATTCTAATTAGAGTATTGTAAACATCACCAAATGTGTTTGTTTATTTCAGTGTTCCAGAAAAAGGTCCTGAAACTACTGGTCGACATCCGCCATCGCCTGAAGGAAACCAGGTAGTGGATGCAGAAGAAACATATTTTTGCTTACAAATGTGGGGACTTGGGGCAGATTGCCTTTGCATACATCTAAATCATTGTCTTTTTCAACTTTGCAGAAGGGGTCATGAAATTCGGTTCCACAGCCACTGAGGTGTATGTACATCAAGGTGAACCTCAAGCACGCGTCGCAAAGACTTGGATTCACTTCGCCCTGATGAGCCAAGCCTACAGGACTTGAATTAAGAGTTTTAAAGGGATAGTTTACTTGAAATTATTTTTTTGAAATGTTTTGGCTTACATCAAGGGCATCAGTCATATAATGGAAGTCTATGAGGATCTCTTAAAAAAGCATGCACAGAGAAGTACAAATTAAACATGATTTAATGAATCATAACTGTAAGTACACGTTGATGGCTTAAGATACGAGACGAGCGGTTTGTGTGAGAAAATGAACAGTTTGTGTGTATATATATATGATCTGCGCATGCGGCGGAAAGTGCCAGAAGCGATCTTGCAATGAGTACGTCACTCATTGTTTACACAGATTTCAGAAGTTTTACTGTGAAGATCTAAACATATTAAGATATATTGCATTTTTGTGTATATCTAAATATGTATATATATACACATTTATACAATAACAATATAAATACTGTTTGTTTTCTCTCACAAAACGCTCATTTCGTGTCTTAGTCCATCAATGTGTACTTAATTTATGAGTCATTAAATCATGTTTAATTTGGTCTTCTTTGTGCATGCTCTTTGAGGTGGTGACCATAGACCTGCATTATATGACTGACAGACAACAACGGTTTGACCTAAAAATATCAAAATTGAAAATACTGTGGAAACAAAGACCCCTGCATCTTGGATGCCCTTGAGGTAAGCTAAAACATATCAAAAATTAATTTCAAAGTGAACAATCCCTTTAAATTACATCCTTATTATTCGTTCATAATTCTGCCTTCTGTGTTTGATATATCTGTTGCCCAATTCTGATGCCATTCAGGGCAATTTATTTTTGAATAAAGATGCAATATATTATTGATTTATTTGTATAACTGTAGTGCTGTATGTATGTTGTCCCATGTTTCCAGAGGGTGGAGGACATGTTTTCTGTGCTTTGAAGATGTTCTCCTATGCTTTGTACATAGTTGTGTGTTTGTTCTAATAAAGCTATTTCTTTGAATAAACAGTATGTGGCAAATGTTCCTTTCCTCAATAAATTCATGTCCTTGATGGTAATAATAATTTAGTCCATAGGATAACAATGACATGAATATACAACATAATAGCATATCATATGAATATATATATAATTATTATTATTATAATTTTATGTCGGCTGACCAATAGTAACAGATCTGCCAACCAATCACGAGTGATTTTCTTGTTTAAATGTAGTGAATTTCAACCAATACTGAGTGAGGAAATTCAAGCCATTCTCTGGCAAGGCGCGCGCAGTGCTGCTATTCATATGCTAATTAGGGCCATTCACACCTCCGCGAGCGCTCCATGTATACGTCATGGTTCGTTTCCGTCAATATGTGGCACAGACGAACGCGACGTTCACAGTCTGTAAATTGTCGTTAACTGCCGAAAATTAGGGAGATTTCCGGCAGTTTACGGGGACGAAAACCCCACTTTTCATGCAGTGCTTCCAGTGCTGAGATATCGAAACTCAAAATTTCGACCCGAAAAAAAAAAACGACAGTGTTACCCCTTACGTTTTTTTTTGGGGCGAAAAATTAAGTATCCCCAATCTTCTCAAAACTCTGGATTCTGATAGAGGGCCGTGAGCCTTAGACCTGAGTGCAAAAATAGAGGCTCTAGACCCTTCCAGAGCTGAGATATCGAAAATCAAAATTTCGACCAGAAAAAAAAACGACAGTGTTACCCCTTACGTTTTTTTTTGGGGCGAAAAATTAAGTATCCCCAATCTTCTCAAAACTCTGGATTCTGATAGAGGGCCATGAGACATAGACCTGAGTGCAACAATGGAGGCTCTAGACCCTTCCAGAGCTGAGATATCGAAATTCAAAATTTCGACCAGAAAAAAAAACGACAGTGTTACCCCTTACGTTTTTTTTTTTGGGCGAAAATTTAGTATCCCCAATCTTCTCAAAACTCTGGATTCTGATAGAGGGCCATGAGACATAGACCTGAGTGCAACAATGGAGGCTCTAGCCCCTTCCAGTGCTGAGATATCGAAACTCAAAATTTCGACCCGAAAAAAAAAAAACGACAGTGTTACCCCTTACGTTTTTTTTTTTGGACGAAAAATCAAGTATCCCCAATCTTCTCAAAACTCTAGATTCTGATAGAGGGCCATGAGACTTAGACCTGAGTGCAAAAATGGAGGCTCTAGCCCCTTCCAGAGCTGAGATATCGAAACTCAAAAAATTCGGCCCGAAAAAAAAACGACAGTGGTACCCCTTACGTTTTTTTTTTTTTGGGGGCGAAAAATTAAGTTTCTCCAATCTTCCCAAACTCTGGATTCTGATAGAGGACCATGAGACTTAGACCTGAGTGCAAAAATGGAGGCTCTAGCCCCTTCCAGAGCTGAGATATCGAAACTCAAAAATTCGGCCCAAAAAAAAACCACAGTGGTACCCCTTACGTTTTTTTTGGGGGCGAAAAATTAAGTTTCTCCAATCTTCCCAAATTCTGATAGAGGGCCATGAGACTTAGACCTTAGTGCAAAAATGGAGGCTCTAGCCCCTTCCAGAGCTGAGATATCGAAACTCAAAAATTCGGCCCGAAAAAAAAAACGACAGTGGTACCCCTTACTTTTTTTTGGGGGGGCGAAAAATTAAGTTTCTCCAATCTTCCCAAATTCTGATAGAGGGCCATGAGACTTAGACCTGAGTGCAAAAATGGAGGCTCTAGCCCCTTCCAGAGCTGAGATATCGAAACTCAAAAATACGGCCCGAAAAAAAAAAACGACAGTGGTACCCCTTACGTTTTTTTTTTGGGCGAAAAATTAAGTTTTGTCCAATCTTCCCAAATTCTGATAGAGGGCCATGAGACTTAGACCTGAGTGCAAAAATGGAGGCTCTAGCCCCTTCCAGAGCTGAGATATCGAAACTCAAAAATTCGGCCCGAAAAAAAAACGTCAGTGGTACCCCTTACGTTTTTTTTTTTGGTGCGAAAAATTAAGTTTCTCCAATCTTCCCAAAACTCTGGATTCTGATAGAGGGCCATGAGACTTAGACCTGAGTGCAAAAATGGAGGCTCTAGCCCCTTCCAGAGCTGAGATAAATTCGGCCCGAAAAAAAAACGACAGTGGTACCCCTTACGTTTTTTTTTTTGGGCGAAAAATTAAGTTTCTCCAATCTTCCCAAATTCTGGTAGAGGGCCATGAGACTTAGACCTGAGTGCAAAAATGGAGGCTCTAGCCCCTTCCAGAGCTGAGATATCGAAACTCAAAATTTCGACCCGAAAAAAAAAACGACAGTGTTACCCCTTACGTTTTTTTATTGGGCGAAAAATTAAGTATCCCCAATCTTCTCAAAACTCTGGATTCTGATAGAGGGCCATGAGACTTAGACTTGAGTGCAACAATGGAGGCTCTAGACCCTTCCAGTGCTGAGATATCGAAACTCAAAATTTCGACCCGAAAAAAAAACAAAAGTGTTACCCCTTACGTTTTTTTATTGGGCGAAAAATTAAGTATCCTCAATCTTCTCAAAACTCTGGATTCTGATAGAGGGCCGTGAGCCTTAGACCTGAGTGCAAAAATGGAGGCTCTAGACCCTTCCAGAGCTGAGATATCGAAACTCAAAATTTCGACCCGAAAAAAAAAAACGACAGTGGTACCCCTTTCGTTTTTTTTTTTTTGGGCGAAAAATTAAGTATCCCCAATCTTCTCAAAACTCTGGATTCTGATAGAGGGCCATGAGACATAGACCTGAGTGCAACAATGGAGGCTCTAGACCCTTCCAGAGCTGAGATATCGAAATTCAAAATTTCGACCAGAAAAAAAAAACGACAGTGTTACCCCTTACGTTTTTTTTTTTGGACGAAAAATTAAGTATCCCCAATCTTCTCAAAACTCTGGATTCTGATAGAGGGCCATGAGACTTAGACCTGAGTGCAACAATGGAGGCTCTAGACCCTTCCAGTGCTGAGATATCGAAACTCAAAATTTCGACCCGCAAAAAAAAAAAACGACAGTGTTACCCCTTACGGGTTTTTTTTTTTGGACGAAAAATTAAGTATCCCCAATCTTCTCAAAACTCTGGATTCTGATAGAGGGCCATGAGACTTAGACCTGAGTGCAACAATGGAGGCTCTAGACCTTTCCAGAGCTGAGATATCGAAATTCAAAATTTCGACCAGAAAAAAAAAACGACAGTGTTACCCCTTACGTTTTTTTTTTTTGGGGCGAAAAATTAAGTATCCCCAATCTTCTCAAAACTCTGGATTCTGATAGAGGGCCGTGAGCCTTAGACCTGAGTGCAAAAATGGAGGCTCTAGACCCTTCCAGAGCTGAGATATCGAAACTCAAAATTTCGACCCGAAAAAAAAAACGACAGTGGTACCCCTTTCGTTTTTTTTTTCGGGCGAAAAATGAAGTTTTTCCAATCTTCTCAAAACTCTGGATTCTGATAGAGGGCCATGAGACTTAAACCTGAGTGCAAAAATGGAGGCTCTAGACCCTTTCAGAGCTGAGATATATCGAAAATCAAAATTTCGACCAGAAAAAAAACGACAGTGTTACCCCTTACGTTTTTTTTTTGGGGCGAAAAATTAAGTATCCCCAATCTTCTCAAAACTCTGGATTCTGATAGAGGGCCATGAGACATAGACCTGAGTGCAACAATGGAGGCTCTAGACCCTTCCAGTGCTGAGATATCGAAACTCAAAATTTCGACCCGAAAAAAAAAACGACAGTGTTACCCCTTACGTTTTTTTTTTGGGGCGAAAAATTAAGTATCCCCAATCTTCTCGAAACTCTGGATTCTGATAGAGGGCCGTGAGCCTTAGACCTGAGTGCAAAAATAGAGGCTCTAGACCCTTCCAGAGCTGAGATATCGAAAATCAAAATTTCGACCAGAAAAAAAAAACGACAGTGTTACCCCTTACGTTTTTTTTTGGGGCGAAAAATTAAGTATCCCCAATCTTCTCAAAACTCTGGATTCTGATAGAGGGCCATGAGACATAGACCTGAGTGCAACAATGGAGGCTCTAGACCCTTCCAGAGCTGAGATATCGAAATTCAAAATTTCGACCAGAAAAAAAAACGACAGTGTTACCCCTTACGTTTTTTTTTTTGGGCGAAAATTTAGTATCCCCAATCTTCTCAAAACTCTGGATTCTGATAGAGGGCCATGAGACATAGACCTGAGTGCAACAATGGAGGCTCTAGCCCCTTCCAGTGCTGAGATATCGAAACTCAAAATTTCGACCCGAAAAAAAAAACGACAGTGTTACCCCTTACGTTTTTTTTTTTGGACGAAAAATCAAGTATCCCCAATCTTCTCAAAACTCTAGATTCTGATAGAGGGCCATGAGACTTAGACCTGAGTGCAAAAATGGAGGCTCTAGCCCCTTCCAGAGCTGAGATATCGAAACTCAAAAATTCGGCCCGAAAAAAAAAACGACAGTGGTACCCCTTACGTTTTTTTTTTTTGGGGCGAAAAATTAAGTTTCTCCAATCTTCCCAAACTCTGGATTCTGATAGAGGACCATGAGACTTAGACCTGAGTGCAAAAATGGAGGCTCTAGCCCCTTCCAGAGCTGAGATATCGAAACTCAAAAATTCGGCCCGAAAAAAAAAAACGACAGTGGTACCCCTTACGTTTTTTTTTGGGGCGAAAAATTAAGTTTCTCCAATCTTCCCAAATTCTGATAGAGGGCCATGAGACTTAGACCTGAGTGCAAAAATGGAGGCTCTAGCCCCTTCCAGAGCTGAGATATCGAAACTCAAAAATTCGGCCCAAAAAAAAAAAACGACAGTGGTACCCCTTACGTTTTTTTTTTTGGGGCGAAAAATTAAGTTTCTCCAATCTTCCCAAATTCTGATAGAGGGCCATGAGACTTAGACCTGAGTGCAAAAATGGAGGCTCTAGCCCCTTCCAGAGCTGAGATATCGAAACTCAAAAATTCGGCCCGAAAAAAAAACGACAGTGGTACCCCTTACGTTTTTTTTTGGGCGAAAAATTAAGTTTCTCCAATCTTCCCAAATTCTGATAGAGGGCCATGAGACTTAGACCTGAGTGCAAAAATGGAGGCTCTAGCCCCTTCCAGAGCTGAGATATCGAAACTCAAAAATTCGGCCCGAAAAAAAAACGACAGTGGTACCCCTTACGTTTTTTTTTTTGGGGCGAAAAATTAAGTTTCTCCAATCTTCCCAAAACTCTGGATTCTGATGGAGGGCCATGAGACTTAGACCTGAGTGGAAAAATGGAGGCTCTAGCCCCTTCCAGAGCTGAGATATCGAAACTCAAAAATTCTGCCCGAAAAAAAAAAACGACAGTGGTACCCCTTACGTTTTTTTTTTGGGCGAAAAATTAAGTTTCTCCAATCTTCCCAAATTCTGATAGAGGACCATGAGACTTAGACCTGAGTGCAAAAATGGAGGCTCTAGCCCCTTCCAGAGCTGAGATATCGAAACTCAAAAATTCGGCCCGAAAAAAAAACGACAGTGTTACCCCTTACGTTTTTTTTTTGGGCGAAAAATTAAGTTTCTCCAATCTTCCCAAATTCTTATAGAGGGCCATGAGACTTAGACCTGAGTGCAAAAATGGAGGCTCTAGCCCCTTCCAGAGCTGAGATATCGAAACTCAAAAATTCGGCCCGAAAAAAAAAACGACAGTGGTACCCCTTACGTTTTTTTTTTTTGGGGCGAAAAATTAAGTTTCTCCAATCTTCCCAAATTCTGATAGAGGGCCATGAGACTTAGACCTGAGTGCAAAAATGGAGGCTCTAGCCCCTTCCAGAGCTGAGATATCGAAACTCAAAAATTCGGCCCGAAAAAAAAAAACGACAGTGGTACCCCTTACGTTTTTTTTTTGGGCGAAAAATTAAGTATCCCCAATCTTCTCAAAACTCTGGATTCTGATAGAGGGCCATGAGACTTAGACCTGAGTGCAAAAATGGAGGCTCTAGCCCCTTCCAGAGCTGAGATATCGAAACTCAAAAATTCGGCCCGAAAAAAAAAAAACGACAGTGGTACCCCTTACGTTTTTTTTTTGGGCGAAAAATTAAGTTTCTCCAATCTTCCCAAATTCTGGTAGAGGGCCATGAGACTTAGACCTGAGTGCAAAAATGGAGGCTCTAGCCCCTTCCAGAGCTGAGATATCGAAACTCAAAATTTCGACCCGAAAAAAAAACGACAGTGTTACCCCTTACGTTTTTTTATTGGGCGAAAAATTAAGTATCCCCAATCTTCTCAAAACTCTGGATTCTGATAGAGGGCCATGAGACTTAGACTTGAGTGCAACAATGGAGGCTCTAGACCCTTCCAGTGCTGAGATATCGAAACTCAAAATTTCGACCCGAAAAAAAACCAAAAATGTTACCCCTTACGTTTTTTTATTGGGCGAAAAATTAAGTATCCTCAATCTTCTCAAAACTCTGGATTCTGATAGAGGGCCGTGAGCCTTAGACCTGAGTGCAAAAATGGAGGCTCTAGACCCTTCCAGAGCTGAGATATCGAAACTCAAAATTTCGACCCGAAAAAAACCGACAGTGGTACCCCTTTCGGTTTTTTTTTTTTGGGCGAAAAATTAAGTATCCCCAATCTTCTCAAAACTCTGGATTCTGATAGAGGGCCATGAGACATAGACCTGAGTGCAACAATGGAGGCTCTAGACCCTTCCAGAGCTGAGATATCGAAATTCAAAATTTCGACCAGAAAAAAAAAACGACAGTGTTACCCCTTACGTTTTTTTTTTTGGACGAAAAATTAAGTATCCCCAATCTTCTCAAAACTCTGGATTCTGATAGAGGGCCATGAGACATAGACCTGAGTGCAAAAATGGAGGCTCTAGACCTTCCAGAGCTGAGATATCGAAACTCAAAATTTCGACCCGAAAAAAAAAAAACGACAGTGGTACCCCTTTCGTTTTTTTTTTTCGGGCGAAAAATGAAGTTTCTCCAATCTTCTCAAAACTCTGGATTCTGATAGAGGGCCATGAGACATAGACCTGAGTGCAACAATGGAGGCTCTAGACCCTTCCAGAGCTGAGATATTGAAATTCAAAATTTCGACCAGAAAAAAAAAACGACAGTGTTACCCCTTACGTTTTTTTTTGGGCGAAAAATTTAGTATCCCCAATCTTCTCAAAACTCTGGATTCTGATAGAGGGCCATGAGACTTAGACCTGAGTGCAACAATGGAGGCTCTAGACCCTTCCAGTGCTGAGATATCGAAACTCAAAATTTCGACCCGCAAAAAAAAAACGACAGTGTTACCCCTTACGGGTTTTTTTTTTTGGACGAAAAATTAAGTATCCCCAATCTTCTCAAAACTCTGGATTCTGATAGAGGGCCATGAGACTTAGACCCGAGTGCAAAAATGGAGGCTCTAGACCAGGGGTCATCAACCCGTCGATCGCGATCGACATGTCGATCTTTGAGATTTTCCTGTCGATCGTGAAAATAATATTAAAACAGCTTCAGCCCCTCTGAACTTCTGCCTAACCCCCCCTAAAATGTGTGATTAAGTTTAGGCTACACAAATTCGTGTTCTCTTCAGTGTTGTTTTAATCAGATTCAGCGCTTTGTCTTCAATCCGCAGTGGCGCAGAGCTGAGCGCACGCAGAGGACAGGTTGTGTGTGTGTGTGTGTGTGTGTGTGTGTGTACGTAACGTGACGTGTGCGTGTGTGTTGTTGACTGTGTTCATCTGAGCCTCATTGGTCTGTCACTGCTCATCAATGTCAAAATATTTGAGATGACCAATAAAATCTAAGTAGGCGGGCTTTATGTGCGTAGACGCTGCAGAGCGCGGGAGTTTTAGTCAAGTTAGTTACAGACAGCTAACATGGCTGAGGCGCCGCGAAAGAAGCCGCGAACCTATTATTTTCATCCGGAATGGGAAGAACAGTTTGTATTTACGTTAGTTAAAGACAAGTGTATATGTATGTTATGCCGGCAAACACAAGCACTGGCTAAAAGAGGAAATCTGGAGCGGCACCACAATGCTAATCATCCGACCTTTAAGGACAGCTATCCACCGAATAGCGCCATCCGTTCTAAAAAAGTTGCGGAGCTAAAGCTGGAATTGAAAGCCCAGCAGTCGCTCTTCACTAAACCTGCTGTTCGACATAAGGCTGCTACAGAAGCATCGTTTCGTGTTAGTCACCTTTTGGCCAAACATAAGAAGCCTTTTACAGATGGCGAGTTAATCAAGCAGGCTATGGATATTATTGCCGACACAGTTTGCAACGACTTCAAAAAAAAAGATGACATCAAAACAGCATTCAGCAGTGTCCCGCTAGGCCCCGCAACAGTGACAAGAAGGGTCGAATCACTGTCGGAGGACGTGGATCGACAGGTGTTAAGGGACCTGTCATTTTGTGAATATTTCTCACTGCAATTGGATGAATCCCTGGATGTAATGGACACAGCTCAGCTTGTTGTATTTGTCAGGATGGTTTTCCAGGATTCTACAACCAAGGAGGACTTTCTCACTCTTCTGCACTTGAAGGACAGAACAAGAGGTGAGGATATATTTAACGAATTTAAAAAATACGTCGATGAAAATTGCATTCCCATTCATAAACTGGTGGCAATCACTACTGATGGGGCTCCGGCAATGCGCGGTGTGCGCTCCGGTTTTATAGCGCTGTGCCGCAATGATCCTGCTTTTCCAGACTTTTTAAATTATCACTGCGTAATTCATCAGCAGGCCTTGGTTGGGAAAGTCGTGGACTTCTCTCACGTCATGACACTAGTGGTCAAACTGATTAACTCGATTCGAGCAAAAGCTCTCCAACATCGTTTATTCAAGGCGTTATTGGATGAGCTTGATGCCGCTTACGGAGACCTGATTTTTCACGCTGATGTCCGGTGGCTAAGTCGCGGCAAAGTGTTACAGAGATTTGTTGACTTGCTGCCAGAGATAAAGACTTTTCTCTTAACAAGGAATGAGGAGCACAAAGAATTGTCAGATGATGCGTGGCTACTTGACCTGGGATTTCTGACAGACTTAACGGCAAAACTGAATGCACTCAACACTGAGATGCAGGGAAAAAACCGATCCCTGTCCCACATGATAAGCGCAGTGAATGCGTTCAAGGCCAAGCTCGGTTTTTGGACCACACATCTAAACGGGAGGAGACTAACACATTTTCCCAACCTGGAAAAAATGTCACAAACCATCAAAGACAAGGACGCGTTTCAACCGGAGCAGTACTGCGCTCACCTGGACAAAGTTGCGACGGAATTCAATCGGCGTTTTGGTGAGTTAGACGTCATGGAAGACATTGCTGCATTCGTCTCAAACCCATTTCAGCCCATTGATGTAGAAAAGATTGCAGCCAAATTTCATCAAGGATTCGCTTTGCAAAGTGGTGTTGACATGGAGATACTTGATTTGCAAAATGACTTAGAACTGAAAGCCAGATTAAGGGAAAGTGACTTTTGGGGACTTGTAAGTAGAGAGAAGTTTCCTCTACTCACTGCATGTGCACTAAAAGTGAGTGCATACTTTGGATCCACTTACCTCTGTGAAATGGCATTTTCACAAATGAAAATAATAAAATCAAAGTATAGGAGCCGCCTTACTGACAGACACCTCACAGACTGCCTCAGACTGGCTGTCTGCAGCTATGAGCCAAACTACAAAAAACTCACAGACAGTATTCAATCACAGGCATCGCACTGACTTGAGTGAACATTACTGCAAACGCTTTGCCTGTTGCCGTTTGGCCTGTTGTGAAAGTGATGCTGCATAAAATGGACTAAACCTGCATTTAGTTTAATTTACTGGGGAAGTTATTGCCATTAATCTTTCTTAAATTATACAAAGTAAATAACAAACATACATGAAGCAAAATCATAAGCTTCACAATGTTATTAATGGCACTACATATGATCTGCTCATTACAAAATGTGTTTATTTTTTTCCCACTATGAACAAAATAACCTAATCTACATAATTCATAAATGCTGTTCATTATTAGTTCATGATAATGCATTAATTAATTTTTAAAAGTTCCCTCTTATCACCTAATTTTTCAAAGGCCGTACCTACATAATTCTATAAAGCAAATAGAAAATAGGCCACATTCCTTTCTTATTTGTATTCATATGAATTTAATGCAACTTAAAATTGATGTTGTGATGTAAAGTTCTTAAAGCAATACAACCTGTTTAATGCACCAGTTACAGTCTGCCTAAATAAAAGACCTCTAGTTGGAAGTATTTTGGCTTTCTTTCACTTTCTTCATTAGGTAGATCTTGCCTTTAATCAGGGCTGAGGTCAGGGATCTTAGGCTCAAAAAGGTTGGTGACCACTGCTCTAGACCCTTCCAGAGCTGAGATATCGAAAATCAAAATTTCGACCAGAAAAAAAAACCGACACTGTTACCCCTTACGTTTTTTTTGGGGGCGAAAAATTAAGTATCCCCAATCTTCTCAAAACTCTTGAATCTGATAGAGGGCCATGAGACATAGACCTGAGTGCAACAATGGAGGCTCTAGACCCTTCCAGTGCTGAGATATCGAAATTCAAAATTTCGACCCGAAAAAAAAACGACAGTGTTACCCCTTACGTTTTTTTTTTTTCGGCAAAAAATTGAGTATCCCCAATCTTCTCAAAACTCTGGATTCTGATAGAGGGCCATGAGACATAGACCTGAGTGCAACAATGGAGGCTCTAGACCCTTCCAGAGCTGAGATATCGAAACTCAAAATTTCGACCCGAAAAAAAAAAACGACAGTGTTACCCCTTACGTTTTTTTTTGGGCGAAAAATTAAGTATCCCCAATCTTTTCTCAAAACTCTGGATTCTGATAGAGGGCCATGAGACTTAGACCTGAGTGCAACAATGGAGGCTCTAGACCTTTCCAGAGCTGAGATATCGAAATTCAAAATTTCGACCAGAAAAAAAAAAAGACAGTGTTACCACTTACGTTTTTTTTTTTGGGGCGAAAAATTAAGTATCCCCAATCTTCTCAAAACTCTGGATTCTGATAGAGGGCCGTGAGCCTTAGACCTGAGTGCAAAAATGGAGGCTCTAGACCCTTCCAGAGCTGAGATATCGAAACTCAAAATTTCGACCCGAAAAAAAAAACGACAGTGGTACCCCTTTCGTTTTTTTTTTCGGGCGAAAAATGAAGTTTTTCCAATCTTCTCAAAACTCTGGATTCTGATAGAGGGCCATGAGACTTAAACCTGAGTGCAAAAATGGAGGCTCTAGACCCTTCCAGAGCTGAGATATATCGAAAATCAAAATTTCGACCAGAAAAAAAACGACAGTGTTACCCCTTACGTTTTTTTTTGGGGCGAAAAATTAAGTATCCCCAATCTTCTCAAAACTCTGGATTCTGATAGAGGGCCATGAGACATAGACCTGAGTGCAACAATGGAGGCTCTAGACCCTTCCAGTGCTGAGATATCGGAACTCAAAATTTCGACCCGAAAAAAAAAAACGACAGTGTTACCCCTTACGTTTTTTTTTGGGGCGAAAAATTAAGTATCCCCAATCTTCCCAAAACTCTGGATTCTGATAGAGGGCCGTGAGCCTTAGACCTGAGTGCAAAAATAGAGGCTCTAGACCCTTCCAGAGCTGAGATATCGAAAATCAAAATTTCGACCAGAAAAAAAAAACGACAGTGTTACCCCTTACGTTTTTTTTTGGGGCGAAAAATTAAGTATCCCCAATCTTCTCAAAACTCTGGATTCTGATAGAGGGCCATGAGACATAGACCTGAGTGCAACAATGGAGGCTCTAGACCCTTCCAGAGCTGAGATATCGAAATTCAAAATTTCGACCAGAAAAAAAAACGACAGTGTTACCCCTTACGTTTTTTTTTTTGGGCGAAAATTTAGTATCCCCAATCTTCTCAAAACTCTGGATTCTGATAGAGGGCCATGAGACATAGACCTGAGTGCAACAATGGAGGCTCTAGCCCCTTCCAGTGCTGAGATATCGAAACTCAAAATTTTGACCCGAAAAAAAAAAAAACGACAGTGTTACCCCTTACGTTTTTTTTTTTGACGAAAAATCAAGTATCCCCAATCTTCTCAAAACTCTAGATTCTGATAGAGGGCCATGAGACTTAGACCTGAGTGCAAAAATGGAGGCTCTAGCCCCTTCCAGAGCTGAGATATCGAAACTCAAAAAATTCGGCCCGAAAAAAAAACGACAGTGGTACCCCTTACGTTTTTTTTTTTTGGGGGGCGAAAAATTAAGTTTCTCCAATCTTCCCAAACTCTGGATTCTGATAGAGGACCATGAGACTTAGACCTGAGTGCAAAAATGGAGGCTCTAGCCCCTTCCAGAGCTGAGATATCGAAACTCAAAAATTCGGCCCAAAAAAAAACCACAGTGGTACCCCTTACGTTTTTTTTGGGGGCGAAAAATTAAGTTTCTCCAATCTTCCCAAATTCTGATAGAGGGCCATGAGACTTAGACCTTAGTGCAAAAATGGAGGCTCTAGCCCCTTCCAGAGCTGAGATATCGAAACTCAAAAATTCGGCCCAAAAAAAAAAACGACAGTGGTACCCCTTACGTTTTTTTTTGGGGGGCGAAAAATTAAGTTTCTCCAATCTTCCCAAATTCTGATAGAGGGCCATGAGACTTAGACCTGAGTGCAAAAATGGAGGCTCTAGCCCCTTCCAGAGCTGAGATATCGAAACTCAAAAATTCGGCCCGAAAAAAAAAACGACAGTGGTACCCCTTACTTTTTTTTTTGGGGGCGAAAAATTAAGTTTCTCCAATCTTCCCAAATTCTGATAGAGGGCCATGAGACTTAGACCTGAGTGCAAAAATGGAGGCTCTAGCCCCTTCCAGAGCTGAGATATCGAAACTCAAAAATTCGGCCCGAAAAAAAAAAACGACAGTGGTACCCCTTACGTTTTTTTTTTGGGCGAAAAATTAAGTTTTGTCCAATCTTCCCAAATTCTGATAGAGGGCCATGAGACTTAGACCTGAGTGCAAAAATGGAGGCTCTAGCCCCTTCCAGAGCTGAGATATCGAAACTCAAAAATTCGGCCCGAAAAAAAAACGTCAGTGGTACCCCTTACGTTTTTTTTTTTGGTGCGAAAAATTAAGTTTCTCCAATCTTCCCAAAACTCTGGATTCTGATAGAGGGCCATGAGACTTAGACCTGAGTGCAAAAATGGAGGCTCTAGCCCCTTCCAGAGCTGAGATATCGAAACTCAAAAATTCGGCCCGAAAAAAAAACGACAGTGGTACCCCTTACGTTTTTTTTTTTTGGGCGAAAAATTAAGTTTCTCCAATCTTCCCAAATTCTGGTAGAGGGCCATGAGACTTAGACCTGAGTGCAAAAATGGAGGCTCTAGCCCCTTCCAGAGCTGAGATATCGAAACTCAAAATTTCGACCCGAAAAAAAAACGACAGTGTTACCCCTTACGTTTTTTTATTGGGCGAAAAATTAAGTATCCCCAATCTTCTCAAAACTCTGGATTCTGATAGAGGGCCATGAGACTTAGACTTGAGTGCAACAATGGAGGCTCTAGACCCTTCCAGTGCTGAGATATCGAAACTCAAAATTTCGACCCGAAAAAAAAACAAAAGTGTTACCCCTTACGTTTTTTTATTGGGCGAAAAATTAAGTATCCTCAATCTTCTCAAAACTCTGGATTCTGATAGAGGGCCGTGAGCCTTAGACCTGAGTGCAAAAATGGAGGCTCTAGACCCTTCCAGAGCTGAGATATCGAAACTCAAAATTTCGACCCGAAAAAAAAAACGACAGTGGTACCCCTTTCGTTTTTTTTTTTTTGGGCGAAAAATTAAGTATCCCCAATCTTCTCAAAACTCTGGATTCTGATAGAGGGCCATGAGACATAGACCTGAGTGCAACAATGGAGGCTCTAGACCCTTCCAGAGCTGAGATATCGAAATTCAAAATTTCGACCAGAAAAAAAAAACGACAGTGTTACCCCTTACGTTTTTTTTTTTGGACGAAAAATTAAGTATCCCCAATCTTCTCAAAACTCTGGATTCTGATAGAGGGCCATGAGACATAGACCTGAGTGCAAAAATGGAGGCTCTAGACCTTCCAGAGCTGAGATATCGAAACTCAAAATTTCGACCCGCAAAAAAAAAACGACAGTGTTACCCCTTACGGTTTTTTTTTTTTGGACGAAAAATTAAGTATCCCCAATCTTCTCAAAACTCTGGATTCTGATAGAGGGCCATGAGACTTAGACCCGAGTGCAAAAATGGAGGCTCTAGACCCTTCCAGAGCTGAGATATCGAAAATCAAAATTTCGACCAGAAAAAAAAACCGACACTGTTACCCCTTACGTTTTTTTGGGGGGCGAAAAATTAAGTATCCCCAATCTTCTCAAAACTCTTGAATCTGATAGAGGGCCATGAGACATAGACCTGAGTGCAACAATGGAGGCTCTAGACCCTTCCAGTGCTGAGATATCGAAATTCAAAATTTCGACCCGAAAAAAAAACGACAGTGTTACCCCTTACGTTTTTTTTTTTTCGGCAAAAAATTGAGTATCCCCAATCTTCTCAAAACTCTGGATTCTGATAGAGGGCCATGAGACATAGACCTGAGTGCAACAATGGAGGCTCTAGACCCTTCCAGAGCTGAGATATCGAAACTCAAAATTTCGACCCGAAAAAAAAAAACGACAGTGTTACCCCTTACGTTTTTTTTTGGGCGAAAAATTAAGTATCCCCAATCTTTTCTCAAAACTCTGGATTCTGATAGAGGGCCATGAGACTTAGACCTGAGTGCAACAATGGAGGCTCTAGACCTTTCCAGAGCTGAGATATCGAAATTCAAAATTTCGACCAGAAAAAAAAAAACGACAGTGTTACCCCTTACGTTTTTTTTTTGGGCGAAAAATTTACTATCCCCAATCTTCTCAAAACTCTGGATTCTGATAGAGGGCCATGAGACTTAGACCTGAGTGCAACAATGGAGGCTCTAGACCCTTCCAGTGCTGAGATACCGAAACTCAAAATTTCGACCCGCAAAAAAAAAAAACGACAGTGTTACCCCTTACGGGTTTTTTTTTTTGGACGAAAAATTAAGTATCCCCAATCTTCTCAAAACTCTGGATTCTGATAGAGGGCCATGAGACTTAGACCTGAGTGCAACAATGGAGGCTCTAGACCTTTCCAGAGCTGAGATATCGAAATTCAAAATTTCGACCAGAAAAAAAAAAACGACAGTGTTACCCCTTACGTTTTTTTTTTTTGGGGCGAAAAATTAAGTATCCCCAATCTTCTCAAAACTCTGGATTCTGATAGAGGGCCGTGAGCCTTAGACCTGAGTGCAAAAATGGAGGCTCTAGACCCTTCCAGAGCTGAGATATCGAAACTCAAAATTTCGACCCGAAAAAAAAAACGACAGTGGTACCCCTTTCGTTTTTTTTTTCGGGCGAAAAATGAAGTTTTTCCAATCTTCTCAAAACTCTGGATTCTGATAGAGGGCCATGAGACTTAAACCTGAGTGCAAAAATGGAGGCTCTAGACCCTTTCAGAGCTGAGATATATCGAAAATCAAAATTTCGACCAGAAAAAAAACGACAGTGTTACCCCTTACGTTTTTTTTTTGGGGCGAAAAATTAAGTATCCCCAATCTTCTCAAAACTCTGGATTCTGATAGAGGGCCATGAGACATAGACCTGAGTGCAACAATGGAGGCTCTAGACCCTTCCAGTGCTGAGATATCGAAACTCAAAATTTCGACCCGAAAAAAAAAAACGACAGTGTTACCCCTTACGTTTTTTTTTGGGGCGAAAAATTAAGTATCCCCAATCTTCTCAAAACTCTGGATTCTGATAGAGGGCCGTGAGCCTTAGACCTGAGTGCAAAAATAGAGGCTCTAGACCCTTCCAGAGCTGAGATATCGAAAATCAAAATTTCGACCAGAAAAAAAAAACGACAGTGTTACCCCTTACGTTTTTTTTTGGGGCGAAAAATTAAGTATCCCCAATCTTCTCAAAACTCTGGATTCTGATAGAGGGCCATGAGACATAGACCTGAGTGCAACAATGGAGGCTCTAGACCCTTCCAGAGCTGAGATATCGAAATTCAAAATTTCGACCAGAAAAAAAAACGACAGTGTTACCCCTTACGTTTTTTTTTTTGGGCGAAAATTTAGTATCCCCAATCTTCTCAAAACTCTGGATTCTGATAGAGGGCCATGAGACATAGACCTGAGTGCAACAATGGAGGCTCTAGCCCCTTCCAGTGCTGAGATATCGAAACTCAAAATTTCGACCCGAAAAAAAAAAAACGACAGTGTTACCCCTTACGTTTTTTTTTTTGGACGAAAAATCAAGTATCCCCAATCTTCTCAAAACTCTAGATTCTGATAGAGGGCCATGAGACTTAGACCTGAGTGCAAAAATGGAGGCTCTAGCCCCTTCCAGAGCTGAGATATCGAAACTCAAAAATTCGGCCCGAAAAAAAAAACGACAGTGGTACCCCTTACGTTTTTTTTTTTTGGGGCGAAAAATTAAGTTTCTCCAATCTTCCCAAACTCTGGATTCTGATAGAGGACCATGAGACTTAGACCTGAGTGCAAAAATGGAGGCTCTAGCCCCTTCCAGAGCTGAGATATCGAAACTCAAAAATTCGGCCCGAAAAAAAAAACGACAGTGGTACCCCTTACGTTTTTTTTTTGGGGCGAAAAATTAAGTTTCTCCAATCTTCCCAAATTCTGATAGAGGGCCATGAGACTTAGACCTGAGTGCAAAAATGGAGGCTCTAGCCCCTTCCAGAGCTGAGATATCGAAACTCAAAAATTCGGCCCAAAAAAAAAAAACGACAGTGGTACCCCTTACGTTTTTTTTTTTGGGGCGAAAAATTAAGTTTCTCCAATCTTCCCAAATTCTGATAGAGGGCCATGAGACTTAGACCTGAGTGCAAAAATGGAGGCTCTAGCCCCTTCCAGAGCTGAGATATCGAAACTCAAAAATTCGGCCCGAAAAAAAAACGACAGTGGTACCCCTTACGTTTTTTTTTTGGGCGAAAAATTAAGTTTCTCCAATCTTCCCAAATTCTGATAGAGGGCCATGAGACTTAGACCTGAGTGCAAAAATGGAGGCTCTAGCCCCTTCCAGAGCTGAGATATCGAAACTCAAAAATTCGGCCCGAAAAAAAAACGACAGTGGTACCCCTTACGTTTTTTTTTTTGGGGCGAAAAATTAAGTTTCTCCAATCTTCCCAAAACTCTGGATTCTGATAGAGGGCCATGAGACTTAGACCTGAGTGGAAAAATGGAGGCTCTAGCCCCTTCCAGAGCTGAGATATCGAAACTCAAAAATTCTGCCCGAAAAAAAAAAACGACAGTGGTACCCCTTACGTTTTTTTTTTGGGCGAAAAATTAAGTTTCTCCAATCTTCCCAAATTCTGATAGAGGACCATGAGACTTAGACCTGAGTGCAAAAATGGAGGCTCTAGCCCCTTCCAGAGCTGAGATATCGAAACTCAAAAATTCGGCCCGAAAAAAAAACGACAGTGTTACCCCTTACGTTTTTTTTTTGGGCGAAAAATTAAGTTTCTCCAATCTTCCCAAATTCTTATAGAGGGCCATGAGACTTAGACCTGAGTGCAAAAATGGAGGCTCTAGCCCCTTCCAGAGCTGAGATATCGAAACTCAAAAATTCGGCCCGAAAAAAAAAACGACAGTGGTACCCCTTACGTTTTTTTTTTTTTGGGCGAAAAATTAAGTTTCTCCAATCTTCCCAAATTCTGATAGAGGGCCATGAGACTTAGACCTGAGTGCAAAAATGGAGGCTCTAGCCCCTTCCAGAGCTGAGATATCGAAACTCAAAAATTCGGCCCGAAAAAAAAAAACGACAGTGGTACCCCTTACGTTTTTTTTTGGGGCGAAAAATTAAGTTTCTCCAATCTTCCCAAATTCTGATAGAGGGCCATGAGACTTAGACCTGAGTGCAAAAATGGAGGCTCTAGCCCCTTCCAGAGCTGAGATATCGAAACTCAAAAATTCGGCCCGAAAAAAAAAAACGACAGTGGTACCCCTTACGTTATTTTTTTTTGGGGCGAAAAATTAAGTTTCTCCAATCTTCCCAAATACTGATAGAGGGCCATGAGACTTAGACCTGAGTGCAAAAATGGAGGCTCTAGCCCCTTCCAGAGCTGAGATATGGAAACTCAAAAATTCGGCCCGAAAAAAAAACGACAGTGGTACCCCTTACGTTTTCTTTTTGGGCGAAAAATTAAGTTTTGTCCAATCTTCCCAAATTCTGATAGAGGGCCATGAGACTTAGACCTGAGTGCAAAAATGGAGGCTCTAGCCCCTTCCAGAGCTGAGATATCGAAACTCAAAAATTCGGCCCGAAAAAAAAAACGACAGTGGTACCCCTTACGTTTTTTTTTTGGGGCGAAAAATTAAGTTTCTCCAATCTTCCCAAATTCTGATAGAGGGCCATGAGACTTAGACCTGAGTGCAAAAATGGAGGCTCTAGCCCCTTCCAGAGCTGAGATATCGAAACTCAAAAATTCGGCCCGAAAAAAAACCGACAGTGGTACCCCTTACGTTTTTTTTTTTGGGCGAAAAATTAAGTTTCTCCAATCTTCCCAAATACTGATAGAGGGCCATGAGACTTAGACCTGAGTGCAAAAATGGAGGCTCTAGCCCCTTCCAGAGCTGAGATATCGAAACTCAAAAATTCGGCCCGAAAAAAAAAACGACAGTGGTACCCCTTACGTTTTTTTTTTGGGCGAAAAATTAAGTTTTGTCCAATCTTCCAGAATTCTGATAGAGGGCCATGAGACTTAGACCTGAGTGCAAAAATGGAGGCTCTAGCCCCTTCCAGAGCTGAGATATCGAAACTCAAAAATTCGGCCCGAAAAAAAAAACGACAGTGGTACCCCTTACGTTTTTTTTTTTTGGGGCGAAAAATTAAGTTTCTCCAATCTTCCCAAAACTCTGGATTCTGATAGAGGGCCATGAGACTTAGACCTGAGTGCAAAAATGGAGGCTCTAGCCCCTTCCAGAGCTGAGATATCGAAACTCAAAAATTCGGCCCGAAAAAAAACCGACAGTGGTACCCCTTACGTTTTTTTTTTGGGCGAAAAATTAAGTTTCTCCAATCTTCCCAAATACTGATAGAGGGCCATGAGACTTAGACCTGAGTGCAAAAATGGAGGCTCTAGCCCCTTCCAGAGCTGAGATATGGAAACTCAAAAATTCGGCCCGAAAAAAAAAAACGACAGTGGTACCCCTTACGTTTTTTTTTTGGGGCGAAAAATTAAGTTTCTCCAATCTTCCCAAATTCTGATAGAGGGCCATGAGACTTAGACCTGAGTGCAAAAATGGAGGCTCTAGCCCCTTCCAGAGCTGAGATATCGAAACTCAAAAATTCGGCCCGAAAAAAAAACGACAGTGGTACCCCTTACGTTTTTTTTTTGGGCGAAAAATTAAGTTTCTCCAATCTTCCCAAATTCTGATAGAGGGCCATGAGACTTAGACCTGAGTGCAAAAATGGAGGCTCTAGCCCCTTCCAGAGCTGAGATATCGAAACTCAAAAATTCGGCCCGAAAAAAAAACGACAGTGGTACCCCTTACGTTTTTTTTTTTGGGGCGAAAAATTAAGTTTCTCCAATCTTCCCAAAACTCTGGATTCTGATAGAGGGCCATGAGACTTAGACCTGAGTGGAAAAATGGAGGCTCTAGCCCCTTCCAGAGCTGAGATATCGAAACTCAAAAATTCTGCCCGAAAAAAAAAAACGACAGTGGTACCCCTTACGTTTTTTTTTTGGGCGAAAAATTAAGTTTCTCCAATCTTCCCAAATTCTGATAGAGGACCATGAGACTTAGACCTGAGTGCAAAAATGGAGGCTCTAGCCCCTTCCAGAGCTGAGATATCGAAACTCAAAAATTCGGCCCGAAAAAAAAACGACAGTGTTACCCCTTACGTTTTTTTTTTGGGCGAAAAATTAAGTTTCTCCAATCTTCCCAAATTCTTATAGAGGGCCATGAGACTTAGACCTGAGTGCAAAAATGGAGGCTCTAGCCCCTTCCAGAGCTGAGATATCGAAACTCAAAAATTCGGCCCGAAAAAAAAAACGACAGTGGTACCCCTTACGTTTTTTTTTTTTGGGCGAAAAATTAAGTTTCTCCAATCTTCCCAAATTCTGATAGAGGGCCATGAGACTTAGACCTGAGTGCAAAAATGGAGGCTCTAGCCCCTTCCAGAGCTGAGATATCGAAACTCAAAAATTCGGCCCGAAAAAAAAAAACGACAGTGGTACCCCTTACGTTTTTTTTTGGGGCGAAAAATTAAGTTTCTCCAATCTTCCCAAATTCTGATAGAGGGCCATGAGACTTAGACCTGAGTGCAAAAATGGAGGCTCTAGCCCCTTCCAGAGCTGAGATATCGAAACTCAAAAATTCGGCCCGAAAAAAAAAAACGACAGTGGTACCCCTTACGTTATTTTTTTTTGGGGCGAAAAATTAAGTTTCTCCAATCTTCCCAAATACTGATAGAGGGCCATGAGACTTAGACCTGAGTGCAAAAATGGAGGCTCTAGCCCCTTCCAGAGCTGAGATATGGAAACTCAAAAATTCGGCCCGAAAAAAAAACGACAGTGGTACCCCTTACGTTTTCTTTTTGGGCGAAAAATTAAGTTTTGTCCAATCTTCCCAAATTCTGATAGAGGGCCATGAGACTTAGACCTGAGTGCAAAAATGGAGGCTCTAGCCCCTTCCAGAGCTGAGATATCGAAACTCAAAAATTCGGCCCGAAAAAAAAAACGACAGTGGTACCCCTTACGTTTTTTTTTTGGGGCGAAAAATTAAGTTTCTCCAATCTTCCCAAATTCTGATAGAGGGCCATGAGACTTAGACCTGAGTGCAAAAATGGAGGCTCTAGCCCCTTCCAGAGCTGAGATATCGAAACTCAAAAATTCTGCCCGAAAAAAAAAACGACAGTGGTACCCCTTACGTTTTTTTTTTTTGGGGCGAAAAATTAAGTTTCTCCAATCTCCCCAAAACTCTGGATTCTGATAGAGGGCCATGAGACTTAGACCTGAGTGCAAAAATGGAGGCTCTAGCCCCTTCCAGAGCTGAGATATCGAAACTCAAAAATTCGGCCCGAAAAAAAACCGACAGTGGTACCCCTTACGTTTTTTTTTTTGGGCGAAAAATTAAGTTTCTCCAATCTTCCCAAATACTGATAGAGGGCCATGAGACTTAGACCTGAGTGCAAAAATGGAGGCTCTAGCCCCTTCCAGAGCTGAGATATCGAAACTCAAAAATTCGGCCCGAAAAAAAAAACGACAGTGGTACCCCTTACGTTTTTTTTTTGGGCGAAAAATTAAGTTTTGTCCAATCTTCCAGAATTCTGATAGAGGGCCATGAGACTTAGACCTGAGTGCAAAAATGGAGGCTCTAGCCCCTTCCAGAGCTGAGATATCGAAACTCAAAAATTCGGCCCGAAAAAAAAAACGACAGTGGTACCCCTTACGTTTTTTTTTTTTGGGGCGAAAAATTAAGTTTCTCCAATCTTCCCAAAACTCTGGATTCTGATAGAGGGCCATGAGACTTAGACCTGAGTGCAAAAATGGAGGCTCTAGCCCCTTCCAGAGCTGAGATATCGAAACTCAAAAATTCGGGCCGAAAAAAAACCGACAGTGGTACCCCTTACGTTTTTTTTTTGGGCGAAAAATTAAGTTTCTCCAATCTTCCCAAATACTGATAGAGGGCCATGAGACTTAGACCTGAGTGCAAAAATGGAGGCTCTAGCCCCTTCCAGAGCTGAGATATGGAAACTCAAAAATTCGGCCCGAAAAAAAAAAACGACAGTGGTACCCCTTACGTTTTTTTTTTGGGGCGAAAAATTAAGTTTCTCCAATCTTCCCAAATTCTGATAGAGGGCCATGAGACTTAGACCTGAGTGCAAAAATGGAGGCTCTAGCCCCTTCCAGAGCTGAGATATCGAAACTCAAAAATTCGGCCCGAAAAAAAAAACGACAGTGGTACCCCTTACGTTTTTTTTTTGGGCGAAAAATTAAGTTTCTCCAATCTTCCCAAATTCTGATAGAGGACCATGAGACTTAGACCTGAGTGCAAAAATGGAGGCTCTAGCCCCTTCCAGAGCTGAGATATCGAAACTCAAAAATTCGGCCCGAAAAAAAAAAACGACAGTGGTACCCCTTACGTTTTTTTTTTGGGCGAAAAATTAAGTTTCTCCAATCTTCCCAAATTCTGATAGAGGGCCATGAGACTTAGAGCTGAGTGCAAAAATTGAGGCTCTAGACCCTTCCAGAGCTGAGATATCGAAAATCAAAATTTCGACCCGTAAAAAAACGACAGTGTTACCCCTTACGTTTTTTTTGGGGGGAGTGAAAAATTAAGTATCCCCAATCTTCTCAAAACTCTGGATTCTGATAGAGGGCCATGAGACTTAGACCTGAGTGCAACAATGGAGGCTCTAGACCCTTCGAGAGCTGAGATATCGAAAATCAAAATTTCGACCCGTAAAAAAAACGACAGTGTTACCCCTTACGTTTTTTTTTTTGGGCGAAAAATTAAGTATCCTTAATCTTCTCAAAACTCTGGATTCTGATAGAGGGCCATGAGACTTAGACCTGAGTGCAACAATGGAGGCTCTAGACCCTCCCAGAGCTGAGATATCGAAATTCAAAATTTTGACCAGAAAAAAAAACGACAGTGTTACCCCTTACGTGTTTTTTTGGGGGGGGCGAAAAATTAAGTATCCCCAATCTTCTCAAAACTCTGGATTCTGATAGAGGCACTGGTGATTCTAGGGGGTCAGGGCCACCCCTGAAAGCTCATTGGCCACCCCTGTGGCCACCCCAGATCTGATAGGTAGTTGGTCAAGTTCGTCAACACAAGAAACAAGAGAAATGCTGTCAATCAATGGTGACAGCTGATCAACCGATTTAGGTCCAGTTTTACCTTTTTTAATAACACAGTAATAGTCATACTGAGGCTCTGAGAGCTGATTTCTGCTCAGCAGACGTTTGGCCATGCAGGTCAGGTTACTAATGAGATGCGCGCGCTGGCTGCTGCTCCGTGAAACAGGTGGACAGTCTTGCAACAGCAACAAATACAACGATAAAAACGCGGGAATCTGTAGATTGAGAGGTATGGTAATTTAATGTTTAGTTATATTGTAGTTCCCTGTGAATGTGTAGGAAAACTGAAAAAGTCGAACTACACTGTACTAGCTAGATTAGCATCCTGAGAGAGTGCAGACGGTAAAGAGGACGCGTGCAGCTATTAAAGGGGCCACACCTTATTTCCACTCATACATCGCCATGAAATATAAAACGCTATTTTCTGGAAGACAGATGGTGGTTTTTGCAGATGTGTGTGTTCAATTATAGCTAATGTTATATTTTTCGCCAACCAGTGTGTTAAATATAGTGTGACAGTAGATTTAAGTTAAAACACAAAAAAAACAAGCTGTGACTTATTTATTTGCTCTGTGGTTTAAGGGGAGTTTAAAAAGGACTTTTTGTTTGTGTCAATTAGCTCATCTTCACAGTCCACATATATTTTTAGAAGTTTAAATAGGCAGAGTATATTGCATTAAAATGGCACAAATGTCATAAGTTAAATTATGAAGAAGCATCTTAACTATTTATAATTTTGAGTCTTAACTTTTTGATTTTAAAAACGTATTAATGTATGCTGAATCAAAGCCAACGTTTCAATTTATACTTTCATCAAGGCCTTGGACAAAACACTTTTTGCACATTTTCATACATCACAAGGCATCCTAATGAAATTATTCAGTCATCAGGCCACTCTCTGTGTTACCTGTGTTTGCTTTACTTATTTAAGTCCCCTCTTGTGGTTAAATAAAAACACTCCTGGCAAAGAACAAACTAAGAAATTCAAATTCCAGTATCTCTAACAAATTATATCTAAGCTAAATAATAACATAAACTAAACATGTAAAGAACAACAAATATTTTGTTTTTTTCCTCACAAACTTAGTTTTTTCTTTTGCTTTTACATATACACTTTTGAATAAGGTCCTATCTTTAAGCATGTTGGTTTGTCCTGTTGGATTTCTGTGTTTTCATGTAACCACAAGATGGTGCCTCAATTAGTAAAGCAAACTCAGGTAACAATACAGGTGACAAAGATGATGAGCTGACGACTGATACATGTTATTGTATAGGATGAGTTAAGAGCAGTTTAATTTTGCTAATCTAATCTAACTTGTGAAGTGACAAGGACTTAAATCCACTACAAGAAAATAGCTCTTAGAAAATATTTACCCTATCCTGACCATAATTACTGATTAAAAATAGACATGTTAAAATAACCAGAGATACTTGAGGACTGTCTGTGATTGGTGGTTAGGACTGTTTTTAACAGGATAGACACTTTTATTTGACAGTTATGAGAAAGGAAATCATTGGAGAGAGAGAGGATGTGACATGCAGCAAAGGACCGGGATTTGATCCATGGTCGGCTGGGTATCGCATTTAACTTCGCTATGCCATGGCCACCCCACTCTAGCTTTGTGTCCCATCTTGGCCACCCCCCAAAAAATGTCCTGGATACGCCACTGCTCTCCACTGGAGCGTGTTAACGCAAACGTGTAAGTTTCACGTTTGAGGGGGTTAAACCGTGACATCTACACATTTTCCAAAGTGGACTATTTAGGCTGCTTCATTAAAAATGTGACATTTAGACGTTTTTTTCGCCGTGGATCGAGGCAAATGAATCCTTTTCACCTTGAAAATAATAAATGTTTTTTGCATTTTAAATAATAGACCATTTCTCAGTGATCGTCAATAAAACAAAATTCCATTTTTCTCGGTTTAATGAAAACCAATAGGTCGTGATGGTAAGTTTCAGTTTAAGTGTAAGTTTCAAGTTTGAGGGGGTTTAAACCGTGACATCTACACGTTTTCAAAAGTGGACCAACGTTCACGTCTTGTCGTGATACCGGAGGGGTATTCCAGAAAGCAGGTTATGAGTACAGTACTTAAGTACAATTTTGAAGGATCTGTACTTTACTCGAGTATCATTTTTGGGGAGTACTCATGACTTTACTCAAGTATATTTGAGAGTGAAATATTGTACTCTTTACTCCAATACATTTCTATCCATAACCATGAGTAAAAAGTAACTACTTCTAAAAAAAAAAAAAAAAATGGAAATAAGAAAAATCTCGGAAACCCTCAAATTGTTGTTTCCCTCTCAAACGTGATTGGATTGTGCAGGATCCACTGATTGGGACAACCTATCAGCAATCACCTTCAGCTTTCCGGTAAAGTCAACTCCATGGTCAGATTTGTATAAGAGACCAAACCATGGACGGACGAAACCAATGAATGAAGATGCAGCAGGTCCATCCCGGGAATGTGCCAGCCCGTGGCCCCACCTCGCCAGACTATTTAAATTTTCTGAATTTTCTGAAATTTTCTTAAATGTTAAATAAAGCAACATGGTAAAAAGATGAATACGACTTGATTTTACTTTCAATTCCTTTTACATTCTCCAAGGTATTGACTTTAACATTTTTCATAACTCCATGTAGGACGTTTCTGTCCATAAATGTAAGCACTGTGGCAGTTGTAATGCAATATTTAGAAAATGTACTTTTGTACTCTTGATACTCTAGTACTTTTAAAAACAAGTACTTCAGTACTTTTACTCAAGTAGACATCTGACTGTAGTACTTTTACTTGTACTTGAGTCAAATTTAGCAAGGGGTATCTGTACTTTTACTCAAGTAATAAAGCTGTGTACTCTGTCCGCCTCTGCGGAAAAATAGACATTACTCATTAGGCTGCTTCATTAAAAACGTGACATTTAGACGTTTTCTTCGGCGCGGATCAAGGCAAATGAATCCTTTTCACCTTGAAAATAATAAATGTTTTTTGCATTTTAAATAATAGAACATTTCTCAGTGATCGTAGGCTACATAAAACAAAATTCCATTTTTCTCGGTTTAATGAAAACCAATAGGTCGTTATGGCAGAGGCGATTGCGTGTAGAATAGGTCAACACGGGTATCTCTCCACTGGAGCGTGTTAACGCAAACGTGTAAGTTTCACGTTTGAGGGGGTTAAACCGTGACATCTACACGTTTTCCAAAGTGGACCATTTAGGCTGCTTCATTAAAAACGTGACATTTAGACGTTTTGTTTCGGCGTGGATCGAGGCAAATGAATCCTTTTCACCTTGAAAATAATAAATGTTTTTTACATTTTTAACAATAGACCATTTTTCAGTGATCGTCAATAAAACAAAATCCCATTTTTCTCGGTTTGATGAAAACCAATATGGTATAAGTTTAAGTTTCAGTTTAAGTACAAATTTCACGTTTGAGGGAGTGAAACCGTGACATCTACACATTTTCCAAAGTGAACCAAGTGATTATTTCACGTCTTGTCGGCTGGAGAAATGTTGTTTTGGCCACTTTGTTTGATAAAATCACAACAATTTAATGTAAGCAAGAATGGGATTTGAACTCAGGTTTTCTTGATTGAAGCCCAACGCTTTATCAACTGACCCAGATAGCAAACTGACATTGAATCAACGTGGAAACGACGTCTCTCATGACATTGAAACAACGTTGATTTGCTCATCGAATTAACGTTGAACCAACGTCAGACGCGGCATTCTTCAAAGCTAAATGAAATCGAAAATTGGTTTGCTTTCATAACGTTGAAACAACGCGTTGATTTCAAGTTGATTTTCCGTTAGTTTTGAAAGAATGACGCGTCTGACGTTGGTTCAACGTTAATTCGATGAGCAAAACAATGTCAGATCAACGTTGTTCCGATGTCATATTTCCACGTTGATTCAATGTCAGTTTGCTATCTGGGGAACCACTGAGTCTGTTAAGTTCAAGGGTTTATTGGATGGGTTTTTATTATAGGTTTGGTTTTATTTGTTAGAAAAATAAATATAAAAATATAATTTGACACAAGAGGGCAGTATAGCCCTATTTATGGTTTTGTTAAACCGTGACATCTACACGTTTTCCAAAGTGGACCAACGTGATTATTTCATGTCTTGTCGTGATACCGGGTGCGGCTGGCTTGACCGTGTATTTTCCACGTGCGGCCCACTTGACCGCAGTCTCAGAACAGCGCATCAGTGGATGTAGGTGTCTTTGTTTCCACAGTATTTTCAATTTTGACATTTTGCCATCATCATTCTGCCAGTCATATAATGGAGGTCTATGGTCACCACCTCAAAGAGCATGCACAGAGAAGTCCAAATTAAACATGATTTAATGACTCATAAATGTAAGTACACATTGATGGCCTAAGACACGAAATGAGCGGTTTGTGAGAGAAAACAAACAGTATTTATATCGTTTTTACCTCGTGTAGCCACAGCCATGTCCAACTGAACCGAACTGAACCGTGTCCAACGTCCCGCCGGAAGTGATTGCTTTCGTGTGTACGTCACTCATTGTTTACACAGAGATTTCGGAAGTTTTACCTTTCACTGTGAAGATCTAAACATATTTAGATGTACAGAAAATCGCAATGGAAGACGATTTTGATATATCTAAATATGTTTAGTGAAAGGTAAAACTCCTGAAATCTCTGTGTAAACAATGAGTGACATACACACGCAAACGATCACTTCTGGCGGGACGTTGGACAAGGTTCAGTTCAGTTCAGTTGGACATGGCTGTATTATATGACTGATAGACAACAACGGTTTGACCGAAAAATATTAAAATTTAAACTACTGTGGAAACAAAGACACCTACATCTCGGATGCCCTTGAGGTAAGCTAAAACATATCAAAAATTAATTTTAAAGTGAAATATCCCTTTAACAATTACAAAATAACAGGACAGAGATGGGAGTGAGGGAATGGTTAATTTATTTGTATGCACTGCAAGTTGTACTCACATCAGACATAAGCATCCAGAACCTTCCCCACTCCTGGTGTCTTCTGCTGTTGGAAGTACTATGATGTTCTGACTCCTGTTGTCTACGGCATCTGGCAGCTTCTCCTGGATAGGAATTCGGTCAGCTCACTGAAATGCGAGAACAGGCCCATACAAAGAGCCATAACTACCTGTATAGGTAGTTTATTTAAGTTCAAACCTATTTGACAACATATTACCACAAAAATAAGTAAATCAACAGACCACAGAGCATACCTTGCTCGCTCGCTCGCACTCACTCTTTTTCTCTCGTGTTCACCCTCATCACTCTCTGCATAACGGTTTAAACAAACAACAATAAATAAATGTTGTGTGCTGATCAAGAGTTTTGTGCAAGCAATTTAAAGGGTTAGTTCACCCAAAAATGAAAATTAAGTCATTAATTACTCACCCCCATGCTGTACCAACCCCGTAAGACCTTCGTTCGTCTTCGGAACACAAATGAAGATATTTTTGATTAAATTTGAGAGGTGTATAACTACCACATTGGCTCCTAAGGGACTGCCTCTTGACGGCCCAGAAAGTCAATGAAGAAAATGTTTAAATATCCCAAGTGACTACCGTGGCTCAACTATATGTTTATCAAGCGAATACTTTTTGTGCGAAAAAACAAACAAAAATAACGAGTTTATTCGACTATTTCTTTTCTTCCTTGTAGGCCAGAAACGAGATTTCCTTAGATTTCCACAACGCATGCGCGAGATTTGCGATCTGCTTACGCCAGCTTACACTACTTCAGATCGCAATTCTTGCGCATGCGTCGTGGAAATCTATAAGGAAGTCTCGTTCTGGCCTACAAGGAAGAAAAGAAATAGTCGAATAAACTCGTTATTTTTGTTTGTTTTTTCGCACAAAAAGTATTCGCGTCGCTTGATAAACATATAGTTGAGCCACGGTAGTCACTTGGGATATTTAAACATTTTCTTCATTGACTTTTTGGGCCGTCAAGAGGCAGTCCCTTAGGAGCCAATGTGGTAGTTATACAGCTCTCAAATTTAATCAAAAATATCTTCATTTGTGTTCCGAAGACGAACGAAGGTCTTACGGGGTTGGTACAGCATGGGGGTGAGTAATTAATGACTTAATTTTCATTTTTGGGTGAACTAACCCTTTAAGGTCGCGACGCTTGTCCCATAACGTTAGCTGGCTTCATTCGGTGATTGAAATAAATATTATTAACATTAATTCAAGTTTTGCAGTATAGAGAAACGATATTGAACGCTCCGAGCGAGCTTGTAACTTTTTCTTGGCATGAAACAGTAAATAACCAAACCAGTGGAAGCCTGCAGTGCATGAAACTGTTGTAACTAACTTAATCAAATCATGCAATAACTAAGTTATACCCAGTCTATGGTTATACCAGGCAACAGCGCGCCGCGCCCAGTCGGAAAGCAGACAGCCGCGCTACCGCGGGGGTGTTTTTCCACATTCGAATATTCATTTTCAGTTTTTAAAACTTTTTGAATATATATTCGAATTTAGAATATTCTTTGACAGCCCTAAATGAGATTCGAGCTAGCTAGCCAATCCATCCAAACAGTGAAAGAACCATATTGACGTTAACGTTACTTCAGGCAGATTAAAATAGCATCAATTTGTGAAGAACAAGGTTGCAAATGTTAGCAATTATACCAGTAACGTTACGTACCCGATTTCAATGGACTGATGGAAGAATAAATGTTATCTAATCAAAGCAGACGAAACCGTCACCATCCACTCAGATAACGAGAACTAATAACGTTTTATTTACGCTATAAAAATACATAACGGCAACAGTAAATTACATAACGTGAAGATAACTTACCTTCGTCCCAGAATTGCTTCTTTTCCGTCTTCTTGAATGACGGCTTACTCCCAGAAAGTACGTTTAGAACTAACCGTCTAAAAATTCAAAATTCAGACCGCGAAGATCCCATGATGCAACGCGGTGGCTGTAAAACCATTGTAAAACTCCGTGAATACAGTGAAATTACAATAATAATACAGGACTGTCCATTAATTTCAAATGGTGCATTGCCTTTTACAGGTAAAACGCAAATACAATACATTGTTGTAAAATTTCCTGTAAAAATTACATCAATTGCTAACAGTGTAGAGTTAGGATCCCATAACCTCATCTACCGACGTTTAAGGGGGCCCTAAAAAGGCGAATATTGACGTATGGTCAAAAGACGTCCCAAAACGTCAGTTATATGACGTCTTGGGATGAGACCGGGTTGGTGCACTAAATTGGACATCATGCATCACTTTCTATATTTCAGCAATACTATACTGTTCATACTATTGACTGTTGTTCTAGAAAATCGAAAAAAAAGGCTGTAAATAAATGTATTTGTGTTGTTAGAACATAATTTGCAGTTACACCTAAAAAGTAATCTGATTACGTAATGTTTGTTACTTCTAATGCATCACTTGTTACATCGGAAAAGTAGTCTGATTACACTATGCATGTTACTTGTAATGTGTTACCCGCAACACTGCTCACTTAAGATGAGATTTAAAACATCTGATCGCTAACTTTTCCATAATTTGAAAACATCAATAGAGAGGAGAGGTACAATAGAAATGTGTCCATTTTGAACAGAATCAGATTTATCAGCTACAGTAATAAGGGTAATTTGACATACTAGACTAGAGGGAGCGTGAGGTATTTCTAATTAGTCTGTGTTGGGTTTCCAGGAATTGTACCTCCACCAAATCTTTGATAGAATCACGTCCTTATGTTCGGATATCAAAGACGTTGAACATTAAACCTGAATGAAGTTCTTCGTCTGCTAGTCGATTGGGAACAAACTCAAACTCAAATAATTTAAGCTAAGTATTATATTTTTTTTTTATTACATATTCTGCTTTGCCATCACAGAAAAAAATAACATTTTACATTATAATTAAAATTATAAAAAACTATATTTAAAATTGTAAATATATTTCACAATATTACTATTTTCACTATTTTTTTTTTATTATTAAATAAATGCAGCAGTGCATTTATGGTTATGATAGATCAGAGACCCCAAACTTCTGAAAATAGTAGTGTAATAAGCAGAGATGTTTTACAAGGATTTAAAGTGATAGTTCAACTCAAATAAATAAATTAAAATAAAATAAAATTTGCTCGATGTGGTTCCAAACCTCTGTATAGATACACATTGCAGTCTAAGCAACACTGGCTATTATTGAATGACCTTTTTTTTTTGGAATTGCATGAATTACAGGATGAGAACTATTTCTTCAATTAAAAAAGCTGTAATGGTTCAGCAGATATATGCGGGTATTTAAGATAGTTGATAGTCCATCAAAACACTTTAAATAAAAGAGTCAGAACTAAAGCGTACTGAAGAGAGCGCACACAGAGGTCTGCTCTTATGAGTGAGTCTCATCCACTTCCCCTGAGATGAAGGGACGCTGAATGAGCTTCTTTATCTGCTCTCTCCGCAAATGGCTTAAAGATGTGCGCCGTGCCACATGGCTGACTGATAAGTGTTCATCTTCGAGAGACAGGAAAACGGGGCAGATACATTTTATTTCATGACCAGACCTTGCAAACCGAGGATACATTTGGTTTTATCATAAACCGGTTTAGATAAGGGACCTACAGGCCTGAGATCGGAAATAAGACAATCATTCTCAGAATAATATGAGCTAACATAAAACTAGACTTTTTTAATTTATTGATAAAGACTCAACAACAATAAAATAACAACAGTGTTGACGTTATATATATATATATATATATATATATATATATATATATTTTTTTTTTTTTTATTCCATAGAACATAAAGATATTTCAGGAAATGTCTATTTGCTTTTTTTTTTTTTTTTTTTACAATACAGTGCTCAATGGCAACCAAAACTTTCTGGTAACAAACATTCTTCAAAATATCTTCTTTTGTGGATAAAGAAAAAAGGCAAACAGGCTTGGAATGGCATGAAGGTGAACGTGGCACTGTATATGAAAATCAGGAGGTCCACTACCTGTACTCCAAGAGAGTTTTTCTAGCCTTTCTGTCACAGTGTTTGGTTGTTCCCCCAGGGGTCCTCAGTTTTCACGGTGTCTATGACGTCTGCCCAGCCAGAGACTGTTCACGTCACGTCCGCTGATCCAGAGACAGCACCTGAGAGACTACAGTATGTTGCTGTCTTGGGTGTGTGACACCGCTACAAACATGAGTGAAATGAACTGTCTGGATGAATCAAATTGAATCACAAAAAATGTAATTAATTCACAAATCAGTTCTGATTTTAAACCACTGATATGTCACATCGTCTCAGTTTACGCACGTAACCATGGTTCCCTGAGAAGAGTAATGAGACAAGTGCTTCAAACATCATCATGTCGGAGCTTTTCCCCATAGTGTCCTCATCTAGACTCTTGAGGACGCAGTGTCTCATTCCCCTTCTCAGGCCATCTGAGGCGAATGGGAACTTGCACTGCATCTTCTAGAGTACACATGCCCAATCCACCATGCTGAGAGGATTGCATACCTTTGTGTCATCAGCACTCAACATTGAATCTACAGTACCAACCTGAGGGAGTCATCATTTCCTTAAAGGACGTACCAGCTTGCTGTCGGTGACACTATTCCCTACAGCCATTGCCCAAGCTACATACCTTTAACGCGGAAGATACAGTTCCTTGCTCCCTTCCTTTGCAGGGCCAAAAAAGGTTTGGCCCTGCAAGGGTACAGCTCAAATGCTTGGAATCATACTTAAAAAATACATTGCTTAAAGGTGTAGTGTGTGATTTTTAGCGACATTTAGTAGTGGTGAGGTTGCGAATTGCAACCAACAGAAGTTACGGTGGTCAACAGGCAGTAGCCAGTTAAGCAATGAGGTTTCTTTACAAAGATGAAGAAAGAAATTTTGTTTACTTACCTAAAACGTCATCGCTAAAATAACACAGTCTCATCCCAAAAAGTAATATAACTGACGTCTTGGGACATATTTTGACCATACGTCAATATCCGCCTTTTTAGGGCCCCCTTAAACGTCGGTAGATGGCGGTAGATGGCGATACAACTGACGCTTTACCTTTAACGTCAGTTAGATGACGGGTTAGGTTTAGGTATGGGGTAGAGTTAGGATCCCATAACCTCATCTACCGACATTTAAGGGGGCCCTAAAAAGGCGAATATTGACGTATGGTCAAAAGACGTCCCAAAACATCAGTTACAGTATATGACGTCTTGGGATGAGACCGGGTTGCCTAAAACCCACCAGGGAGGGTAGTTCCACTATCTTGGCAGAAAAAGCCTAGCTTAAACAGGAAAGGAGGATGGATGTTATTTACCCCTACCAGCTCTGGAGTGCTGACCGGGGGAAGTGATCTATTGGATGATCTCATATTTTCTTACTCGACTCGCACCTCCTTTGTGACCTACTCCTTAGGGGAGGAGGAGGCCGCGAGTAGCCACACCTGCTTTCTGGCCTTGTCTCTGATCCGCAAACCGAGACAGGCCAGGTCCCCCCACTGGTTAGTGCATGGACTGTGCAGTATGAATGTTTACAAGATGCTTAGGCATCTTCCCTCCTTGAATTTATGAATTTATTGGAATAGCCTTCCTTCCTGATATTGTTCGAGGCTCAGACTCACAGTCCCAGTTTAAAACTAGATTAAAGACACATCTCTTTAGCCAAGCATTCACATAATGCTTACCTTTTATACCACTGTTGTTTCATAACAAATGCATTAATATTATGAACAGCAGCTATTCTAATTATTTCCCATCTGCTTTTCTGCTGTTATCTCGGGACGCTAAATGGCGTTCGTCAGCTCCAGTTTGTATCCAGCCTCTCACGGAGACTTCAGATGCCCCAACACCTACAATAAGATGACTAAACCCCTGTGAAGAGACGAATCGACGGCGGCGATATGTTATGCCCTAAATTAATATGATTAACTAACTGTATTTTTCTATGTTCATTTTTGAAATGCACTTTCTGTAAAGCTGATTTTAAATAATATGTATTGTGAAAAGCGCTATACAAATACATTTGAATTGAATTGAACTGAATTTACCAACCACAATGGATGTGCCGCACAACTCAGAAGGAGAAACTGGTGCACTTTTAAATGAAAGATTGGTATCAAAAAGCACACCCAGGTTCCTTACTGATGATGACGACTCAACAGAGCAGACATTAAAGGTGCAGTGCGTGATTTTTAGCGACATCTAGCGGTTCGGTTGTGAATTTGCGCTAAGGGCTCAGACCACTGTGATCGACGGCTTAGTGGTTCCTGTAACATACTTTTTTATGGTCAATGACAAGAGTACTAATCAGCTGTCTCACGAACGTAACCAGCACATTTATCCCCACATAACAAACCAACTGTGTATCACACGAAATACGTTCTGAGGAAACTATTTTGCAAATCGTAATTACGTTACATGCCAACATATAAGCAGTGCTATTACGTTTGTCCTTAACGTAATACTATTGCAGTGCTATTACGTTTTTCCTGAACATAATACATCCAAGCAGGTTTCTTTACTATTTATGCATAATCATGGCATTAAAATTTTGACTCTTTTGCATTCAACTGTCATATCAATTAAGTTTTCCTTCGCATTTATTAATATAATAGACCAACGTTACTCATAAATATATAAAAAGCATTTTCTCCAATAAAACACAACATACTGAAATCACAAAAGACATGCATTTTATTAGCTTGATGTAAACCAAATCCTAGAATCCATACGTTGTTTGCAAGAAACAGATCCAAATCCAGCCTTTTATCCAGTGATCTTCATCTTCATTTCTCAGCAGCGACCGCAAACGTCAAATCCGCGCTGGTGATTAATTCAAATTCAAAAAATGCGCCTTCAAGAAGCGTTACGACATGTTTTACGGCAGTGATATCAAACGCTCATTGGCTCTCGCCTGCTTCGTCACAGATTGCGACATGCCGTGTTTCAGTCGGTGTAGTACATTCACATTTGAAATGGAGAAGACCGCGCGCCTTCAGACAGAGAGCGAACCGAAATCAGATTAACATTTTGGATTAACGTTAATAACTTTAATTCTGATCTGTGCCTCATACACAACTACTATAATACTGCCAGAGGACTGCGACTGCAACGCATCATCATGTGAACGACTTTTGGTAATGTTAATCATAAATAAATAAATTATTGTGAAATGTATCTGTCTGTTATGTTTTTTTTTTCTTAATTGTGTTACCTACGTAGTTTTAAGGAATGGTTATGGTTAGGTTTAGGGATAGGAGTGGGATTAGTGGCTCAAAATATATTTTAATGCTAAAACTCATTTAACTACACATCTCTGTCCATTACATTTTATCCTTTTTATATTCTGTATAAAATAAATGTTTTTTTTGGAGTAGGATTAAGGGGTCTTGTTACATTTATCTTTAAAAGTGAAAGTATACAGATATCGTTATGATATGAAACATATGTAAATAGTTAACGTTTTGTAGCTGTAAAAACGTAAAAAGGTTACGTAATGTTGCAAATACGTCCATATTATACGTTTTAGCATCTATCCAAACGTACAAAAACGTACGTTACATATCTTTGAAAATAACGTATTAAATCTACGTATTAACAATGAGACATATTACGTTAAGGACCAACGTAATAGCACTGCTTATATGTTGGCATGTAACGTAATTGCGATTTGCAAAATAGTTTCCTCAGAACGTATTTCGTGTGATACAGGGTTGTAACAAACCCATAACACAGCAAAAGAGAACTAAGTTACATGAAACAGTCCAACTACTATTTTCAACCCGATCTCACGACCAAGTCGTACGAATTCGAGGAATGATTAAAAAGTGGCTAATTCGTAACAATTCATACGACCTCACTCGTACGAATTAATACGATTTTGCTAAATCGTACATATTTTACGAATTGGCCAATTCGTATGAATTCGTACGAATGACCTACCCCTTACCCCACCCCTAAACCTAACCATCACGTGGGTTTAGACAAATCGTACGAATTAGTACGAGTGAGGTCGTATGAATTAGTACGAATTAGCCACTTTTTAATCATGCGTCGAATTCGTACGAATTGGTCGTGAGATAGTGTTGACTATTTTACACCACTCACAAGGGAAAATTCACTCCTCGCTGTGTTTATGGCTAGCTTCTAGGTCTCTGCGGCTTCTCTTTCAAGGTAGTGACGAAACGCGCTCTTTAGCGTTGTGTGTTCACTGTCAGCTACGGTAGAAACATGACATCACAACATGTCGACCTTCATATAAGGGGGTGCCCGCGGTTATGTAGATATAAATGTCTCATTGTAAGGTAACAAAAACATTATGGTTTATTAAGCAAGTTCTTTATATACCACTGAAAATATAGTTATGGAAAGTCTTAAATAGTATTCTAGGTTATGACATGCACAGGTTTTTGGTCCAATAATTAGAATCTCTGTTTTGTTTTTTTTTCCAGAATTAAGTAGTAGGAAATTACCAGTCATCCACTTTTTTATTCCGTTAAATTTGTGAATTGGTAAATTTTGTCAGGGCGCAGAGAAAAAGCTAATGCAATTCAATGTTATCTCCCAAAGGTAGCATGTACAGAGTGAACAGCAACGGTCCTAATACTGAGCCTTGTGGTATACCATACTGAATTTGTGATAGATAAGACATCTCTTCATTTACTTCTACAAACTGATATCGGTCACAACAAACAATCCCTGAAGACAAAGAAGAGGATGACATGTTCCATTGAGGAATTTTATGTTACAAACTTTACATGAAGACCCTAAAGATTCATACCAACTTGTGGAAAATGGGAATCTGGTGACCCTTTTAAGAGACTGGTCAAGCCAGAGGCATTCCCCCCATAGTGTCCTCAAGATGATGCAGTGTGAGTTCCCATTCGAAAGGGAACAAATGGTTTTTATAAAGTAATAGTGGTTGACTGCTGTGCTGTAGCTATAGTTAAACTAAAATAGACATCAAAACATTGGAAAGTGCATACCCAGACAGCAAACTGACATTGAATCAACGTGGAAACGACGTCTCTCATGACATTGAAACAACGTTGATTTGCTCATCGAATTAACGTTGAACCAACGTCAGACTTCAAAGCTAAATGAAATCGAAAATTGGTTTGCTTTCATAACGTTGAAACAACGCGTTGATTTCAAGTTGATTTTCCGTTAGTTTTGAAAGAATGACGCATCTGACGTTGGTTCAACGTAAATTCGATGAGCAAAACAATGTCAGATCAACGTTGTTTCGATGTCAGTTTGCTATCTGGGTATGAAATGAAACACAATGCAATGCAAAGAGGTCAAATCAAAACACTTATGAGAGGTTCTAACTTGGACTCTATGAGCAGATATTAGCCTTCCCAGAAGATCCATTTTGAGCTTAGATTTAAATTCAGGTTCTGTTGAAATTACTCGGAAGGAAACCCGGAACACTATATTCCACAGTTTGGGCTCAGCAATGAAAAAAGCACTGTCACCCCTCAACTTTAGCCTAGATCTTGTCAGTAAATACTTTCTTCTCAGGAGACCTCAGAGAGATAGTTTGGTGTTGAACCGTATAAAAAAATCCGTAAAAATACAAAATCTGTCACAGGGGCCAAACCATTTTAAAAGATAGCCTAATATGTAAACTTTAGGTACACATGGATACCTTTTAAGTTACTAAATATGTGCACTTAGTGGGTATATAAGGTATAAACACGTACTTTTAAATGGGTACTGCCACATGGACAGGTTTTGTACCTTTGTTTTAAAGAAAAAATCACAACATTCACAGTAGTTTCACCATTTAAAAAGGTCCATCGATGCCCCTGCTCGTATCATCATCATTCAGCCCAACCTGCTCACAGTCATCATGAATGATTGAATGTTTGCTTCATTTTTACTGGACAGGAACACACACATACACATGTGGTCTTACTTTCCATAAAGCCTGGAATATACCATCTTTACCATGCAGACTGCAGCCACAGGACTTGGCACGGCCCCAGACAGCACTGCTTTGACCAGTCCTTTAGGAAAAGTACACCCATCCAATGCCACACAAACCAGGAAGCACTGAGAAGCTGAGCTCTGCGCTTGCGGTCGCGAGGAAAGATTTATGTAGATTCAGCCTCAATCTAGATGTAAGGCTTGGCAGTCCATTAAATGCTGGAAAGATTGAGGGAAAACGTTGAGATCAAAACGTGCTTAAATGCACATATTGTGTAAATATGGGTTAATGAACTCCAGATGCTGCTCCAGAAGGGGAAGCAGAGTTAAAGGGGAGCCTGGAGGTCTTATTCATTCTCATCTGCATTATACCTAAGATCTCTCTAGACCTATTTGTGACAGATGCCATTGAGGGATGAAAAGCTCATTCAGTCAATTATGAGACAACATGATAATAATTTTGCATATGTGTGTTGGTTAAACCACAGCCCATTCATCTTGATTAATGTTCAAATGAAGGCATACAATGATTCTTATTGAGATCTGCAGTAATCTTTTAAAGCAATTACATATACATTATAATAGTAAAATATTAAAATAATTACATATTTAAATTTTGTGTGATCATGTGTGTATGAACTATTTAAAAAAACTTTTTACTGTAATTTGATCATTTGAAAGTGATGCAATGTACCATATATCCAATCTATAATTTATGCAGTTGGTAAAGCTAATAATTACAAAATAGACGGATATAGTTGAATACAAACAAACTCGTTTTTCTGAAACTAGTCAACATCATTTTTTTTTTTTTTTGGAAGGGTCAGACAGAACTCATTTCATTTTCTTGCCACTAGAGGGCATTCTGCTCATAGAATTCAGAGAAAACGTGTTGTGGGCAGTGTATCTTTGTGGTGTATATGTCAATCATTAAAATGTTAATTACGCCAAAGCCGTTGTGCGGACTTCGTAATGTTGCAATCCAATGCAATCCCTCTATCTGCTTTTTGGATCCGGTTTCAGTTGTTTATTAATGCAGATGCTCATTAAAACGAGCAAAATAAATAATAGGCATAACCCTCAATAAAGTGAAAAAGCGAATATTGGTTTGGAAGGCTGAGTTGTCATGAAAACAGAGGACTATCATTGGAGTGATCCATGCATTCCTGAATCTGCATCTAACCTCGGTCTGCCTCATAACTCAAATAACAATAACTTTAGAACATATACTTGCTTATGACATAAATATGAACATGAACACTGGTTTTAACATTTGGGGACTTTTTGTTACATAGCAGATAGAAATTTTAAATAAAAAATGCATTACAAAAGGACATGGGCACCATGGTAAACACACAGGGAATGTATATGGTGCACAAATGTAGGCCTACATAAGGGCAAATCATGCAAAAAAAAAAAAAACACCTAAATGTTCATATTTATCCCATGATCAAAGCCACCTTAATTGAGGAATTCCTGGAGTGCAAAATTTTAGGTTAAACGGTCTGAATTTTCGGTCACATTAAAACAAGATAACCTGCTGATATAGGTTATATTCTACTTCTGTTTAGTGCAGTTTCTTTCATTTAATATTCATTAGGAAGATGATCACAAATCAAATTATTGTACAATACACTCTTTAAAAAAAATGTTTTGACTCAAAAATATTTAAAGGGATACTCCACCCAAAAATGCAAATCCTGTCATCATTTTCTCACCCTCAATTATTGCAAACCAGTATGATTTTCTTTCTTCTGCTGAACACAAAGGAAGATATTTTGAAGAACGATTGGATCCAAACAAACTCATACAGGTTTGCAATAATTGAGGGTGAGAAAATGATGACAGGATTTGCATTTTTGGGTGGAGTATCCCCTTTAACACAGCATTTTGCAATCTTTTTTTTGAACTGACAACTTCTAATGAAATAGCATAAACACAAATTTGTAAGTAGTAGATTATTACTATTATCATTTTTTAAATAATTGTAACCCTCTATAAGTCTACAAAATGCATAGCTAGTTTAAGGCTAAAATAATTTTCCAAAAAGGGTTTTCTACATCTGACCTTTGACCTTTTTAGGTTGCCAAGAAGTTGTAATGCAGTTGTATTGTTACTTTTTATGTCAAATAAACTCAAGCTCAATCCCTGCCTGTCACTGTATGGAGGCCAATAGTCAGTGGCATCATTCCTGACCTCGGGTTATGGATTACATCTTCCGAACTTCATAGGATAATGTACCAAAATGTCTGACTTCCACATCAATTTATGACTTGTAATCTTCATCTCTGCCATCATCCTCACTACTTCTCCTGCTTGATCTGAACTAATTCTGATGCAGTGCCGTCACTATCATCAATACTCTCTGTAAAAGGTACAGAAAATATGTATCCCCTAAAATTATTAAAATTTGTCATGTATGCATGATGCACAGGTGGTTTTGGTCGTTGAGTCATTGATTTTACAAAACTATCAAAAACTTTAGAAATTTGCATGTACAGTGATATATTTTACTCTAAAAAACATTGACAGCATGTGACCTAACAGCTGATGTCTCATTCACTTTCTTGTTGCCAAAATGTGTCAAGAACATGGCACAAAGATTTACATTTTATTGGATGGAGGGTTTGGATTGGATGGATTACCTATGATAATACTACATGTAAAAAAACGAAAAACAACAACAACAAAAAACATTGGTTGAATATTACTGTATTTTACCTTTTTTCTTTGCATCATTAATAAATGACGATACCCCATGAGTGGTGGCCCTGAAATCAGTTCAAAAGTGAAAAAATTAACCAGTTAAAATTAGCAGCTAAAATAAAACAAGCTAAATGTAACTCACTTAACATTCTAATATAATGAACATGTCATTGCTCATATGGTGAATATAGACCATCTTGTAGACCAACTCTACACTTCAGCACAATGGTAGACTTCAGAAAAGCAGAAAACTCTTTTAACCTCTTAACTGTCACCCCCCTTTTTTGAATAGACATGGAAATGCTCATTTCCAACTTGAATGGTTGTAATTCAAGAATGCTTTGGAATATAGACGTAAGATTGGTCTCGTTTTAAAGAAGACATTTGGCAGATTTTTCTCGAAGTGAAATAAATTAAGAAAGTGAAACAGAAAAAAAGTTATAGAAGTTTGAGTTTATAGAAATGTACAATGTAAAAAAAATAATTATTCATATTTTATATAAAATATATATTTTCAAAACCTGGGCTACTCTAAAACTGCAGAAAAATCAAAGCCAAAAATCTGAACAAGCTATGTTTCAAATTTTAGGTTGATATCTAAAAAATGAGCTTTTAGTGAGATTTTGTTTGGGCGCAGTAACAAACTTTTTCACTAGGGCACAACCAGACTCCATTATTGCCCATATAAGGGCGTCTCCATTTCCATATGTGTTTTGAGTGATCTGAACCATTATTTCCACAAATTTCACACAATTTATGAAGTAGAAATCCTATTTAGAAGTAGTATGGGAAGTTTGGCAGATTTTGATATGTATTCAACCTCTAGGAATCACATGCAAAGAACACGCATGCGCGTTATAGCTTATTGCCATAACAGAAATGGTGAATCTATTTTTTTTTTCGTAATATTTAAAACATTTTCAGACCTTTTTTTCTAAAAGAATTGAATGGATGCTATCTTTTGAACTCCTGGCATGAAATCAAACTGAGTTTTCTGACTTTTTTTCATGATTTTTCATGTTCATTGCTATTTTAAGATAAAGGTCTGAACACGCTTTATGAGTATGAAAATATTCTTGTTGTAAAATTGATAAATTACGGCTCCTGTGTAAATTATTTTGAAAATCAGTCACCAAATCTGGAAACTAGAGATTGTAAGCTTTCAAATGATATATACTTTGTCAATATTACTTAAGGTCTTTTCTAAGATATTATTGTTTTAAAAATGGCAAGCGTCCCATCTGTGGGACGGTGACAGTTAAGTCAAACGTAACAGCTTTAAAACACATAAAATAACACTTCACTTAAATTTTCAAAGTTATCAAGACAATTTAATCAAGTTAATTTTTTTTAATGCAGACATTTCAGTTAAAATTACATACAGTATTAAGATGATCAACGTTATGTCAACAGGAACCCATCAAAAAAAAAAAATTATACCTGTTGTTGGCAACATAAAAGGTATAATTAAAGCTGCAGTCCTTAACTTTTTGAGGTTAAAAAATACCCAAAAATAAATGTTTTAGCAAGTACATAACCAGCCAGTATTCAAAACTATCTGCTTACATTAGATTGATTCAAAATGGTAAGCTTGTAATAATGTTATTAATTCCAGTGGTACTGGTGGATTTCTACAGGAGATTTGAGTATGTCTTTGCGTCATTACGTCACATCTGTACACATAAATAAGAGTCTCGGCTAGTAGGCTATATTGAGTCGTTATGTCACATCTGTACACATATAGAAGAGTCTCGGCTAGTAGACTATATTGAGTCGTTATGTCACATTTATCCGCATAAAGAAGAGTCTCGGCTAGTAGGCTATGTTGAGTTATTACGTCACATCTGTACACATAAAGAAGAGTCTCGGCAGGTAGACTATATTGAGTCGTTATGTCACATCTGTACACATAAAGAAGAGTCTCGCCTATTATGCTATATTGAGTCATTAAGTCACATCTGTACACATAAAGAAGAGTCTCGGCTAGTAGACTATATTGAGTCATTACGTCACATCTGTACACATAAAGAAGAGTCTCGGCTAGTATGCTATATTGAGTCGTTACGTCACATTTGTCCGCATAAAGAAGAGTCTCGGCTAGTAGACTATATTGAGTCATTACGTCACATCTGTCCACATAAAGAAGAGTCGCGGCAGGTAGACTATATTAAGTCGTTATGTCACATCTGTACACATAAAGAAGAGTCTGGCCTATTATGCTATATTGAGTAATTAAGTCACATCTGTACACATAAAGAAGAGTCTCGGCTAGTAGACTATATTGAGTCATTACGTCACATCTGTACACATAAAGAAGAGTCTCGGCTAGTATGCTATATTGAGTCGTTACGTCACATCTGTACACATAAAGAAGAGTCTCGGCTAGTATGCTATATTGAGTCATTACGTCACATCTGTCCACATAAAGAAGAGTCTCGGCTAGTAGACTATATTGAGTCATTACGTCACATCTGTACACATAAAGAAGAGTCTCGGCTAGTATGCTATATTGAGTCGTTACGTCACATTTGTCCGCATAAAGAAGAGTCTCGGCTGGTAGACTATATTAAGTCGTTATGTCACATCTGTACACATAAAGAAGAGTCTCGCCTATTATGCTATATTGAGTAATTAAGTCACATCTGTACACATAAAGAAGAGTCTCGGCTAGTAGACTATATTGAGTCATTACGTCACATCTGTCCACATAAAGAAGAGTCTCGGCTGGTAGACTATATTAAGTCGTTATGTCACATCTGTACACATAAAGAAGAGTCTCGCCTATTATGCTATATTGAGTAATTAAGTCACATCTGTACACATAAAGAAGAGTCTCGGCTAGTAGACTATATTGAGTCATTACGTCACATCTGTCCACATAAAGAAGAGTCTCGGCTAGTAGACTATATTGAGTCATTACGTCACATCTGTACACATAAAGAAGAGTCTCGGCTAGTATGCTATATTGAGTCATTACGCCATATCTGTATGCATAAAGAAGAGTCTCGGCTAGTAGACTATATTGAGTCATTACGTCACATCTGTTCACATAAAGAAGAGTTTTGGCTAGTAGACTATATTGAGTCATTACGTCACATCTGTACACATAAGGAAGAGTCTCGGCTAGTAGTCTATATTGCGTGTGATTGCAAATGACAGTATCCACCATAGACTGTATAAAAAAGAGAGTATCCACTCCAGTGCCGTGACTCACAGCCGCACATTCTCCTCAAAACATTGGATTCATCCACGCTGTGCCGTGCCGAGGTACAACTCATGTAAAGTTGATAATTCTTTGAATAGCTGCAATTGCAGATTTCTAATAAGTCATTTATTTATATAACGCTTTTTACAATACAGATTGTATCAAAGCAGCTTCACAGTGATAACATGAAAATAATACAAGATCAGTAATATTGTTGAATATTAAATAAAGAGGAAATACTACGGATTGCAGCTTTAAAAAAATCAACAAATTAGATTTTTTAACTTGGGACCATGTATTAATTTAATAGGTCCCTTTATAGGTTTCTTTTAAGAATGTACTAAACAATGCTCAGAAATATTTTTGTCCTGTAAGTCCTTTATTTTTACACAGCAACTTCTGCTGTCCTCCCTGGTTATGTATTGTATGATAGTTCTTTCGCCCCTGTTGCTCATTTCTCATAAGATTAACTGATGATGTTACAACTCACTCTATGTTACAGCAAAACAAGCTGCATCTGAAATATGTGACAAAAGTAGTCTGTCCGAATTCACTGACCTGCTACTTCAGCCGAGATTCTGAAGTGTGCATACAATTGACACTTTGCTATCCCATGAGCCCGGACAGGAGAGGATTTGTGAATGGCAGTGAATGCGATGTAAGTCACATGATAATGACAACATGGCAAAAATATAGTTTGTCCAGATTACATAGCCTACTACTGTATATTCATACTATTTTGAACACACTCTTTTAGCAGTCGCAAACGTATTTAAAATAAGTGTCTCCTCAAGAGACTATGCAAAACGCACACTAAATTATTAGTAGTTCACTTTTTAAAAAACTTTTGCTGATAATTTACTCGCCCCCATGTCATCCAAGATGTCTTTCTTTCTTCAGTCGAAAAGAAATTAAGTTTTTTGATGAAAACATTCCAGGATTTTTCTCCATATAATTGACTTTACTGGGAACCAAACGATTCAAGGTCCAAAAGAGAGTTTCAGTGCAAACTGTTCAAAAGGCTTTAAACGATTCCAGACGATGAATAAGGGTCTTATCAAGCGAAACGATCGCTCATTTCAAAAATAAATAAAAACATTTAAGTTTTATAAGCACAAATGCTCGCCTTGCTCTGTTCTATGATACGCGTTTGTGACTCTCCTGTTCGAACTCGTTCATCAAAAAGAAAAAAATTCATTCATTTTCGTTCATCAACAAAATATGTCTGTCTGATTATCTTGTACAATGGGATCTGTGAGTTACTCAGTGTATGCTATCAATATTATCTCCCGATAAATATTGCTTTCTTTCCATTCCAGAACTCTGCTTCTGATCAAACATACTGTAAATGCATATAAAGCACCATGATCTAAGTATAATACGGTCTAGCATCAGCATTCCTCTGCCGACTCCAAGGGTGGTCCATGTGGAGCGTCGTCTAGCTGCTGTCTGCCTCACAATGCAATGCATCGACAGGCATTATAGCAAACAAACAAACCAACAAACAAGCAAACACACAAAGAGTAAACAGGATCAGGAGCTGATTCATTTGAGGTGTGAGAGAGCTGATTGCAGTCTTTTTCATGGACACCCCCTCTAGAGTAGCCTATCTTAGATTGACCATAGAGGTCCAGCTCTCTCCAGCTGTGTGTTTTTGACGTTACGTCTTGTTGGAATGCATTGTCGGAGCGCTGTTGTTCTCATGCTGCTGGTTTTGTTGACAGGTCTGCATAGACGCATCTAATGTGCACATAAATTCTGTTTCTGATTCTTAATTGAAAATTACGGTAAAAACATCATACATGCCACTTTTAGAAATTAAGACTCCAACAAGGGTGTTTTTGCAGCGATGTCACAGAAAAAAAAAAATTAGGTTTATCAAAGAACCATTCTATTCATTTTGATAGTCGAAAGAATGGGTCTGGTTTCTCCCAAGGTAAATTTCTCAATTCTGTCATCAGATGGATTTTAGGTTCCTTACTACTGTCGCCTTTGGCTTTTGGCTTGCTTAATAATATAGTTAATATTCAACAATATTATTGATCTGCCTACACTGACACCATTATATGATAACTGAACTGAGCTGGACAAATGACATCACTGTTTTCTCCAGAGCGGCTATATATTTATATTACTATATATATTATATACCTGTTCAATTTCTCATTAAAGGATTAGTTCACTTTTGAAAAAACTTTTGCTGATAATTTACTCACCCCCATGTCATCCAAGATGTCCATGTCTTTCTTTCCTCAGTTGAAAAGAAATTTAGGTTTTTGATGAGAACATTCCAGGATTTTTCTCCATATAATGGACTTCAATGGGAACCGGATGGTTCAGGTCCAAAAGATAGTGTTAATAACAGTTTCAGATGCAGCTTCAAATGTCTTTAAACGACACCAGACGATGAATAAGGGTCTTATCATGCGAAACGATCGGTTATTTCAATGCTTATTCCAAAAATGTAACTTTTCTAAGGACAAATGCTAGCCTTTCTCCATTCTGTGAGGCGCGTTTGCAACGTCACGTAGTACGTAATTACGTTCAAAAGGTCACGGGCGACGTAGCCAGAAGTACAGAGTCAGAGTGTTTACAAGTTGAACGCATAGGTTGAACGTGAAAACTAACTCAAACGCTGTTTACAAAAAAGGAATTAAAAGGTAAAACAACGATGTCGGATGATTTTGATTCTGTACTTCCGGCTACGTCGCCCGTGACCTTTTGAACGTAATTACGTATTACGTGACGTTACAAACGCGCCTCAGAGAATATAGCAAGGCTAGCATTTGTCCTTAGAAAAGTTACATTTTTGGAATAAGCTTTGAAATAACCGATCGTTTCGCATGATAAGACCCTTATTCATCGTCTGGTGTCGTTTAAAGACATTTGAAGCTGCATCTGAAACAGTTATTAACTGTCGTTTGGACCTTGAACCATCCGGTTCCCATTGAAGTCCATTATATGGAGAAAAATCCTGGAATGTTTTCATCAAAAACCTAAATTTCTTTTCGACTGAGGAAAGAAAGACATGGACATCTTGGATGACATGGGGGTGAGGAAATTATCAGCAAAACTTTTTTCAAAAGTGAACTAATCCTTTAATGTAATTATCTAATCAACCGATTACATGGCAGTTGCTTCAATGCATTTAGGGGTGTGGTCCTGGTCAAGACAATCTCCTGAACTCCAAACTGAATGTCAGAATGGGAAAGAAAGGTGATTTAAGCAATTTTGAGCATGGCATGGTTGTTGGTGCACAAATCTCCACCAACAGCATGATGCTATCCTATCAATATGGGCCAACATTTCTAAAGAATGCTTTCAGCACCTTGTTGAATCAAAGAAAGAACCTGTGTGTAAAGAAATACTTAAAGAACCGTTTTTGCAATGGAAAGACGTTCTTCATGTAACCATCAAACCCATTAGAGAACCTTTATTTTGGAGGGCTCAAAATATGAAATCACATAATTTTGTAAAATATTGGCACTTTTATGTCCCAGAGCTTAATTTAACAAATTTAATATTTTAACAGATTGCCTTCTTTTCTTATAAATATTTCACTATGTGTTTCTTTACTCCTTCTAAATACTGTCTTATTCTAAATGGCGCTGACAATCACATCATTCTCTTTAGGGCACAGCTGATTGGTTCCTGCTGTATAAGTAGCCAATGAGCTCGCTGCTCAACCTACAAATTCTTGGTAAGCATTTGCTGTGGCAGTTTCAGCTCGCTTTGAGAAACCCTCCAACCTCCCCAGCTCCACCTGTGTAGATCTGCAATGGCTAATACATTTAGCAGTCGTTACTACACACTTAATGATTTTTTTTTACACTAAGCCTTAAATTACCTTATTAAAACAAAATACTGTTGGCGTGACTGTCTATATTAGTCCAATTTAGAGATGACATTTCCTTGAAACGATGAGTTATTAACGTCGTTTACTTAGCTGTTGCCGATAGCAAATTTTACAGACGGAAGTGTCATCAGAAACAGCCGTGGTTTAATGTTATGTCAGAATTAAATGAGAAAGAAGGTATTTTTTAATTATTATTTTTATTTAATTATTTATTATTTTAATTTAATTATTATTTTTTTAAGGTATTTAATTAATTCATCTCATTATAATGGCCGACTGATGACGCTGAACGCACACGATTATTGTCCTAAATAAGCTGCTTGAACAGGACAGTTAAATATTAAAAATGGATGCAATACATACAAAAAAATGCATATATCATAATGTACACTTATTGGTGTGTTTATTCTTAATATGAGTTTTAATGATTTATGATTAGCTTTAATGAAATATACTAGCATCTATTTGTTGCATTAGCATAAATTAAACTATGAAGGAATTACAAATTACAATAACAATGACTGTTATTTATTTCTAAAATAAGATAAATTTTAGGATAAGACAACTCCTGCTCTTAGACGCACTGTGTAATACATCAGTTTCCAAATTCCTCGTTCACTCCATGCTGACATAGTGCACTCAACGCTCACGCATACGTATATAAGGATATAATCAGTGAACAAGGGAGCAATTTCAGAGACAGCAACAGAGTCGACAATGAGAGTTGATTCCTGTGCTGGATATAGCGGGCTATTTAGAGTTGAGGAAGTGACTCCTCATCACTACAAGTGATAAGCATTGCTCACGTGCATGTAATCTAATTTGATCATCAGACATGAAACAGCATATCATAATAGGTAATTTTGTGGGGAATATTGCATGTTCAGATATTCTTACAACAAAATATTCTGGGGGCCAAGAAAGTTTTGTGGTAATGATCATGCTGGTGCCGGCAAAGTTAGTGCTATAGGCCTACGTAAAGTGCAAAATAATATATAAAAAGTTTGATGTTAAGTTCACTTAAAGAAAACTTAGTATACTTGCAAAAAAACTAATACAGAAACAAAACTACAAAACGTAGTATGTATCTAGTAAACTATCAGTATACCTATAATAAGTTCACTTGTAGTACAGTTGCAGTACAAATGAAAAACATATTTGTAAACTTGTGTACTTAACAACTGTTATACTTACAGTATTTTTAAAAGTATACTTTTATACATGAAAAACTGGACCAAAATAGTATTAGTCCCAAGTAGTATTGAAATACTACACTTACTAGTACATTGATTTTAAAATGAACATGAAGTATACTTATTTTTTTGCAAGGGACCCATTTGACAACCCGAAAAGATAAAGGCAAAAAGGACCTAAAAATGATATGTGTATATATATATATATATATATATATATATATATATATATATATATATATATATTATTTTAGCACTTTACTTTATGTCCCTATTTAGGTTTATAATGTTTAAATTTACAACTTTGAATGGAAAGATAGCTAATGTTACCATATCAAATTTCTGCAAGCACCAGCAGTACAGCGCTAGTGTGAAGTATAAACGCAAATGTATTTCTTTATTAATTTATTCGTTTTTGTTTTTTGTTTTTGTTTGTGCTAAAATGCTAGATGGTTTATCCAACACTATCTCACGACCAATTCGTACGAATTCGACGCATGATTAAAAAGTGTCTAATTCGTACTAATTCGTACGATTTGTCTAAACCCACATGATGGTTAGGTTTAGGGGCGGGGTAAGGGGTAGGTCATTCGTATGAATTCATTGACTTAGCAAAATCGTATTAATTCGTACGAGTGAGGTCGTATGAATTGTTACGAATTGGCCACTTTTTAATCATTCGTCGAATTCGTACGACTTGGTTGTGAGATCGGGTTGGTTTATCAAGTTCTTCCAACAGGGTTTGGGATTGAAGACTAGTATTCGAAGGTTGGGAGTTTGTTTCACCGCCAAGGAACAGTGAGTGTGAAGGCCATTGAAAATACTTTCTCAGACTTTCCAACCCGATTTCTCACGACCAAGTCGTACGAATTCGACGAATGATTAAAAAGTGGCTAATTCGTAACAATTCATACGACCTCACTCGTACGAATTAATACGATTTTGCTAATTCGTACATATTTTACGAATTGGCCAATTCGTATGAATTCGTACGAATGACCTACCCCTGACCCCGCCCCTAAACCTAACCATCACGTGGGTTTAGACAAATCGTATGAATTAGTACGAGTGAGGTCGTACGAATTAGTTCGAATTAGACACTTTTTAATCATGCGTCGAATTCGTACGAATTGGTCGTGAGATAGTGTTGGACTTTCTGATATGAACAAAAAAAAATGTCAGCTCACTCACTTCAAATGTCTTTGCATTAAGTTAGGAGCTAAATGGCTAAATTGGCACTTTTGTTAATGCTTACTGAGGACAAATCTCAAAAACAGCAGGTGCTCGATTAGCTCAGTCCTCTGTTACCGTGAGTTATGGAATCGACCATCCGAAGAGTGTCGGTCTCAGAGAAATGACACTTTCCCTTTCCAGCGGTCCAGAGTTAAATGAGCCCGACAGAATCCACAAAGAGGCTGGAATCTAAGGGCCAATCCAAGAATGGACTGATTGGATGACTCCAGCTGTGCTGAGAGGAATTCCCAGAGCTTCACACCTACTTCCTGCAAGCGAGTGACTGCAATACGCAACCTCTGAAGGAGGCAACCATTGAACTCTCAAGCAAGTGGCAATATTTGCTCACCTGAAATACACACAACTCTTCAATTGGGCCACAGGGCTGGAGCAGGGCTTGCTGGCTCAGGCAGCTGTGAGGCAGAGAGAAGGGGAAGGTCAGGAAGTTTAGTGAGGGGGAATCGGACCCCCGCTGGGGTGTTGTTTATCGCCGGCAGCCCCATTGTATTTTACGGGAGGGAAGGCTATATTTGTCCTTAGCCACGGGAGGCTGATGAGGTGCTAATCTGTTGAGGGGCTTGCCACTGGAGCCTCCTTGTTAGCGGGCTAGCTTGTTAGCTATCCGGGCCTGTAAAACAGAGCTTGAATTTATGGGCCTCCCTCCCTGAATTCTGCCACTGTTCGCGGGTAAGCAAACACAGATTGGACACTGATGTTGGGGCGGTGGTGTCTGGGGGACCTTTGAATGAACGGCTGGGATGACAAAAAGATTGAGCTTCCACGGTTCCCCCATGCTGTTTTTCAGTAAACATTACAAATTAGCCATCTGCATATGGATTGATCTTCAGGTGAGGCAGGAAGGAACATTCCCTCACGAGTCTGACAGGTGACTGAGTACATATGAGCACATGTTTAGTGTTTATTAACACAAAGGTTTCATTGGGGTTATATATATTAACTGTAGGGTTCTTTACTCAACTCCAAAGAACCTATAATGACAAGAAAGAACTCTTTTGGCACAAAGGTTCTTTAGGCTAGGCTATTATTCATTCACATATTACATTATTCTGCAACATTTTGCAGTTGTACTTAAATTATTGTTTATTAAACTGTTAATATCACATTTTAATCATGCTGATTTTTAGAGGAGAAAAACTGAAATGGCACTCTTCGTATGATATTGATTAACATAAAATGATATAAATATACATTTATAACAGCCATATATTGAATTTTGTGATCATTAACATGCATTCATAAATACATTTTAGGGTCTTGATGGTTGTCAGTAATATGAAATATTTATAACATCCGGAAAGGCCAAAACAAGAATAAACCCAAAAGCTTATACCTTTTTCCTGGTTACACAGAACCCCAAAGGGTTGTTATTATTGAACCCTTAAAAAGGGTTCCAAATGCGTAGCGCTGATGATAGAACCTTTTCTTCTTGTGCCCAAAATCTAAACATTCATATTTTACCCTGTAATACCTGACGTATCACATTTTAGTCATGAAAATCGAATTTTAAGAAAGGGAACAGTTTCTTTAGAGAATATATATATAGTCTTTTATGTTTTGTATCATATTTTATATCTATTGATCTTGTACTCTACACTCTTAGACGAAAAGGTTCTATCAGCGCTATGTATTTGGAACCACTAAAATGTTCTTTACAGAACCCTTTTTAAGGGTTCAATAATAAGAACCCTTTTTAAGGGTTCAATAATAAGAACCCTTTAGGGTTCGTTGTAACCTAAAAAGGTTATATACGGAACCTTTTTTATTCATTATCATTTGTTTTGTCCTTTCCGGATATTATAAATATTTCATATTATTGATAACCATCAAGACCCTAAAATGTATTTATGAATGCATGTGAATGATCACAAAATTAGAAAATGTCTATATTTATATCATTTTATGTAGGCCTAGTTAATCAATATCACAGGAAGAGTGCCATTTCAGTTTTTCTGATTAAAATGTGATATTAAATTACTACAACAGTTTAATAAACAATAATTTAATTACAACCACAATATGTTGCAGAATAATGTTATATACGAATGAATAATAGCGAACCTTTGTGCCAAAAGGAGTGTGGGAGAAATGCTATGAAGCAAAGACATGCAATTTGGTGCAGTTGCTGATATTTATATGACCAAAAAGTAAGATGAAATTCTGAGAATGTAAATCAGTGAGATCTTTATAGCAGAATACTCACATGAAATGCACATAAATATCAGATGTCATATATTTCATTCCTGTTATATATTTCAGTGCTTAGTTTTATAATCAAAGCTTTAGTTTTAAAACATAATGCAATACAATATAATAAGGATTGAGAGATAAATAAACTTTAGGCAAAAGCCTGATGGATCATATTTGTATATGGTCATGTTGAATTATTCAAAACAATGTAAAAGTTATTCTTATGAAAAAACACAAAGCAAAAGATAAGTGAATCATGACATGAAGAGGGACGTTTGTACAATTATACTAAAATACCTTTTCACTTTTCAATCCGACGAATAGATTTGCTCATGGAGATAATTTAGAGGTCTTAAAAATGTAGGCCTATATATTAAATATGAGACTGTAGTTAAAAACTACACTGTAAAAAATTATTGTGATTTTAACGGTAAAAGACTGTAAAAATGCTACAGTGCAAAACTGTTAATTGGTTAAAAGTTTTTGAAAGTGAAAAAGTGAAAAATAACTACTCACTAAATAATTTACAGCGAAAAAACGTAAACTGACATTCCCACAATTCCCTGCGTGACACTTCACATTTGATGTATTTTGGTTCCTCATAGTTTTTCCTAATCAGTTATGTACATTAGGACTTTATGTTACATTTAATGTTGTTGAATTAATGTTTAATTTTCATGTTTAATTTTAATTAATTAAATAAATTTCATGTGTGTTATGATGGTGTTTGTGTAAATGACACTGTGCTGCTTCTTAATATAAGTATTAATCTGTTAATGGAAGACTGATTATTGATTGTCAGTGTATTACAATGGTACAAAACAGATATGAATTTATCGAAAGGTTGGTAAAGCAATATTTTATCAGAAAATGAAATACGGTTTATTACTGTAAATTTAAAATTAAGTCCTACGTTCCTACCGGTAAAGTTCTGGCAACCACAACTGGCGTTTTTTTACCGTAAAAATTACGGCAGCTGTGAGGCTTAAATGAATTTTGCAACAATTATTACATGTATTAGGCATGTAGAATGTGTTAAAGAAGTTAGTATATGAATACGTGAAGTAGGAGGAAAGCTCTTGGTGATGCTTGTCTTGGGTCAGCCTTCATTCCAGCTTCTTTAATCCCAAACTCACTATCAGCCCGGAATACAGATAAGACTGCCCTCTGGCAGACACGGGAATAATGGAAAATGGGAACAGTCAAATGCCTTCCGAGTCTGACTGATGTAAAACGGAAACGTGTGTGTTTTCTTAAGGGGGTCTGAACGCCTGCATCAGCCAGTGGAAACACTGCTTAATGACGGGCATTGATTTACTGAATCTACCCATTAAGAAACGTTCTAGATACATCTTGTATCTTAAAAATCTCCCGCTGCTGGTCCTAAACTGAAGCATGCATACCAATGAAACGAGAGAAAGAGAAGCACAGGAAACTCTAATCTCTTGCTTACTTCACTTTACACATGCTGTCACCTCTTTAATAACTTTCCCTAATGAATTGATTTCAGTCAAGCCCGTGTTTGCTCGACTGCAGCTCGGAGGTGAAAATGTGTCAGGTGAGTGTGAACGATGGCAGCCCGTAGTGCTCAATCTGGACCGATAGCAGTGATATTTAAGAGCTTCTCTTCCCACGGGAGCCTGCCATTTAATTAGCATACTGACGCTTGTCCTCACGTTTAATTGCTTTCGGCTTGTAATTAAAACGTGTGTTGACTTTGCGGTTCCCTCACTGATGAATAGCAATGGAGGGTTATGTGATATTACACTTTTGCTGTGGCATACATTAAAACGGAAGGATTAAAATGACCGATTTAATCCGAACCTTTTTGTCCTCGACGGGGTAATGGTTTGTCAGACATGCCGAAGCATTACAACGCATTAATCTGATCAATTAAGAGATTTACCATCTCAAGCCTTTCGATGGGCCTTGTTTTGTTCCCTCGGTCACCCCGTGCAACTTGTGCCATTTAGCTGAAATGAAGAGATGTTTGATTTTGTGCATTCAGACCCTCGCAGGACGTGGATTGGCACCTTGTTTGAGGTATGCATGATTGTGCTGTGGTGTTTTTGCATTACAAGAGAAGTGTATTGCACTGGGCCTTGGTTACAGACCAAACAGAAGTGCGCTACGGGGCTGCCCTCTGCGAATGCTCCTCAATATGAAAATGTGCGTATTTGAGGAAGTCCTTTAGCCCATTTACGCCACTGTTTGCGCCCCAGGCCCCTGTGCAATATCTTCCGTACCACCCCTTCGGCTCTGAATGGCATTTCAATGGCGGGCCTGCATTCCCCCCCCCCTCCGCATCCAACCGGCGTTGTGTGCATTCCCCGTCACAATACTTTAGAGATTCATTTCCAGGTAAACATGCTTTGGTTGGCCGCAAACCTGCAGCCAACAGGGGTTGTCACAGCTGTGCCAGATAATAGCCAGAACAAACTCCTGTCTCGCTCAGGAATGTTTACTGTCACCACGGACATTTTTGCATCTTTTATTTGGAAAGAAAGAGATCCAGTTATCAGTTTCACACAGATGAATCATAAGCTTAACCTGTTGGCCCTTTTTTACTTCAGCAGATAAATGAAGGGGTAAAAGTGCAAATGCCAAAAAAAAAAGAGAGAAGAAGAAATTAGAACAAACACACTTTTGTTTAAAGACCTCTTTTGTGGTTTAACAGCTTTGAAAGAGGAGCTCCAAGTAACACATTCCTGCAAACAGCAGCAGGGAATTAACTGAAATCCTGCTATCTCTCTCTCTCTCTCTCTCTCTCTCTCTCTCTCTCTCTCTCTCTCTCTCTATCTATCCATTCATCCATCTATCTATCTATCCATTCATCCATCCACCCATCCATCCATCCATCCATCCATCCATCCATCCATCCATCTATGTATCTATCTATCTATCTATCTATCTATCTATCTATCTATCTATCTATCTATCTATCTATCTATCTATCTATCTATCTATCTATCTATCTATCTATCTATCTATCTATCCATCCATCCATCCATCCATCCATCCATCCATTCATCCATCCATCCATCCATCCATCATCCAGCCATCCATCCATCGTCCATCCATCCACCATCCCACCATCCATCCATCCATTTATCTATCTATCTATCCATCAATCCATCCATCCACCCACCATCCATCCATCCATCCACCATCCATCCATCCATCCATCCATCCATCCATCTTCCATCCATCCATCCATCTATCTATTTATTTATCTATCTATCTATCTATCCATCCATCCATCCATCCATCCATCCACCATCCCACCATCCATCCATCCATCCATCCATCCATCCATCCATCCATCCATCCATCCATCTATCTATCTATCTATCTATCTATCTATCTATCTATCTATCTATCTATCTATCTATCTATCTATCTATCTATCTATCTATCTATCTATCTATCCATCCATCCATCCATCCATCCATCCATCCATCCATCCATCCATCCATCCATCCATCCATCCATCCATCCATCCATCCATCCACCCACCCACCCACCCATCCATCCATCCATTTATTTATCCATCCATCCATCCATCCATCCATCCATCCATCCATCCATCCATCCATCCATCCATCCACCCACCATCCCACCATCCATCCACCCACCATCCATCCATCTATCCATCCATCAATCCATCCATCCATCCATCCATCCATCCATCCACCCACCATCCATCCATCCACCATCCCACCATCCATCCACCCACCATCCATCCATCTATCCATCCATCCACCCACCCACCATATCTATCCATCCATCCATCCATCCATCCATCCATCCATCTATCTATTTATCCATCCATCCATCCATCCATCCACCATCCATCCATCCATTTATCTATCTATCCATCCATCCATCCATCCATCCACCCACCACCCATCCATCCATCCATCCATCCATCCATCCATCCATCCATCCATCCATCCTTTTATTTATCTATCGATCGATCGATCGATCGATCGATCGATCTATCTATCTATCTATCTATCTATCTATCTATCTATCTATCTATCTATCTATCTATCTATCTATCTATCTATCTATCTATCTATCTATCTATCTATCTATCTATCTATCTATCTATCTATCTATCTAAATTATTAAGTATAAGACAGAATCAGATTCTAGAAATGTAAAAATATCCTGACCTCTCTACGATCTCAAACATGTATTCCTGGTGACAAAAAGTACAATGGAGGTCAGTGTTTGGAGATTCCATGGCAATATTTACTGAGAATACATGCCCTAATGTATAAGATTCAGGGAGATCACCAAGGCGCCACCCACAGTGTCAGTACATTGCAACACACAGAGCACACTGAAACGCATGATGAATGATCGAGCAAAGAAGCAGAGCAAATCCCGAAGCTATAGTGAAAGACAGTGCTCCTCAATAAAACAAAAAGGTTTTGCCATCTACTGTTTTAGAGCTCAATGTTTCGGAAAAAAAAAAATTGACATATGCCAACCTAAGTTCAGAGGCGATCAAAGTTTGTACCAATGCTGCAACGTGGTGTGTTTACTCAGAGACACCGTCCTTTTGCATTTTCACCAAATGCAAGATAGTGACCTTCTACACAGAATGCGTTCACAGTCTGTCCCTTGTCTATTAATAATTAACTTCAAAATTATCCAGGAGCACACTGTGTCATTTCATTTAAAAAGCAGTACACCGTTTTCTCAAAAGTAAATCTAGTTAATTAGTTTAATCTGGCTTGGCAAAACTAGATAAAATTAAAAGTCAATGCGTATTCATGTAAATTGTGTGATTTAGATTTGGACAGCTGGACAATGCTTTAAGGACTTGATGTTCCAAGAATATGTAGTATTTATCTAGTCATATGAGGATTCTTTGTATTGTCTATTTGTCTCAAAATGTGAGATGACCCATGCTTTCTACTGAAAAAGTGCCATCACTGTTATTGGAATTACTGTGATGATATTTGTATGTATATTTTATGACCTCAATTAATAAATCTAGCAGTACACACTTGTATTTTTATGATTTATGGGGACTTTCCACAGACATAATTATTTTAATGTACAAACTGTATATTCTGTCACCCTTCACTACCCAAAAAATGTCCCCACAAGGACAAGGATTTCAGATTGCCATCTTTGTGGAGACATTTTGTCCCCATAATGTAGAGTTTACCAGGACACACACACATCAATGTCATTATTTGAAGATGTAGCAGCTTGCTGAAATGATTTTTTGTTTATTTTAAATCATAAAATAAACAAAAGAAACATAGAATGAATCTAGGCCTACTTAATGAAAATGATCAATAAAATGGATAAGTGTTAAGAAGACTACAAATGGCAGCAATACCAAACTTTTCAGCCCGTCAACTGCCATCTGTAAAGAAATGCTTGAAAATCACATGCGGCGACTAAACACAAATATTTTAATGACAGGCCATTAAACAGAAGGAATACAGTTTCTTACTACTCAACAAGTTCTCCAAACAAGGTAGGCTACATTCAACAAAAATAAAGCCTATATATTTCCAGTAATGGCCCCTATAGCCGACGAATTTGAAGGTGTTGCAACTTCTCTTTCTCTTCGGCGACGTTTAGCGGAGTCTGTGACTGTGAGCACGTCAAACGCACACCGTTTACACATTACACACAGGTCCAAATAAACTCCGTGAATATATTTGCAAATGGTTATCCTTGTTATACGCAAATACGCGCTATATCTGATCTAATTACGATGGCGGTTAGGCACGTGTCACATTGAATAAGAGTTGATGTCTTGCTGATTATTTAAAGCTATTGTTTGATTAAAATAATGTCCTAAGGAATGCTCAGTCTGCAAAAATAGCCAAAATATAAATATATCAAATAAATTGAAACCAAACTGGAACTTTTATGGGTTTGATCATTTATATATTTAATTTTTCATTAGCCCATGTAATGCATAAAAAAATCTGTGTTTAATGTAGGCTACACGCTTGCTTTGAGCAGTAATGCCTATAGGCTAAATATATATTTCGTGACTAACCTATTTGAATGGCACTAACGGACTAAGTGATCTGTTAAACATTAAATAATAGCCTATAATAAGGGGATACAAAATTAAATAATCCTGCACGTTATTTTAATGTGATAAAAACTGAGCGTACAGGCTATTTCTGTGGAAAAATTAATTTGTATACCAAAAGAGGGCGCACTCATATTTTTTTTTAACCAAATCGCATACCATCAAAGGTCAAAAGAAGGATATAAAATATAGGCTTAAAAAGTATCTAAGCAGTTCAGTTGTATAAAGTATCAACTGTTATTTCGTTGTCTTCAGCCTGTGCACCGAGCCGCCACCAGCTAGCCTATCGTGGACAGTCAAACAAAGTGAATAAATGTTAGGATACTTTGTTTAATGAAGGCAATCAAATCTTGCCACTGAGCTTTGCAGAATCAACACCGATGACCTGCTCTTACATCAGCAAACTGTGTACCGCTATTAGTTACATAAACTAGAGCGCAGGTAAACAAATTAATTCAAAACAGCCGAAAACATTTACGCGTTTTGATCTATCCCTGTATCAATTGTCATCCTTGTTTCTCTCATATTTAATCTTATTACATAATTACAGGCTATATATATTTTTTAAATAGCAGTCCCTTTTCAACTAGGCTCCTTTTAAAGATTGAACGAACTGTTAAACATTTTGTTTAATGGAAAGTTAGGGTTTTAAAAGAAAAAATAACTAAATTAATGATAATAATTTGAGTTTGATTTGCTTAAATATGTCATGCATTTTACATCGATTACCATTGGCTTTGCGTAATGAACGCTTCTGTGAATTATGAAAAACAAAACAAAACGAAAACAAGATATCTAAGCTTGTTGATGATTCATCTGAATAAAGACTTGAACCCAGAGCTGATGGCGTTCTCCCCAATTTTAGCTGGATGTGATTTCAAACCACTCCTCTCACGGTAGTCCAAACTTCCATTCAACCCCTTTCTCCCGCTGGAATACAATAAGATTAGGATATAATGAATCTTTTCAAATGGGGCTGCTCTTTTCAAGCTGCGCAGGTGTACAATAGGGGGGCAAATGGAGAAGTCTCACGCCTAGGTGTGAGCAGATTATTCAAATAGGAGCCGAGTGGAGCAGTAGGGATTGGAGGCTCGCCCGGGCGCACAGAGCTATATCACAGAGCTAAGAGCCAGCAGCGGGCGTCATTTCAACCAGAAACACATACACACACACACACACACACACACACACATGCGCCAGCTCTTGACAGGAGGAGAGCACAACGACGACACGAGTGTATCCCGTGGTTGTACCACCTTTGGCTGCCAAAGGACACACAATACCAGCATTTTCTCGTGTGGGGAAGCGTTTTGAAAAGTAGAAGGAGTTTTTTCCAGGATGCTCGGTGCTGTCAAAATGGAGGGACATGAACACGCAGCAGACTGGAGCGCTTACTACGGAGAGCCTGAGGTGGGTAACTCACCTAAATAAATATATATGTATTTTTTTTTCTCCTCGTCGAAATCCGATCCGGTTTTATACAACTCAATATTAGCCCTGAGATAATATTAACTTTGAGATCAAATATTGACTTGAGGCGCCTCCAAATCCTCCCCCATCATCTCGACGCCCTGCACTATCCTAACAAAGTTGTGCTTGACATGCAATGCAAACTTTTCATTTCCAATTATGGATACCGACGAATACATGGGTTTTTTTTATTCGACAACATCGGGCGTCCAGAAGCGAAAATAACCGCGGGCGTTTGACTTTTGAACAGATCGGCTATTGGTTTTTAATTTCTGAGCCGCGGTAATATCGACTCAACAACAGCGTTTTGCTGCAATATGTTGAAAACCGAAAAATGACCTAAATAAATAAAAGTAAAAAAAAAAAAAATCCTCCCGAAAACAAACTTTCACTTTATCCTGGCGTATGTTTCTAAATATCTAGCAGTAAGTTTTTTAAAACCCCAACTAAGCGAGAGCTTAAATAAAAACAGTTCTTATTTGGCTATGATTAAATAACCTTTAGGGAGCCTTATTATCTTGTAATGTTTATATTTTTATGTTAGCCAAGCCAAATGAATTTTAAACGCATACAACTTGGAGTTACAATTTAATTAATCGCATTTTCTGATTTCTTTCGCAGTGTTATACCTCGGTCAGCAACATGAACACCGGACTGGGAATGAACTCCATGAACACTTACATGACTATGTCTGGAATGAGTTCGACTGCAAACATGACAGCGGCAAACTCCATGAACATGTCCTATGTCAACACGGGTATGAGTCCTTCAATGACAGGCATGTCCCCCGGTGCGGGAGCGATGGCCGGCATGGGTGCGGGTATGACGGGCATGAGTGCAGCCCTGAGCCCGACCATGAGCCCAATGGCAGCGCAAGCACCCTCTATGAACGCCTTAACCTCGTACAGCAACATGAACGCTATGAGTCCCATGTACGGCCAGTCGAACATAAACAGATCGAGGGACCCGAAGACCTACCGGAGGAGCTACACGCACGCCAAGCCACCCTACTCTTACATTTCCCTAATAACCATGGCCATCCAGCAATCCCCCAGTAAGATGCTGACCCTCAGCGAGATCTACCAGTGGATAATGGACCTTTTCCCTTTTTACCGACAGAACCAGCAGCGCTGGCAGAACTCTATCCGCCACTCGCTGTCCTTCAACGACTGCTTCCTGAAAGTCCCACGCTCCCCGGATAAGCCAGGCAAAGGTTCGTTCTGGACCCTTCACCCCGACTCCGGGAACATGTTCGAAAACGGCTGCTATCTGAGAAGGCAAAAGCGCTTCAAGTGCGACGTTAAGAAACTTAGCAAGGAGCCCGGTCGGAAAACATCGGAGGGCGGATCGAACAGCAGCTCCGAGAGCTGCAACGGGAACGAGTCTCCTCATTCCAACTCGTCTAGCAACGAGCACAAAAGATCCCTGTCTGACATGAAGTCGGGTCAGGGTCTGAGCCCGGAGCACACAGCCTCCCCGACCTCCCAGGCGCAGCATCTCCTGGCGCAACATCACTCTGTTCTGGCGCATGAAGGACACCTGAAGCCAGAACACCACTATTCCTTCAACCACCCCTTCTCCATCAACAACCTCATGTCCTCGGAGCAACAGCATCACAAAATGGACCTAAAGACATATGAGCAAGTGATGCATTATGGTTACGGCTCTCCGATGGCCGGCGCGTTGTCCATGGGCTCCATGGCCAGCAAAGCGGGCCTGGATTCGCCGGACACATCCTATTACCAAGGTGTGTACTCCAGGCCCATCCTGAACTCTTCCTAAACCCGCACGGACCTTGTGACAAATTTGTACATTTGTAAAATGGTTGTGTATATGTATTCCGATTTTTGACGTTTCCCGTTCATTTAGATGTTCATTAGTAATTATTTTGTAAAAGAAATGTTGACAATGTGACGAACTCTTCGAGGCGGCTTTTGAAAATGGACCAAAATCACACCGAAGGACTGCGGACGGATTGAACTTCTTCAATCACTTGTGTAAACTTATTTATGGCTTGTAAATGTGTATTCTTGTAGTTGATGACAAGAACAGAATCTATATTAAAGTGTTATTTGGAATTTTTTCTCAATTCTGATTTCCTCTCTTTTGTGTTATTGTGTTGTCAACAACGACAATAATAATAACGAATGTCATTTTGCTTAACGAATTTATCAATTCATTTGCACATATACGAACCCCTTGTTACTTGTAAAGCTACACGTTTATCGAATCATGCCACAGATAAATTATATAGATCGAATTCATTTGATTGAATTGTTCTTGAATTTGTTTGCATTTCAATCCTGACCTAAATTAATATCAACAATAAAAACACAAACATAGACTATGAAATTAGTTTTTTTTTTTTGATAAATGAAATAAGCTGAAATGCGTTTGATTATATATATTTCGAATCATTCATCATATTCAGCATTGAAATACTTAAAGAGCTATTAAAATATGCGTTGCATTTTACGTAAAAGAGCGGCAACACTCTAAACAATGCTGGGTTGTTTGAACCCAAATTTGGGTAAAATATGGACAAACTCAAATGTTGGGTTAAAAATGTAATTTCAAATTTCAACCCTCAACTTTCACTTTCAACTGTACATTTTTTTAATTGCATTTTTAACCCAGCATTTGGGTTTGTCCATATTTGACCCAAATTTGGTTTGAAACGACCAAGCATTTTTTTAGAGTGTAGCATTTGAAATATATTTCCCCCATGACGACAACTGTGTTCATAAACCCATTAAAAAAACAACAACAAAAAACATATGTGCATTCGAAAATTGTTTGCATATAATATAAATATAATATATATAATACATTTTTACATAGTCTGATAAATAAACAATGTCTACTGTTTATTATAGCTATTGTATATTTTATATGCAAATAATTTGCGAAGCTATACGGAACCTCCCTTGTTCCCTTGTCTGTCGTTCTTCAGACGTTACAATAGCCTATATATATATATATATATATATATATATATATATATATATATATATATATATATATATGTGTGTGTGTGTGTGTGTGTGTGTGTGTGTGTGTGTGTGTGTAAATCTCTATATCTCTCATATAGTTTAATGGCGGTAATTGTAACAATATAAGATGAGCGTCATTTAACAAAATGAGGCATATAAGATATAAATAAAACTCTGAAAACTTCTGAAATGAGAAACATTTTCTGTCATGTTTATGAAGTCTCTCGTTTCTTTCCAACATATGAAAAAGACGTGAGACCCATTTGATGTAAATACTGGAAAAACACGCGCTGTTAATTAAAAAAACAGAAAAAAATATATTTGAGTGGAGGGGCATATATTAGACAGGCACAAATAAGCAAGCTGTGTTACAGGCTTTCCCCATTTAATAGTAAACTTGCGGATCGAGAAGTCACCTGTGTGAAACGGATCATCACACGAGTGTCCGTGCGGACAGAATTATCCCTCAACGTGAATAATGTCAAAGAAGGCCTGGTTTCGCTACCTCTGTGTTTTTAGTTCTCAGTCCATTGTATTTCAAACCCCTATGATCTGCTAATAAACACAAACTGGTAAACAATGAAAAAGGCGGTATTAATACATATAGGATGTGTACATGAGCAATCAAATCACACGAGTGTAAACTTTGAATAGAGCACGTCATTTCTAGGTAAATTTACACAGAAATTAAATTTCGGTGCCCCTCGTTTTAGACATAATGCTAGGCTGAATTTTTATAGCGCACTGATCGATATCTTGGTAAAATAATCATTTTTTTTAAACTAGCGGGGCAGTGAAATCTTTGCTTTGTTGCTAAAGTCAACAGTGTCAGAGTTTGAGCTCAAATAAATGCCGTGAGGCTTCCAGCCCTGTGCAGAAGGCAGCGGGAGAGACTCCAGGACAGGTACGAACATTTTCATGATTAAATCCAGCTCGCTTCGGCTGCTGCTGCTGCTGCTGAGGCTTTCCATGCATGCTGTGTGATTCGCGTAATGGGGATTTCTGCTCGCAACTTCGATTTCACGGCAATGGTGTTGGACGCTTGAACAGACACAACTCAAGTGCTAATGTGAAGGGGCTCTTTCAGCCGACTGTCAGATGGCTATTCCAGCTGATTGATGCCAATGATACTGGAGAAGAAATGCATTGGTTTCGCCGTGCCAATAACTGATGCCCATCAAATGGAGTTCAGGTACATGGCAGTGATGTTTTTCCTCCGACAAACTTGCTGTCGGGTCTGGAGATGAACGCGCAGGCAATATGCGACGAAATGATCCGCGCGGATAAATGATTTCTACGCTTTTCTTTTTCTCATTTAACGAAAGTGAAAAGTTCGAACTATTTTTTTTTTTTTTTCGCCAACCAAGACGCAAACTATGCAGACGAATTTCTGGCGCGTTTACCCCTTTCCAGAGACACAAATGACAGCAGCCATAAACGTGAGGATACCATTTAGCAACACAAGACAAAATAAGTGTTAACATGACAATCTACAGACAGATGAGGGGCCGGTTGCTGAAACTGATATAGTCTTAAAAATTTTTCATCATTTTTGTTTTTCTTTAAGACTGTTCATTACTTTTTTAAGTAGGCTAATTTACATATAAGCGTAGATTGGACTAATTTGATTCAGAAAAGTAAGACCGATTACCTCTAACTAACTGCTAGTCAGACTAGTTCTTAAGACACAGTCTTAATAGTTATATGCAACTGACAGAGGTTTAATAAAAGACAAAAAAGAATGGTAGCTACTCAATTTGTCTCCATTATGGTTTTGCACAATTCTAACAAAATAATCATCATTATCAACACAACGATAATAATAATAACAATATTATTATTGTTATTATTATTATTATAGCCTTTTGGTGATTATTTAAGACAGGAGGCCTGGAATAAAAAAACTGCTTTGCTTTCAGGGTATATACAACATAAAAGTGAGATCTAAAAAATAGCTATGTCGATTGCTAAGACATATATATATATATATATATATATATATATATATATATATATATATATATATATATATGTATGTATGTATGTATTTTTAAAAAAACATCGTGGGCATTTTTAAAAAGCTTGTTATTGCAGCGACATCATCTTTTCCCTAGTGTTTTCCTCTTCTCATTTAGGTAACCCTGTTTAATTGGAGTCGTCCAATTTGCATATCATATACTGCAAATGAAAGCCAGAATGTAAACAACTGATCCTCAAAATTCTCATTAAGAGTATGAAGTTTCTCAAGGAGAGCAATGGGCATCATCACCTAGACTTTTAAAGTGTATCACATACAAACTTTATAATGCAGGCCATTACATCGTACAATAAAATCAACGGATTTTTTTTTTTTTTTTTTTTTTTACATTTCTCCATTTTAATACACATATTGTTATATAAACCATATATTTAGTGCTAGCTAATTTTGGAATGGAAACAACAATTAAAATAGATCAAATGAAATAGTTAATTGAAAGAACGTGTATATGGTGGCATTTAAATGAGTACATCGGGTCATCCAATGGTTTTAGCCCGTGTTTTGCTCTATACTCGGTGCTGGAACACCCAAGTGGAGCTGGTCTCCAGGGAGATCTGCGGGACACCCATCTTACAAGCTGTAATGCCGCTTTAACCCATTGCTGGGGAGGGACCGTTCACACTACCCGATTTAAGACCAAATACTCTTAATCCTGCTGCTGTCCCACACTATATTACTGCTCAACACAGACGCCTAATCTACGCCCTAAAGTTAGAAAGGCAGTTTCACGGCAATATGCCGAATAGGATTAGATTAGTCTTTGTAATTGTCTTTAAGGCATTTTAAACGCCGCGCAATGCGATTACACGTACAACTAGTCAAAATGTCCCCCCAAAACAGATTATGAACAAAATAGTTATAAAAAAAACAACAGTCATCACAAAAAAAAAAAAAATAAGACTAATAATATATCAAAGTAGGCTAATATTTACATGAATATTTGTGCAAGCCTCCCCCAAAAATGAACCAATATTTTTTCACTTTTGTACATTACATTTAAACTACTTATTCAAAGTTAATAAATAAAATGATATATTCAAATATAACATCATCTGCATAATATGATAAGCATGAATTGACACGCCATCAAATGTACATTTAAGATTCATTCCACACACACACACGCAAAAAAAAAAAAATCGAATTAATCTATTGCACTCTAATTCACAACATTTCATTGGCTGGAGTTATGCATATTTTCTGACATTTGACGCAGTTTACTTTTTCAATATTATGTGAGCGGATTTATTTTCTAAATTAAACACTCATGAGCATTTATTGAGCAATTTACTATCATGCAGAGTAGGTCATTAAAGGGATGTGGCATTGTTTTGACATGAATCATCACCAGATGTTTTTTACTTTATGTGTGTGTGTGTGTGTGTGTGTGTGTCACATTGCTTTTAATGTCATGTACATGCCCAACCCTTCAAACTCTGAATAGAAACATTGTCTGTTATTCTGTAGTGTTAAAAGGCTGTATGATATATGGAAGCTGTTGTTAAATGGCCTGCGTGCTGTCAGGGTGTTGTGGTCGGAGAATCTGGAAATAGTGTAACAGAGTGACGGGTCAGGCCTGTGTTCACACACATCCAACAGCTTGGTGTGAAATTCTTGCTGAGATGTACAGGCCAAACCACATGTCCATTCAACAAACTTAAGATTCACTGCTCAAACATAAGCATCTTTTAGGGATAAAATGACCTGGACAAATGCCAGAATCCAGAATTATGGCGAAAAGAAGTACGAAATTAAACGAGAAATGACAGCGAGAGGCTCTTACATTAACGTACATTAACATACATATGTACATGGTATGGATGCCAATAGTTCTTGCCCGATGGTTCTTGCGGTCAAATGACAAAGTCGAAGTCATAGAGAAGGACACTTGACTCATTAAATCTTAATGAAAGCAATAAACACTGACGCCAGCAATTCATTCAGACCTCCAAACCAATCTCCATTTCTCACCAAAGGCAAACAAGCCCAGATGCCCCGGCGTGATTCCCTGCATAACAAAAGCGAATCAGATTGTGTCCTGCATGTGTTCCCAGTGCCCGAAATGGTAAAGGCGATAGGTTATTCTAAGATAGAGCTTGTCCAATTTATTGTACGTGAGAGTGGTATGTCACAAAGGTGATTTCTGCATTTTTTTTTTTTTTTTTTACCAACATTGAGGAGCTTGTAGTTTAGAGGGTGATGGACATACTCATTCAACATTCATGAGAATCTTTTCCCTCAAGCATTCATGGGAAACGCACACACACACAAAAAATAATCTGGGTTTATGGGTTTTGTGGTGATGCCTCCTTATGTTTATCACAGCGTCTGCAATGTGATACTTGATGAAGATGGCAGTATATAAAGCTCCTTTATTTCACGACTGCATTGAAATCATCCGTCTGGTAAGCCACTTAACAAAAGCAGACACGAGCAAACGTGACGGGAGAGCAGATTCCAGCCGATGTTCTTTCGTTTGATCAAATATCTCTGGATGTTGTTCTCGGCCACGGGCAAATTTAACCTGCTAGTAAATACATACGCAAGTGTCCCCAGAGACTCTAAAGCAAGAGCTCCTTAAGTAAATCCCCCCAAGTCAGGCCTAAATAATTCACCAACCCTTTCTCAAACTAAAGGCAATCTTCAATTTAATCCAGTATAAATGCATTTATCACAAAGAGATTAATGTCTGGGTGTTGGCTGTTAAAGAGCCTCTGCTAGGTTAGAACAGATTACTCTCAGATGCTACACAGTAGTGGTCCCCTGACACACAATGTTTAACCCCTCTCCTCGCGCTGACAGCCACATAGCAGACAGTTTGATTCAATTTCCTGTCAGATCAAGAGCTTCCTGCTTTGTTGCGGCTGATTTATCATCGGCGAGCATGTCTTTGTTTTCCGATTTACAGAAGCGACGACAATAGCATCAATTAGCGAGAACGTTAACAAGGCCCCTCGGCCACATTTAAAGCTGTAATAACCATCTGAAGTGTGTGTTTTAACAGCAATACAAAACCAATTGTGAATTGATGATTCCCCGTGGATTCCCATGAAGCACGAAAAAGTCCTTAAAAAAACTATTTCCATGAAATAGAGTGCATGATTGCTCATCCACTTTCAATTTCTTTTAAAAATTTCTTTAATAGCACTGATTGAAGCCACAACCTTTTTATTTGAATCTCAACGTACTTTTATTTGAAGCAAATTTGATAATCACACAAAAAGACTAGAACTTTACAATCCTTCGCACACATTTGCGAATCACAATAGAATTTAATATTCATTTAAAGCTGTTTATGACAGAGCCTCTAAAGGGACATGGTGGTGGAAAAAAATAAGTTACTGCTTTTGCGTTCACTCGCAAATGTGTTTTTCATCCGCGAGTTCACTGCAAAACCTTTGGAGCTCTTTGCGAGACACAAACACAAAGTTTCTCGGCAGAACGCAAAACATTTGCGAGAGAATGTAAAAGCATTGAGTAAAACCAACTTTTTTTGGCCTGTAGGGGCTCAGAAGATTCTGATACTTAGAAGAAATATATTTTAATTTGAATATATATATATATTTATAGACTGATTTAAAGGGGTGATGAACTGAGAAATCAAATTTTCCTTGAGATCTAAGAGGTCATCATATTATAAGAATATCCTGTAAGTTTCAGAACTGAAAATGTCCTTGTTAGTCCAATAAAAGCTTTTATTGACACCAGTAGTTTTTCAAAGTGGGGAACTATGATGTCAAAGAGGATAAAACACCACCCCCGCAGAAGAAGATCAATACTTCAACACGGCCGGTTTAGCCCCGCCCACCGATTTGCGCATTACACGCATAGATAAATAACATAGATGCCTATCTCGTGATGACAAACTGGGTTGAGAGTGAAACTCATTATAATATGCAAAACTGTTATCCACTCACAGCAGTGGGCGTTTACTTCCAAGTCTTCAATGCGAGACGCCCATAAAAACCGTGGGCTCAAAACTAGGGTAGAAAATAGCCTATTACTTACTTCATTTTGATGTTTTTTTTTAATGTAAAAACGAAGCAAACGTCATAAGTTGACCTCAGACAACAATACAAAAAAATAAAAAGCCAGTTCATGACCCCTTTAAGTATTTTGAGAGCACAGGCAATTCCATCATTCCCGTTGCTTCAAGGGAAAGCGTTCCCTGCAGAGCTCTTTTGGTGTTATTTGCTCGCGCAACTCTCTGATTGGTGGAATTTTCTGTGCGGCATCATGGGTAATGTAGTTTCACCACAAATTCCACAGTTGAACGATTGTTAAAAATGAGTTGAAATCGAGCAAACATATGGCTGTAACTCACAAGCATATACAATTGATAAACAACCTCTAAGCACACAAATATTGTATAATAAGTAAATCAATTTCTATATGAAAAAAAAAATGGAATTTAGCCTAAAAAAAGTAAAATAATTAAAAGAGAAAGCAGTCAGAAAACTGTCGCTTTTAAATTTTACAAGGCTGTGTTTACTAGCAACAACCGTTACCATAACTGTGAATTAGGAAGTTTAAAAGGCTCAACCCATCGTTGAGGTCACTCTCCCCATAGACCGTTCTACAACCAATGCAAACCTAGACCGATGCAAATCATCCACAGAGCCATTTTTACATGCAAAACAAAGCATTGTTGGAGGATGCCTTGCAATGATGCCACATTTAAAGCAAATCAGATGATGGATATGAGCAGGGAGACGTATATATGAGAGGCCTTTCATGCGATATTGCCTTTACAATGCAAATGAAGCTATAGAAAAAGGGAAAAATGGGAACAGGGAAGATGAATTATTTAGCATTTGCAGTGCCCTTTGATGGTCACGGACAAGAACAACAATAGGGTTTACAATTAATTTCAGATGTTAAATGGCGCTTGACGAAACAGCTATGTCCTTTGTGACATTTAGGAATTGTTGTTCGGCTTGGAAAAAAATATTGCAAACTTCGCAAAGAAAAAGGGTGGAAAAAGTTTGACCCGTAATAAAGAGACAAAAATGTCAATCGAACAGTTCTTCCAGTGTAATATCCAACAATACACTGTAAACATGAATACGCTTTATCTAATCAATAAAATTGTGGAAACAGATTACAAGCAATATTATTAATTAAATTGAACAAATTATAATTAATCAAACCATTCCTTAAACGTTAACCATTTAAAATGAGTGAAGTTTACACCAAAAATGTAACAAAAATATCTGAGTAACAAACAGATGTCAAAGATTAATTAAGAACTCTTGAATTTGTATTGCCAACATTGAAGGCACCTGATGTTAACAAGTAGAATCACTGAAGGAGAAAACCGTAATAAACCTAAAACAAACACCGATCACCATAATGGTGACTTAAATGTATGTTTTACTCACTTTAAATGGTTAACTTAACTTCAAATAATTAATTTATTTAATTATTACTCATTTTTAATTTGTTAAATTGAATTAATAATATTGCTTGTAACCTGTTGCCACAATTTTCTTGTACAGTGTATGAATATGCTCTTTTTTGACTTGGAAAATGCCCCCGAAATGACTTTCACATCAACCGTACACGCAGGTTTATTTGGTCTAGATCCTGAAGCGTCAAAACATAAAAGCCGACAATCGAGGAGCTCGCGGCCGAAGTCGAGGGCGTAATTGCTAGGAAACGTCTCACTGAACAGTTGGCGATAAACGTAGTCAGCCCCCTCCTCGGCTTAAAGCAATTAATTCAGGCACCCTGACATCAACTCTCCAATCCTCTGACAGCTTGGAGCCCAAATCAAAATGCTAGTTCTCCTGGGAACAGCAGAAGATAGCCGGCTCTTTTCTGGACTGTTTGCTCACTGGGCCTGAGAGCAATCTTCCTTGCCGAATGAAATGCAAGGACACAAACAATGTGCCGGCGAGAGAATGGAAGACGGGGAATGAACAGTTTGGACTATTTGCTCAGCAGAAGGGCAGTCACAATAGCTGGCCCATAGCTTTCCCATGCATCAAGCCTCTTAGTCTTAGGGCTCCTTTGTTGCTGGGTTTCGTTCAGATAAGAGTCCAGCTGCCCCATGTGTTTAACTCTCATTGTATGTTGTACTGTATGGTCATTTAGATACTTTAGCGTGGCTTTTCACGATTTCGGGAGCAAACACGCTCATGCTGCATGCTGTGCATGTATCTGGGCTTTCCGTCTGCATGTCTGCATGTGCACGGGACGGTTGAGGCTAAAAGGGGGTCAAGATTGAGATTGAGGACAATGCCTTATCTTGTCAAGCATAAGGATTCTGATCACACACCCCATGCGCTAATGATACACTAGCTCTCTGATCGAGAATTTGTTTCACAAATGAGTGGTAGCAATATGAAATTTTCATGACACCTTTTGATCAGAAAGTCAAGAAGAAGGAGGGATGGCAATGCGATGGCGACTCGGAAAGAGAACGCCTTCGTGTGTTTCTTTGTTGTAAAAAGCAGTTAAAAATGTATTAGCAAAAATGCTCTAGAAGAATTGTTCATTGTTAGTTCATTGTAAAGTTTTACACAGTTTCACTCCATGTCTATCTGATTTAACCCTTAAAAGAAAACTAGTCAGTTTGTTTCAGGCATAATTTTTCGGTTAACTTACCACACTGTAAAAAAAACAGCCCATTCTCACCCCCAAGGCGTCACTTAACTGACGCCTTGGGAAGCATTTGACCATGCTTCAATATCTGACGCTTTAGGCGCCCTTTAGCGTCAGTTAGATGACGCCCTTGGATCGCGTGTACCCTACCCCCACCCCACACCTAAACCTAACCGCGTCCTCTAACTGACGCTTTCCTTTAGCGTCAGTTAGATGACGCCGTAGGATCGCGTCATGTAAGTGACGCTAAAGGGCGCCTAAAACGTCAAATATTGAAGCATGGTCAAAGGTGACGCCTTGGGGTGAGAATGCGTTGAAAAAAAATGTTTAACTTAAAAAAATAAGTAACCTGGTTGCCTTAAAATTTTAAGTTCATTGAAATGGAAAAATTGAGTTGATACAATGAAGGAGATTGATTTAATCACCAGAAACTCAAAATATTATGTTATCGGAACTACATAAATTATCTAAGTTGATTCGACAAAAGAAAAAATGTTGTGATTACAAATGAAAATGTTTTTTTTTACACATGTTTTACATATGCCTCACACATTTGTGCCTCACACAACAGCCTTTAGTCAGTTTAAATGAAAGTAGGTTGACCTCTGAAAAGTTTTTTGGGTAAATACACTGTGATTGATTGCACAGTATAACACATAATGTTTCGAAATGTATGTTGAAAATAAGATTTAAAAATGGCTCTATAAGATTTGTTCATTGGTAGTTCATGTTAACTAACATTATTGTAAAGTGTTATCCACATAACTATTACCATATAGCTCAATTTCTGTCTGATTTAACCCTTAAAAAGAAGCAGACGTACATTTAAGCATTACTTTTAGGTTAACTAACCACATATTTTACACTCCTAAAAGTCCTCTGTACCTCACACACAACAGCCTTTAGTCAGTTTAAATGTAAGTTGACCTCTGATAAGTTTTTAAGTAAGAAAAAGAACATGGACATCTCGGGCAGCAAAATAACCTAATGCATAATCGAATGCATTTGCAGTTCAAGTCGACAGATTTCACTGCTCGGTCAGAAGGATGTTGCATTTTAGCGACTTATAATATATTTTGTGTTTTTTCTTTTCTTTTTCACATGCAAGCATGCAAGTGCAAGTATGTACGCATGCACATTTGCGCGAGTGTGTGTGTGTGAACAGGTCGTGTGTGGGATGGTGCAGTCTTACGGTTCACTGATAGTAAAGTAAAGCTCTGTTCATGGCTTTTCAGCACTTCTTTAAGTTGCCACCGCTGTGTAATTTATGGGTGCTGAGAATCGCTGTGTTGAAACATGACGCAGATCTCCACTGCACAGAAATAGCTGAGAACGACTGACTCATATGAGATGAAACACAAAATCTGGGTGATTAGCAAGTACCGGAACATGCCAGGGATACGGCTATGGGAACACACACGAATAAAAACACACCCTGTTGAAGGGCTGTTGCGTATACCGGGGTGAAGCGCAACGGTGATGCAGTATTTTGTTCATGCATTAACTGAGAGTCCATGAGCTGTGAAAGGTGTGAGTAATACGTTTATTTAGGTATTATGCTAGGAGAAATGAGGAAAAAAACAACAAAAACAAATAAAAACCAGGCCAGGTGGTATGTCAATATGCCCAAGACAAGACAATTCTGCTGAATTATTTGATATGGTGATGGATTTATTTATTAAATTGCATTTGTGAGGTCTTTACATGTAAAGAAAAAGCAATATTATAATTATATCATAAATTACATCTTCAATGGAAGTGCAATTGTTTGCTCAGATTATTTAGCTTGTAATAGAGGTAATACATTAAGAGGATAACTAGTGGTCTCCTTTTTACCTTTAGTTTCCTTTAATACTCTCTCTCTCTTTGCTTCATATATATATATATATATATATATATATATATATATACGTATATATATATAGAGAGAGAGACACTATATAGATATATAAGGAAAATTATAGGTAAAAAGGAGACGACTTATCCTCTTAATGTGACTTTAAAAAAAGTTTTGCATTTGGCTTTTTAAACTACACCCATTTCTCTTTTAATATATATTATTATTATTATAAAAATACATTTCATTACTGTTAGAAATGATAAATTTGAACAGCTAAAAAAAAAAAAGAGACCAACAAAAAGGGCAAACATTCTAATCTGTTTCTCTTCAAGCGTTTCTTTCGTTCTCGCTCACAGGTCTGGTCTCAAAGAGGAGCGCAGAGATAAGACACGGACACACAATGTCCCCTCAGTAGGTCTCATTGACCGGCCCATGGCACCGGCCAGGTATGCCAGCAATGTTTAACCAGCTATCCATCTTCTACCTGCTGCCGGTAAACAGGCACCTTTGTTTAAAGCTCACTACGGTTAGGGCCTGCTCTGACTCAACAAATGAACTATTTATTTCCCCATTGGCCCGGGCTCAGGAAATATGCCACTTTATAATCCGCTTTTTATTTCTCTGACAGGAGCAGTGTGGTAATGCATGTGTGTGTGGGTGGGAGTTTCATCAGGGGCGCATCGTCTGGTCAGCTAGTGATTTGGGTGGTGAACTCCTGTTCCAGGCTCTTATCATTAGCGTCCAGGGTGAACAAACAAACATTGTGTGGTGTAAATCTGGCGGGACGTCTGAACATTGTGGGTTCAGGTCATGTTTCTTAAAGTTAAATTGTATTTAACACAACCTGTACTTTTACAGGTTTGCTATTTCATTAGATTGCCCTTATTTCAATATCAAATAATAAATGGTATTTGTTTAATTAACAATTAATTACTAGAATATGGCAATGAAAAGGTAACTCACAGACACAAAATTGAACCTCAGACCTGCATTTACATAGCCAAGGTTTTTGAACTTTGCTGAGTTAGTTTTTCAGCCTCTTCCTAACATTTTTTGATCAATACATGACTTTGTTGTTATGAATGATTAACTACAGTAGCCTACGACTGAAGCCTTGGTGATAAAGTGCTTATTCGTTTTCGTGCATATTCGTTTAAATATTTCTGCATGTCTGGAAGTAATAAGGTACAAGAGACTGTGCTGTTTCGTGAATAAAAATAGTATACGCACTGCAAATGGAGTATGTGTGAAATGGGAGTTAAATAACACAGTCTCTTCCCAAGTCGTCATATAAGACGTCTTTTGACCCACACTAAAGGCCAATTTATACTTCTGCGTCGAGGGTACGCCGTAGTGTACGGCGTTGGCTACGCACGTAGGCGACGCCGTTGTGAGCATTTATACTTCTGCGTTCAGGTCTTGGCTGCTCTGCAGTACTGCTCCGAAACACTAGTTGGCGGCGGAGGGTTTTAATGTTCCACTGTGTTTAGATTCCTCGCAGCTAGGGTACTACAAGCAATAGCCATTGAAAGAGAGCTGATCATGTTGGAGTTGGAGCTTATTAAGGTGGAAAAACAGTTCACTTTAGTGAAATTACTAAAACTGAAAGGCAGAAACGAGAGAAGATGTCGGAGGAGATGGTACGTGTGGAAATCATAGACAGTGGTGGAAATGTGTGAGAAGGTACGTGCGGAAATGCGTAGGAGGAAATGCAATGCTACCAAGCCGACCAATCACCGATCTTGCGGTCCGCGTCGTCGCGACGTGTAGTTACATTTTTGAGGAGGTGCGCGTCAGGCGACGGCGAAGGGTACGTGCAATGGGACGCGTCTGTCCGTATGCTACGCCGTACCTACTGCGCGCACCCTACGCAGAAGTATAAATTGGCCTTAACACAGTAACATAATGAGGCTCCATACATGCAAAACGAAGCATTGAGAACTTTGTAAGTGTACAGACCGTTTAATAAGAAGATACTTTATGAAGACAGTTCACTTCGCGTATACAGGCAGGAGCCATCTTAGAAAATAGTCTCGATAAGTTGATCCCCGAACACCGTTCATACAGTTCATAAGTTTGCTGAACTTCATACAGTTCAGATCACTCAGCACGACGTTCGTGGTTTGACTTAACGAGACAATTTTTTAAGATGGCTCCTGCCTGTATATGCGAAGTGAACTGTCTTCATAAAGTATCTTCTTATTAAACGGTCTGTACACTTACAAAGTTCTCAATGCTTCGTTTTGCATGTATGGCGCCTCATTATGTTACTGCATTAGTGTGGGGCTATTTTGAGCCTTGTTAGTGGTATAAACTGATTTCTTTTTACTTAGTCAATGCCCCCATTACTAGCATTATACGCTAAACAGTTTTTAGAAATAAAACTCTTTACATTCGATTATCATGAAAACAAATCTCAGAGAATGGTGGACTATGTACCGATGTTTTATTAGACCAAAGGTTCATTGTTCGCCGGAGTTCTCCTTTAACGTCAGTTAGGTGACGGGGTAGCTTTAGGTCTGGGGTAGGGTTAGGATCCGATAACGTCATCTAACCGATGTTTAAGGGTACCCTAAAAAGGCGGATGTTGACGTCTGGTCAAAAGACGTCCCAAGACGTCAGTTATATGGCGTCTTGGGATGAGACTGCGCTGAGTTAAAAGAGTAGTTCACTTTTTATAAAAAAACTTTTGCTGATAATTTACTCACCCACATGTCATCCAAGATGTCCACGTCATTCTTTCTTCAGTCGAAAAGACATTAAGCGATGAATAAGGGTCTTAATTTTGATGAACGAGTTTGAAGAGGAGAGCACTTGCCTCGAGTACCTTGGTTTTATAAAACAATACAAATATTAAAGTAATATACACTCTAAAAAATGCTGGGTTGTTTTAACCCAATTTTGGGTCAAATATGGACAAACCCGAAATGTTGGGTTAAAAATGTAATGTAAAAATTTAACCCAACGGCTGGGTTAGTCCATATTTGACCCAAAGTTGGGTTAAAACAACCCAGCATTTTTTAGAGTGTATATATATATATATATATATATATATATATATATATATATATATATTAGTGCAACTTTCATGAAGTAAAATCACTAAACGCCTTCCTTCCGCTGGAAAAAAAATGGTCCCTGACCGTGAACAGCAACAACGTTCCAATGTGTGATATGCATGAAAGCTCAAATAAACACAACATAGGAACTGCAGTGATGCTCAGTGATGAATAGAACCGTTGGGTGAAGTGGTCATAGCCATGTTTTATCAATAAAACATTGACCAATCAGAATCAAGGATTGGAATTAACCATTTTATAATTACCAATAAACCCCATTTCTACACTCCTAAAATAACATTATTTATTTTGATGCTTCCATGAAGAACCATAAACATCAATGAAACTTTTCCAATGCGCAAAAAGGTTCTTTAGATTATTAAAATGTTCTTGCACTAAGACAAATGGTTATTTTACAAATGGTAATTTTATAAAATGGTTATAGTTTTCACTCAGCACTTCTAAATACATTGGCAAAAATAAATAAATAATAATAAAAATATATATTTTTTGGACCCTTTATTTTTTGTTGGAGTCTTTGGAACAACCCAACAACAAGTTGATGCAGAAATGAAATTAAAGTAATCTCATTATTTTTTTTCAGTACAGGATTGTGTTTCAGTCAATGCAATTCTTGTTAGCACAAATCACTTTTAATCACTCATTATTTAATCACACAAACAAGACCCTAGTGGTTTCTGCTGTATTTTTAAAGATTGTACACTGTAATCATGTTGAGTATGTTTTCCTTTTTAGAACCAATCAGCAGCCGTCTTCTCCGTCATGCCATACCTCTTCATTATATGACAACTGCTGGTTCAACCCGTTCCATCAGCCACGTTCACCTGCAGCTATACCCACAGTCACGTCTGACCTGGATGCATGAGCAAGATAACATTCACATCTGCAACGTCAAGAGAGAGGGGCACAAGGAAGCCTGACGTTAATCATTAACAGCGCTAAAAGCCCCTGCTTTTGTATTCCCATGGTGCCGGGGCTATCTGCCGATCATGTGACCTGCACCGAGAAGATTGGGGAGTGAGCGCAAAAGCAAACACAGGTGTTTGGGCTGGAGCTGGTCGGTGCTGTTAGGGACAACTGCAAACACGGGCTGCCATGCCTGGAGACACGGGCGCCCGCCCACACCAACGGGACAGCCAACCGGAGTCACCGACTCAACGCTGACGGTCTCACTTCACAACTAAGGCTCTTCATTGGCCTATTAAAGTCTGCTGTTTTATAACAGTTTGACCTAAGGAGCTATGGATTCTTAATCATGCATCATAAATAGGCATAGACATAAATGGAAAAATACAATGCTTTTATAAAATAGATGTTCAGCCATCTAAAGCCATACAATAGTACATAGATAGATAGATTAACCTCCCTAAAAAATATTGGTTGATTTAGTTTTGTCATTCACACATGAGCACATATACCTAAGCTATCTCACGACCAATTCGTACGAATTCGTACGAGTGATTAAAAAGTGGCTAATTCGTACTAATTCATACGAATTCGTACGATTTGTCCAAACCCACGTGATGGGTATGTTTAGGGGCGGGGTCAGGGGTAGGTCATTCGTACGAATTCATACGAATTGGCCAATTCATAAAATATGTACGATTTAGCAAAAAAGTGCTAATTCGTATGAGTGAGGTCGTACGAATTGTTACGAATTAGCCACCTCGTAAAATTCGTACGAATTCTCGTGAGATCGGGTTGCATTTACCAGTAGCTATACAAATGAATTAATAAAGGGACTCAAGATCAAGATCAAGATAATTTTTTTTGCCATTGCCATGCTGCTATCATGCTACTGTAAAAGTGATGCAGTTCTAATTATGGTCTATTATGGTCACCACTGATAATGTCATTGTTTTGAAATTCATATAGAATCAAGTGAAAAGTCCATTGTTTACAAGAGATTAGTTCATCTAAAACGTCAACTCATTGTAAGCTAGTTTCGAGTTGTTTGAGAATGGCGGTCGCTTGTTGTTTTAAATGTTAATATATGGTTGTAATTTACTTGGATGAACTTATAATAAATAAATACGTTGAAATACACAAATTGTCATTTATTTTACAGTGTCATTGTTACATGTTACATGTACTTACCATGGCAATAACAGTAAATTATGCATAATTACATGTAACTATCCCTCAACCAAAACCTAATCCTACCCTAACCCTATAGTAACATGTTAATTCAGCCCGTTCTCATTCTTTAGCGTCACATAGAACGCTATATGACAAAACGGCGCTATACTACGCACATGGCACCCTTTATCGCTAATATTCACGCGAACCCAAGGCGTCATAAATCCTTTAGCGTAATATGAGACAACCCTACCCTACCTCACACCTAAACCTAACCATCACAGCGCGTGTTATATTAACGATAATGGGTATTATAGCGCCGTTTTGTCATATCGCGTTCTATATGACGCTAAAGGATGAGAATGCGTTGGTTAATTAATATTACTCGGTACTTGAATATATAATTACACTGTAACAATGACATCTAAAAATAAAGTGTAACCAAAAATCGTTTTATTTAAAGCTGCAGTCCGCAACCGGAAAACGAGACTGCAACCGGACCCGTGCGAAAACAAGGATAATATCGGAAGGACATTACATGTAGTCACGCAATGCTGACGTTGTTAACATTAACAATTTGAGAACAAAGTATAATTTGCACAGTTTTGCGTGATATGACAGTCCCTCCAGAAAAACGCGATTATGCGATCGCTGAATTTAATGCAAAATCAGCCAAGGTCCACCTATTTATGCGGGGGCCGCATTTTTTCAAATACGCCGCACTTTCGCCTCATAAATTGCCGATTTCCGTGCAAAATATGCGGGGTTTGCATAATTTCATAATCCTCGCATTTTCGTTGCAAAAAAAGTCACATGTATCTTAGCAGAAAGTTGAAAAATGTTGCGTTTGCTTCACACAAGAGCAGCCATTTCCCCCTGTTTCCATGGGAACGTTATGAAGTGACGCAATTACACGACGCCAGACAGACTCACAGAGGCGATTGACATCTCACAAATCGAACTCGTATAACTGTCTGTCACACGTTCTAACGTCACATCGTTACTTAATAAACAACATAATATAAAAGAAGTAGCATCAAACAGAAATTACCCGCACACATGGGGTGTTCGAGGCGCACATATAACACTGCAGAGAGTTCAACAGGGAGCGCGCAGCTCTTAAAGGGGCCACACCTTATTTACACTCTTACAGTCTGAAATAAAACAAGATGAGAAATTAAATATTTCCAGCACTTTTTTATGATGTAGTATGCTTGCTTATCAAAGGAAGTAATAAGAAATGACTCTTACATTAGCCTAGTGAGAACATGATGTTGGGGGAATCACTTTTTTTCTCTTTTTCATAAAACCGCAATTTTTGCAAGTTCCCTCAATTTTTGCAAATTCCTGCAATTTCATCGCATAAAATTACATAAATATCCCGCATATTCCATCGCATTTTTAAAGAAAACGGGCCACGGAATCAATCAATTTTTGCCAGCAACAATCACAAAAAAAAACTCAGCGTTTTTCTGGAAGGACTGAATACTATTATGGTAAATATTATATATAAATCGCAAATTTTTTCACAAATTTTTGGAAATTACCACCACAAAATCAGTGATTTTGATCGCAAAAATCACAAAAAAAAAAATCGTGAAATCCTGGTGGGACTGATATGATAAGCGATTTTTAGATTTAATCAGCGCGATTTACTGCAATATCAGAACCAGAACCAAAGTGGATGTTTCTTACTAGTTCAGATGACATTTTCCGGTTAAAATTCTTTTGTTGGTCATACTTCCAAAAAGAATAATCTGTGATTCTGAATGCCAGTATCCACACCGGCGGCGACTGACAGCCGCACACTCTCCTCAAACGTTGTGTTCATCCGGAATGTGCCATGCCGAGGCACAACTCACGTAAAGTTGATAATTCCACGAATAACTGCAATTGCAGATTTCGAACAGAGATGGCGACAAAGAGGACGGACTGCAGCTTTAAAAATCAATTCAGAATGGAAGTTGACACATTCGCTGTAGTAAGCTGAGGCAGCATGTAGCATTTCCTTTAGCAGCCTAATAAAATAACTTGAGGTGTTAAAACGATCTCAGAGCAGCATTATTCAGAGCAGGTAATGGAATTCATGTGGTCAGGGGAAGAACACCTATGAGTTTTACTTGGAAAATTTAGCACTTACTTAGCATGATGATCGTAGTAGTCTTTAATGAATGTCGACAGGGCCCATGAATTAACCAATGCTCGCTGTATAATTGTATGATTTTGGTCTTTCCTAGACGAAAGATGTCCAAATGTGGCGGTTTCTATGGGCACGTCTCCTAAACGGTGGTCCTACATTGTACAGGGAGAGAGGCTCAAAGATGGTCTTGTGACCAAAGATAGCCTGTGATAATTCATTAATCTAATGATGTCTACTTACTAGCCAATCAAAATGCAACATGAAATGGCGTATTGATCAACGCGACATGACGCTAAAACTTAAAACTATACTCATCTCAAGCTCCATTTGGAAAACTGACTTGGCAAGTTTGCCTATTTTCACTGTCCATGACCACGCCCATTTTCTCCTCTTTCGCTTCCTCCTCTTTTTTTTTCAGCGCACATTTAAACCACAATTGTTAAAGTGTGATTCATCTTACTCTGTTTGTTCACCACTAGCGCATGAGGAGGTTTAATTCTTCTTTACTAACTTGTGTCGTTGCCTATGATTCAATAGGTGTAATCATTGTGCGGTCTACATACCCAAGTTTATTAGATCCATGTCGTACAGTGTGATTTGTAATGATTTTGATTTCTTTTGGATGATTTTGGCAAAGTGAACTTCACAGTGTATTTCGTATTATGGGCAAATTCCAAACAGCGTTTTTGAACCCTTTTAAGGAACTTCGGGAAGGGGGCGCCATTTGTAGGGATGTTCCAAACGAAAATGAGTAAATGAGTTCCGTTCGCGAAGGGTACATGCATGCATACATACACTTCAAGAAAGGAATTGTATTATTTATGGTCATGTGACCCAGCGAATACTTCTGATCCATTTTAAAGCTAGATGGCGAACACATTTTTGTCATTATGTTTAGATAAGTTTCATAGGTTAAAAAAAAAAAGTTTCTAAAACATGTCTTTGGTAATGCAGGGTCCAAAAATGAGACGGCGTATTTTAAAGTTGAGAGCAGAGAAATACACACATATTTTAACGCATATTTTAAAAGCTTTTTAATATTAAATGTATATTAAAGGGATAGTTCACTTTGAAATGAATTTTTGGTATGTTTTCGCTTACCTCAAGGGCATCCAAGATGTAGGTGTCTTTGTTTCCACAGTAGTTTCAATTTTGATATTTTTAGGTCAAACTGTTCTTGTCTGTCAGTCATATAATGCAGGTCTATTAAGATCCAATGAAAATGTAAGTACACATTGATGGCCTAAGACACGAAACTAGCGGGAAAAAAAAACAAATATAAAGTATTTATATCGTTTTTAATTGTTTTACCCACAGCCACGTCCAAGTGATCTGAGGGCGCGGGCGAATCGTGGCTGTGGTTACAAGAGTTAAAAACTATATAAATACTGTTTGTTTTCTCACACAAACCGCTCGTTTCGTGTCTTAGGCCATCAATGTGTACTTACATTTATGAGTCATTAAATCATGTTTAATTTGGACTTCTCTGTTGCTCTTTGAGCTGGTGACCATAGACCTGCATTATATGACTGACAGACAAGAACAGTTAGACCTAAAAATATCAAAATTCAAACTACTACGGAAATAAAAAAAGACACCTCTTGGATGCCCTTTAGGTAAGCTAAAACATATCAAAAATGAATTTCAAAGTGAACTATCCCTTTAATTTGCAACAGTAATGTTAACAATAATAATCGGAAATTCCTGTTGTGAGAACAGCTAATCAGTGTTGCCAAGTGAAGATAATGAGGAAATTACATTGTCTTTTGTGTGTTCCAAATGGCTTCATATTGCCCTGCTCACTGCAAAGTCCCCATTTCAAAGGCTCTGCCCTTCGAAGGGATGCTCACTGCCGTTTGTAATCTGCCCCTTAAGTGCAATTCCATCACTTCACAGGATGTGGAGAGGGGAATTTTTACTACTTACTTGTCATTGCGCATGGCCACACTACTGCAAGTTTGACTAGAATAAAAGCAGGGGAAATGAGGCTCGGCTATCACTATTAAAGTTAATTAGTCAGATTAAAGCCAATGATTAAGTGTTACAGTTAAAATAAGACACATTGAAATTTTCAAATTACCTATATTTTTGTGTTAAACATCAAATACATTTATCCCTCAAATATGACTTTTAATTATGAGTTTCAATGAATGCATTTTGCAATTTGCCAAGTGAAGTGCACTTAAACAGATAGCCCATGTTTATGGCTGTATACGTGGCTCGTGGGGCATAGAACATCACTATTGTGGTAACACTTCACTTAGTTTTTAATTTTCTGCATGCTGCTTTATATGGCAAACTCTTGCAGACTGTTTTGCGTAGATTAATACTATTAACATTTTGTCAGTCAAGTAAACACTTTAAAAGAAAGGTTTTGATGAGAAAGTGGATGGGGTGTAAAATACAGACAAAACCAGTGAGGAAGAATACAAAAGAGTAATGGATTTTTGATATATGAGAATAAACGAGATATCTATTTTAAATGGGCAAAAAAATAATGATTTAATTTAATCTAAATAAATATAGGCCTTTTTTTGTTGTTGTGGATAACATGTCACTAATTTGCTCACATTTGATTTGATCAGTGACTAATTTGTAAAAAATAAATACTTCAAGTTTTAAATTAGGTTTTGAATCCCAGATCTTCAGTGTGGTCTCAGACTTTTAGTGTATGGACTTGTTAAAATGCTTTTTCCTTTGGTTATGATTGTCAAAACACCACAAATACAACACATAATTCAACTTTTTCGGAACTAACAGTCCTCTATGCAGTAAAACAATGCCAGGTACAAATATTCAAGCGTGGCTTTACTGTATTTTGAAGCAGATGAAGGCACATCATGCTAAACCAGGATTTGAAGCATCAGCTTTGTAGGCATTGTCTCACTCCACCAGGATATGTGTTCATTGTGAGCTGAGAGTGAGCTAATCAAAGTGAGCCGGCAGCGATAAGCTGCAGATGAACGGCGCTTTGCGCAATTGAGCTTTTGATGTTGCAGACACAATGCAACATGTGAAAAGAGCAAGTGTCCTAAGAAGCTTTTTTTGTCTGGCTCCACACCTATAATGAGGTCACACAGCAGCCGGCGGTAAAGCTGTCTAGTGTATTCATTCCCACGTTAAAAGATGCCACTAATACACAAACTTAGAAAAAAAGGAGGAATTTACGTCTGTACAGTGAAAATCTTATCTGCTAAATCCCATTATTAAAGAGAGTCCAGAAAGAGCGTTTTCCACTATGGTCTTTTAAGACATGATGTAGGCCTCAAGGGTTCAGGGATGATTTAACACAGTCTCATCCCAAAAAGTCATATAACTGACGTTTTGGGACGTATTTTGACCATACGTCAATATCCGCCTTTTAGGGCCCCCTTAAACGTCGGTAGATGGCGATCCCGGGCCGTCATACAACTGACGCTTTACCTTTAACGTCAGTTAGGTGACGGGTTAGGTTTAGGTATGGGGTAGAGTTAGGATCCCATAACCTCATCTACCGACGTTTAAGGGGGCCCTAAAAAGGCGAATATTGACGTATGGTCAAAAGACGTCCCAAAACGTCAGTTATATGACATCTTGGGATGAGACCGGGTTGGATGATTCAAGCATGTGTGTGTGAGAGAGTGTGTTTGTGTTTTAATCAAGGGTGGTAAAAGCTTGATTGCAATGCTCTTCAGGTAGCAATGCAGAGGCCAGGTGTGTGTTGCATGGGTCACCACAAGCCTCCTATCCAGAGAAGCTCTTAAGGAGTTGAACCAGTGAACTTCTCATATTAACTACAGAAGTGAAGAATTAAAACTATAACAGCATTAGACAAAACAACGTTGAGGTAGGATCAAGGTTTGGGTGGGGGTGGGAGGGATTACAAAATGTTTGTCTTTGAAATTGCTCTTTATGGGTTGCTCTTGTTTTTGTAGCATCTGCTTTATTCCCATTTCACTTTTATATTTTGATGCACATAATGCAACCCTTAATTTTTACAAAGGTTCAGAGCACGGCAAGTTGCCTTAAACTATTATATCTAACAGGACATTTTAAGTATTTTACAGTAAAAAATGAATTGTTAAATGAAGTCATCTTAAAATTTGCACAGAAAAAAAATCCCAAATATATTCCCACAGTTCACGAGACTTTACGTATAATGGTATTTGTTTTGTGTTAGTTTTTTGTTATCATTTATGTACATTTGGGGTAATTTAACATCTTAAGCTGTTTAAGTAATGATTATTGCATTATTTTAGCGTTGTTTGTTATGATATGTTTTTTGTGTTTTAGTGCATGACACTCATCACCTTATACACTCACCTAAAGAATTATTAGGGACACCTGTTCAATTTCTCATTAATGCAATTATCTAATCAACCAATCACATGGCTGTTGCTTCAATGCATTTAGGGGTGTGGTCCTGGTCAAGACAATCTCCTGAACTCTGAGTCGGTCTGAGTATTTCACAATCTGCTTAGTTACTGGGATTTTCACGCACAACCATTTCTAGGGTTTACAAAGAATGATGTGAAAAGGGAAAAACATCCAGTATGCGGCAGTTGATAGAAGAGCAACTTTGACTGAAATAACAACTCGTTACAACCGAGATATGCAGCAAAGCATTTGTGAAGCCACAACACACACAACCTTGAGGCAGATGGTCTACGAAAGCAGAAAACCCCACCGGGTACCACTCATCTCCACTAAAAAATAGGAAAAAAAGGCTACAGTTTGCAAGAGTCATCAAAATTGGACAGTTGAAGACTGGAAAAATGTTGCCTGGTCTGATGAGTCTCGATTTCTGTTGAACATTCAGATGGTAGAGTCAGAATTTGGCGTAAACAGAATGAGAACATGGACCCATCGTGCCTTGTTACCACTGTGCAGGCTGGTGGTGGTGGTGTAATGGTGTGGGGGATGTTTTCTTTGCACACTTTAGGCCCCTTAGTGCCAATTGGGCATCGTTTAAATGCCACGGCCTACCTGAGCATTGTTTCTGACCATGTCAATCCCTTTATGGCCACCATGTACCCATCCTCTGATGGCCACTTCCAGCAGGATAATGCACCATGTCACAAAGCTCCAACCATTTCAAATTGGTTTCTTGAACATGAGTTCACTGTTCTAAAATGGCCGCCACAGTCACCAGATCTCAACCCAATAGAGCATCTTTGGGATGTGGTGGAACGGGAGCTTCGTGCACAAATCTCCATCAACTGCAAGATGCTATCCTATCAATATGGGCCAACATTTCTAAAGAATGCTTTCTTGTTGAATCAATGCCACGTAGAATTAAAGCAGTTCTGAAGGCGAAAGGGGGTCAAACACAGTATTAGTGTGGTGTTCCTAATAATCCTTCAGTGTATATTAGCATTTACCTCAGTTTGTGGAAAAAGCTACTGGTGATAAGTTTACTACTTGTATTATTATAGTTATCAGTACAAAGTACAAAACAGAGTGAATTTAAGGTCAGCTCAAATGTCACTGCTGTATTTTTCAAAAGTTCGGGCAAACCCAGACGCCATTTTTTAACCTACATTTCCCAGATTATTTTTTTACAGATTAGCTCCTCAAGATAAGAAAGTCACATTTTCACATTTACATAGATTTGTCTCAGCAATACAAATGATTAGGCACAGTTTTAGTCCAGGTGGCTGAACTGTATGATGGAGAGCATGTGATGTGGGCTCTGATAATGTGACCACTGCTTTATTCAACTAGGAAAGAGAGGGGGATGGGAGAGGAGAGGAGAGGCAGCTGGTGACAGGTGTATCTGAGTGGAGGTGTGGAAAGCTGGAAGCTTTTTGCCCTCTCTCAGACGCACGTAAAGGGAACAGACAGAGGCCATTAGAGTACATTCACTAACATCATAATACTGAGACAAAGAGTGTGTGATGCTGTCAAGGCTGGACGGGACTACAAGGACGCCACAAACAAAAACCTCTTAAATGCTCATTCAGCTTGTATGTTGTATCGTAATGTTGCCCAGTTTATCTTAAATTGATATACACTCTTAAAAGTAAATGATCTTTATTGGCATCTATGGTTCCATGAAGAACCTCTAACATCAAAGGAAAACAATCTTTTTGAATGAACATTTTTACTTTTAAAGCAATACTGCAAAAATCATATTTGGAAACTTTATTTTTAGGAGTGAGTTTTTCTGTCTGGTTCTTATGTAATCAATCAAATTAGAAAAACAGAAAATACTGTCAAACCAAAATGGATTCAGACAATATTCACCCAGAACTAGAAAATGGTAATAAAATATGACTAGTTATCAAATCCGTTGATATTTCACTGGTTTTGGTCACACACCTTTTGTTAGACTGTCTTACAAATGAATTAGGTTGAATAGCGGTCAGTTGTCCACAATTTAGATAATACGACTTTGGGTCAATTTTACCAATGCTTAATGTAATTCAGTCTGTGGTGTAAAAAGATTACATTAGCAATTAAAGAAAAACACTTGAGCAAAACATGGTCAGGTCAAAGTGTTTGAATAATTTTTGGTCCCAAATTGTTATATATTGTAGTGGTAGTCCACTAACTATAGTGTCACCCACTAGTAAATAAATAAATAAATAAATAAATCTGGTGTCTGAATCATTTTTTTTTTTTTTTTTTGTTTGACCGTTCTTACATTTCTGAAGAGTCTTAATTAAAAATGCACTGAAAGTAAATACAAACAGTAATATGAGTTTTGGTCGAGTCCCATGAAAAAAGACTGGCTCTGAAAAGTGTGTGTCAGAGCATGTTGCTCCTTTAGCTGGGCATCTGAGCAGAGCTGATTGTTTAGGGTGAATGGCTGTGTGGGAGTGTATGCATTTATGTTTTTGAATGAGTGTGACTGGATGCGTGACTGACTGTTTGCGAGCGAGTGTGAGTGAGTGTGAGACAGCTGCTGTCTGCTACAGGTAGCAGCTGGGCCGACTCACCTGTCACGCAGATCCAATCCCGTCCATCAGCGCCGGCCACGAGGAAAAGCCTTGTGTTCATTCAGCGGGGATCCGAGACAGAAACAAAGGTAGAAGGCAGTTTCCATGAATGACAGAGGAAGAGAGGAAAAACACATTAGACCGATATCCATTTTATCAACCACCACTCATGCTGTCCTATAAAGACATTTAACGGAAACAGAAAGATTACAGGGATATCTTATTGAGGTTGTTTGATTACATTATTATTCATTTATTATTAACATGTTATTAATCTAATATCAGCAGCTGAATGTGGCTTAATTGTATTTTTTTTTATATTTCAGATTTTTATTGTATTTTATAACATTTCATGGTTTCACTTTAGTTCAGTTGACTACTAGAGTGTTAGAGTACTAGTCGACTGGTAGGGTTAGGGATAGAATACGTTGAAAGTCTGTTGGAGGAGCATCACAATAAAGAGTTAGCAGATATTAAGCAGACAGTCACTAATCCTCTAATGAGAGTTAATTGACATTTAGTTGGAAAGTTACTTACAGTCAACAGGATGTTAAAAGGGGACCATCAAAATGAAGTGTTACCCATTTTATTTGAATGTGGTTTGTTATAGTGTAATTATACAAGTAAAAACCAAGTAGTAGTAATTGTAATAATATTAACACTAATATTAGCATGTTCTGGGAAAATATGTGGTGTAGGATTTACTTTGGAACAATTTTCAAGTAAATTTAAACAAATAAACACAAAGAAACAACTTGAATTCTTCCTTTTTTTTTACAGTATTAGGTTTAGGGTTAGTATAGGTAACATGAAAATAGGACATTTTACCCTTAATTTTACCGCAATTTTATATTTAAATCATATTATATTATATTCTACACATGCAAATGCATAATTTACTGTTATTACTATAGTAAATACAAATAACGTGTAACATAGACACTGTAAAATAAACAGTTACTGCTCATTATTTTACCCCAATTTTATTTTTCTATTTACATCAGATTTTTGTAAGGTTTTTTACACAAGTTTAGCAATTCTATTGTATTCTATTGTATTGTATTGTATTCTATTCTATTCTATTCCACTTGTCCTCTAAATGGTCATGGGATACTATACAGTATTAAGTACAAATAATGTGTAACATAGACACTGTAAAATAAACAGTTACTGCTCATTATTTTACCTCAATTTTATTTTTCTATTTACATCAGATTTTTTGCAAGGTTATTTATACATGTTTAGCTATTCTATTCTATTCTATTATATTCTATTCTATTATATTCTATTCTATTTGTCCTCTGTAGGGTAATGGGATACTACATTAAGTACAAGTAATGTATAACATAGACACTGTAAAATAAATAGTTACTCATTATTTTACCTCAATTTTATTTTTCTATTTACATCAGATTTTAGTAAGGTTTTTTTTTATACAAGTTTAGCTATTCTATTCTATTCCATTCTATTTGTCCTCTGTAGGGTAATGGGACACTATATTACATTAAGTACAAGTAATGTATAACATAAACACTGTAAAATAAATAGTTACTGCTCATTATTTTACCTCAATTTTATTTTTGTATTTACATCTTTTTTGTAAGTTTTTTTTACACAAGCTTATAAATTGTATTCTATTCTATTCTATTCTATTCTATTCTATTCTATTCTACTTGTCCTCTGTAGGGTAATGGGAGACTATATTAAGTACAAGTAATGTATAACATAAACACTGTAAAATAAAGTCACTGCTCATTATTTTACCTCAATTTTATTTTTCTATTTACATCTTTTTTGTAGGTTTTTTTACACAAGCTTATAAATTCTATTCTATTCTATTCTATTCTATTCTATTCTATTCTATTCTATTCTATTCTATTCTATTCTATTCTATACCACTTGTCCTCTGTAGGGTCATGGGATACTACATTAAGTACAAGTAATGTATAACATAAACACTGTAAAATAAATAGTTACTGCTCATTATTTTACCTCAATTTTATTTTCCATTTAAATCAGATTTCCCACATTCTATTCTATTCTATTCTATTCTATTCTATTCTATTCTATTCTACTTGTCCTCTGTAGGGTCATGGGATACTACATTAAGTAAAAGTAATGTATAACATAAACACTGTAAAATAAATAGTTACTGCTCATTATTTTACCTCAATTTTATTTTCTATTTAAATCAGATATTCTATTCTATTCTATTCTATTTTATTCTATTCTATTCTATTCTATTCTATTCTATTCTATTCTATTCTATTCTATTCTATTCTATTCTATTCTATTCTATTCTATTCTATTCTACTTGTCCTCTGTAGGGTAATGGGAGACTATATTAAGTACAAGTATAATTTATAACATAGACACTGTAAAATAAATAGTCACTGCTCATTATTTTACCTCAATTTTATTTTTCTATTCACATCTTTTTTGTAGGTTTTTTTTACACAAGCTTACAAATTCTATTCTATTCTATTCTATACCACTTGTCCTCTGTAGGGTCATGGGATACTACATTAAGTACAAGTAATGTATAACATAAACACTGTAAAATAAATAGTTACTGCTCATTATTTTACCTCAATTTTATTTTCCATTTAAATCAGATTTCCCACATTCTATTCTATTCTATTCTATTCTATTCTACTTGTCCTCTGTAGGGTCATGGGATACTACATTAAGTAAAAGTAATGTATAACATAAACACTGTAAAATAAATAGTTACTGCTCATTATTTTACCTCAATTTTATTTTCTATTTAAATCAGATATTCTATTCTATTCTATTCTATTCTACTTCTCCTCTGTAGGGTAATGGGATACTATATTAAGTAAAAGTAATGTATAACATAAACACTGTAAAATAAATAGTTACTGCTCATTATTTTACCTCAATTTTATTTTCTATTTAAATCAGATTTCCCACATTCTATTCTATTCTATTCTATTCTATTCTATTCTATTCTATTCTAAAACCTTCTGTAGGGTCATGGGATATTATATACTTGAAAAAAAAAATCAGCTGCTTTTTATTTCTCCCGTTCAGAGGGGATTTGTCTGTCTCGATAGAGCAAATTGAAGAATCCTGCAAGCGGATTACGTGTACGCAGAGCTGTGCTCATGTGCCGGTTCCGATGCAGTCTCCCCGATCGGCCGGGGGTCGGGATAGGGCTGATAAAGAGATGACACTGCGGATAAGATAACACAGCCATATAGGAGACATTCAGATAGGGGGCAGGAGGAGTGCGATGCAGAATTGGCATCAGATAAAGCGAGAGGGGCCCCTAGAGGGCAGAGAACAATAGGGGGAGGCGGAGAGGCAACGAGCTGACTAAAGAATCGTTTCCGGAAACATGCATGGAGAGCAGGCTTGAAAGAGTGGGGCTGGGCCGGCAAGATGAGCCTCAGAGATCCCTTCCATTAACCTCATTGAGTGCACGCACACTACAAATTCATTAACACACAAAGTGAGACGGCTGTGCCTGATAATGCCAACATACCGGTGCAGTGGATGTGTCAACGTGGCTTAGCAGTGCTTTTAAAATGAAACCAAGAACTTACAGTGATCAGATGAAATTGTGCAGAATTAGTGAAGCGTTGTTTTTAAACGCACTGTAATTATTACCGTAAAGAGCTTTGTCTACCTGATTTTCCATATTTGTATTGTTGGCATAAATTGATTGGTTCATAGTACTGTATGTTTAACTTATTCATAAAAAACAGTTATTTTTTTTTAGCTTTTTTGCAGTACTCCATGTCTAAAAAACATGCTATGACCTAACGTCTTTACCAATGAAGAGGGATTTAAACCGAGGACCAGATTTGAGAGCATACAGAAGAGGACAATAATTGCTGCTTTATTTATGGATGCAAACACACAACAGAACAGGCTCTGAATCTAAGATGAACTCGTTTTACTGCCACGACATTGACAGTGCGACAAAGCCGCCGAACGCCCCGACACAACGGGAGAAACAAAGAGAAAACTAACTTTCACGTGCGTGAAAAGGAGAGGGTATCAAGCCAAGCCCTTTTTAATGGCAGCAACATTGACAGGAGGCAGGCCGTATTTAACGGTGCACATCGGCCCATTCAGGGGAGCACAGAACAGCCTTTCACAGGCCTTTGTCAGTAACCTGTGGTGACCTGCATTCACAGCCACGTCAGGGTCCCCTGCACAAAAGGTGCCGGCGGATGGGGGTGTGCGGCTGACCGCTGCTCGTGACCCCACAAACGCCACCCGGACTGAGCGGGGGACCATAAAAAATGGACTGGGAGTTTCAAATGATACACACGGACAAACAAACGAAGGAAGAGCTAGGTACACACGTACAAGGAATGTACAAATAACATGGAAACAAAGGGGCTCTCGTAACGCAGCCCGGGATCTTGATGAAAAATTCAAACAATATTATATGGAGAATGTCAACAGCCGCCACACTTCTGCTGAGGGCCTTACAAACAGACGGGGCAACTCTGCACACACATTACGCCGGCCCATCTCAAGCTCTCAGCGTAATGATGATGACGGCTCCGGGCTTGCTTTTAAAAACACTGCAAACAGCGGAAAAGCGGGACGGTGAGGAGTCTGGACCTGTCCTGAACGTTACGGGTCACCTGTGTAACCCGCGATCCCTCTGACCGCTCAGGAGAGTGCCTGTTTCTCAAAGAGATTAAGATATCACCGTTCTTGCATTCCACCTGTCCTGCTCCTGAACGTCAGGCTTTAATTCCTCCTGACAGAACAGCTTAACCACCCAATGATTCCACTGCATCCTTCAATCAAGTATCAGAGAGCCTACACACTCACACACACACTGCGTTTCTGAGCTGTTGGATGAGTCTCTGCCCTCACTGGTTTGTGAATGATTAACGCATCCAAGACACATGAAGAGCTTTCTTTCACCTGGTTTATGCATACAACTTATAGAAACATCATGCATAGAAACATCACATTACTGGAAGAGCGAGTTGATAATAAGCAAGGGCATTTGTTCCATCAACATTTAGGTTAATGGAAATTTAACCAAATTTTATTTTTCCAAATCAGAACAAAAGTATAGTGTGTTCCAGAGGCCTGATTTTTTTTTTTTTTTAATCAAGCCACCTTTATTTCAAGGCCATTATACAATACAGAAAAAGGATTAATTGACGCAAAACTAATTCAGCAGAAAAGACAATAGTAAACGGTCATTATTTAGTGTTGATTCTTTTTGGGAACTGTGTAAAGTTTGACTCATTTTCATTTCAATTATGAAATGAGTCAAACATTCAGCTCAATTCAGGTCTCATACAATGGGTTCAGTGCAGTCAGATCAACAATATTGTTGAATAATATTTTTTTTTTTTGTGTGTGTGATTTTAAAATTAAATCTTCTGGTTGTTATTATTGAAGTCCCGAATTGGGTTACACTGGGCTTTTTTTTTTTTTTTTTTTACAGTATGTATACCAAATACTGTTAATTTGGCTATAGTGAAATCATTGTACTTTTTTTTTTGAAGCTTCAATTTGGGTTACATTGGGTTTGTTTATGTTTAGCATATACTATTAATTTGAATAGAGCAATCTTTGTACTTTTTTCTTTTTTTTAACTCTTTAACCTTTATTTAACTGACAGAAGTAAAAAGAAAAAAGTACAAATTAACAGTATTTGGTCAACATAAACAAATTCTGATTTTGATGACTTCAACACACTCCAAAAAAGTTGGGACGGAGGCACAATAATAGAGTATCCAAGTTAAACTGTTTTGAAACAGTCCACAATTAGCAGGTGAACTGATAATAGCTAGGGGAAGGTATCGGGTTTGGGTAAAAAATAAGCATTCATCAAGCAATCACTCTGCAAGCAAAGATGAGTCATGGCTCACCATTTTGAGCCAAATTTCATGACAGTTGTCAAATAATTCAATAATCACATTTCTAAATGCAAGCTTGCAAAGTATTTATGTCTTTCACCAACTTGAATCTCTGTTATGCTAGAAGAAAGCTACTGTATACATCAGTTCAATGCAGAGATGCTGCCGAGTTCTCTGGGTCCGAGCTCATCTCAGATGGTCTAAAAGACAGTGGAAATGTTTGCTGTGGTCAGAAGAGTCCATATTTCAACATGTTTTGAGGAAAAAAACTGACCTTAAGTTCTCAGCCCCAAAGAGGAAAAGGACCATCCAAACTTTCATCTCGCTGATGAAAGTTTGGATGGTCCTTACCTGATGATAATGAGGAGAATCACTGAAGAAAAGAGCCTTTCAAGTGTTTCAACTGATTTAGTTGGTTTCTTGCACCCTTGATTTTAAAACATTACATATTCTCTGGCTGCTGTAACCAAGTTATTGAAGTGAGACAAGCCAAGAAAAAAATTAGATCAAGTGTTATTGATTATGTTTTGATGTAATCATCATAAGCTGAGTCACTAAACTCATTTACAGCCTACTCTCTGAGTTAGATTTACTTATTGATTACAGCAGCACTGTGACTCTCCAGCATAAGATCTGACCTTTTCAAAATAATCAGAGGGATTTTTAAAAGTTGTTCTGATAAAAAGGTTTGAGTCTGTCTGCCATTTATACACAAACAGGAATCAAGAATCTGCGTATGCATCTCAACAATGGTGAACAACAAAAAGCATGATGCAGTGCTTCCTGGGTGCACCAATTAAAACTCATCCGAGGCTCCCAGCATGCATTGCGGCATGCATAAATTGTGACATGAACTGTTAGTAATTTCTTTTATTACTATTTTATTTTTGTTGTTTTTTTTTAGTCTAAAAAATAATGTAGTTGCAAATATTTTTGTGCAGAATCTTTTTGTGCCTCTAATCAATAATGTAAAATCAACATCACCCATATAATGCGAGACTGGGCTCAGAATGATATCAGTTCATCAGGAAACAACGTGGTGATTGTTCCCATTATTTGCCACAGCAAATGTGTTTTCTAAACGCACACTTAAAGCAGCCAGAAAAAAAGGTGATGTTAAAAAGTGAAGGGTCCAACTAAAGCAAACGCTGATAACCATAATGGTGACCTAAAACATTGACTCACTCCTTCAGTGATTCTGCTCATTATTATCAGGTGTCTTCACCAACTCAATTAATCAATTAATAATCTCATTAACATTAACACTGCTTCAGAGTTAATTTTAACACTTGAATGTGGAGTCAAATATACTCTGAGGAGTCTTAATTTAACTTTTGGGTTTTTGCTGTGTACCCATTTTATACATAATATAAAAATAATACAATGTAATGAACAGAGATGTGCAGAAAAACAGTAACAATACATTAAATAGCTATTTTGAACTGCTAATCCTACTCCTAAACCTAAACCTATATGCATTTCTTTTCAGGTTATGAAGAAAAATGTAACATACAAACCACACGTAACAACAGACCGAGCAAACTGAATCGTTTAGCCGAGCCTCATCATCCGAGTGACCCAGCGGGACAGGTTGGGAAGCTCTAGCCAGGCTCCCAACGACTGTACCAGTGGGGTCATACGAACCACAGATTTCCCATCGGTGGTTTAGTGAGGCAGAATGACTGGCCCAGACGTGGAAGGCATAGCGGCCGGTGTGGGCACAGTCATTGACCGTGGGCAGACTGAGGGATCTGAGCGGGGCAGAATAAGCCTCAGTCTGCCCATGACCAGTTGAGAACTGCTGGGCAAAGCACTCAGCCGCACCACCGAAGAGGCCGACCTTGGATATGGGGGTGTATAGACCTGGAAAATAACTGTTAGATTGGGGTGTGGATGAGGGGACTCTCTCTCTAACAAGATCATTGAGTCTCGACCGTAATGACGCGATGGTCACGTTCCCGCGGGGAGAACATGTGCCCAAAATCGGAAATGAGTTGACAGCAACCAGAAATGCACAAGCGAGCTGTAGGGATGTAACGATTCACTCGCAACCGGTTGAAAATCCATAAAAATGTGTGACGATTCAAGTCGGTTGAAATGTTAAACGAATCGCGATACACGTTTTAAACAGCAGGGCGCGTTTACTGTATAGTGAAGTTGTGAACCTCGCTTTACAGGCACAATAGCAGCGAGCACACACTGGCGCGAACCTAGCGAGTGTTTTCACTTCATTCCTAAGGAATTTGTGCTTGTGTGAGCACTCATAGTAATGAACTGAAAACGCTTGGTTTGCTCCACTCGCGCCGCGCCAGTGTGTGCCATAGACATTGTGCACGCGCTATCAAACACATGGCGACGGCAAGCGTATGTTTACTTATTCAAATCGGAGCTGTGGCGGCATTTTGACTCTTCGTAGACTAATATTAATCACCACCGTGAGAAGCACATCACCTCCATTTTCACGTTAAAGTCATTAATACGACAAGTGTGAGTGCTACGGAGATCACATGGTGCGTCAGTGTTTCCATGGCAACCATGTGTTGTATTTTATCTCTTTCTCTAAATGTGTACATGGATTTATTTATTTTTTAAATAATTTGTTGATGGTTATGGCATATTTTGCTAAATGTGTTCCGTTTTTTTTAACTCTTTCTAGTTTAATGATACAAATTATGACAAAATTAAAATCTTTCCTTTATTACAATGTAAAATGCCTGTCAATGTGGTACTAATTTTACAGTGTTTTACTTAGTGTGCGTACCAGTGTCCAGCCTCTTGACCAGACAGACAGAAACACTGAGTTGAAACAACCTTGAAGGGATTTTTTTTTTCAATGTAGTTTTATTATTTGACAAATATATTTCAAAATGAAATGGAAATGTGCAGCATTTTGTCTGAGAAATAATAAAAGAGACACTTTTTCATATATAATTTGTCTTAAATCTCATTTGTTGAGAAAATCGTATCGTGAAACCGGTATCGTGAATCGTATCGTGAGTTGAGTGAATTGTTACATCCCTAGTAAGACGTCTTTAAAAAGATGCGCTGCGTGCAAGCTCTTTTGTGAGAGGAGAAAAAAAACTCTGCGATGTTGAAGCGAGTAGGGAGAAACACTCACTGGCAGATCACTGCACAGACCAGCAGGCAATGTGAACTGCTGCAGATCGAAAAGAGTGGCTCGTCAACAATTAAAAAGTGTAATTAAAGCAAAGGTGCACTCTAAAAAATGCTGGGTTGTTTAACCCAATTTTGGGAAAAATATGGACAAACCCAGCCATTGAGATAAAAATGTAATTTAAACATTTATTTTTATCCCAAATTTTTAACCAATATTTTTTTAACCAAAATTGTGTTAAAACAACACAGCATTTTTTTAGAGTGTGATGATGAGACACAGTGGTAAACTTGCCTCTGTCCCAACTTTTGGAGTGTGTTGCAGCCATCAAAATAAAAATGCGTTTATATTTATACACTTAAGTTTTAAATGTAGGCCAGTGAAAACATTTCGGGCAGTGAAACGAAATAGTTTTGTCAGTTAAATAAAGGTTAAAAATATTAATAAATCAGAGAAGAATTGATTTTATTGCATTTTACAACATTTCCTGACGTTTCTCCATTAGGGGTTGTGTTTTACTTACAGATAAGTTTGATGCTTAAATTATTAATTATGTTTTGGCAAATTTCTTTTTTTTTCTTTTTTAATTGGAATAAACCCTTCATGTATTGTGATATGTTGATGGTACTTTTTTGTTTTTTTGCTGTATATGCATTCTTCTTCCGTTTCTTCTTCTTAGTTGAATCTATTGCACCATATGACGGAATTTTCCGTCATGAAAAGCTTTCCGCCATTTTGATTTCGAAAAAAAAAAAAAAAAAAATCTACTCTTCCCAAATCTTCCAAGACGGTAACTTCGATTTTCACAAAAATTTAACAAGATCATCTACAGACAGTGCCGGCAAAAATTATTCAAATTGTTTCGTCAAACCGTTCTCGAATTCCACACAAATTAATTTTATGTAGGGCTTGCGAAAACAGACTTAAGGCTGTATCTCTGCAACTCTTTATCGCATTCACACCAAACTTGGTACATTTCATCACATGCTCCGTTTCAGTGCAGTGCCACCTACTGGTCCGAAGAAAAAATGGCTATTTATGCTTATAACTTCTAAATGGTTTGTCTAAAAATCATAAAATTGGTCTCAATAGATTTGGGGCACCATGCCGAGTCGAATGGTCCCATATCGCCTATAACGTAACATAAAAAAAAAAATCTTGATATGGGTCATCAGTACGATTCCCTGAAGGAGCCCAATAAGTTTCGAACCAGCGCCACCTAGTGGTAATATTAAAATTTAAAATATACTAATAACCCTGGGTCATCTTATACTGTAACACAAGAGTCATCTCATTAGATTTCTAAATACTTGCAGAGTCCAATGATTTTAAACATGCTAAGGTTTTACCTTATGGTTTGTGTAATGGCGTAATTTAACGCTTAAAAAACATTTGCCAATATCTTAGAAACCGTTAGATCGATTAAGAGGAAACCACCGTAGGAAGTTCAGAAACAGGTCGTTGGCTTAATGCTAATACTCAAATGTCAAAGTATTAATTGGCAAGAAAATGCCCACAAAGTAAGGTGTGGGTAATTTTTTACTTGTATTTCCGTTTCCGTAAACCACAGTAGTAAAGTTGAGGCATGATGCCAATGACTACGGCCTTATCTCTGCAATGCCTCGTCATATTGATACCAAATTTTGTATGTGTCATTGTAACACCAGGGTGATTAGGAACATGAAATTGTCTAGCTATGACTTCTTGTTTCACAGGAGTTTAAGTCTCATTTTTGAAATCTCACAATGAAACTCATTGTGATGGATGATCAAGGGAATTTGGGCTTTGTGTTTCCTCATAAAACTCAAAGGCCAAATTCCTTTAGTCATCCATTTGGCTTTTGTGTTTCCTCATGAAACACAAAGGCCAAATTCCCCTAATCATCCTCCACAAAGATAAAAACCAAAGAATACAGTTCTGATATCCATCAAAAGATTGTTGAGCATCACAACATAAAAAAGTGCCTGTAAGGAAATAGCTAAATAATTGAAAATCCACATTTTGACCATCAGGGCAATAATTAAGTTCCAATCCATTAAAGAGATTACAAATCTGCCAGGAAGAGGACATGTGTCTATATTGCCTCGATGCATGATGAGGAGGAGAGATTGAGTGGCTAAAGACTCTACAAGGATCACAGATGGAGAATTGCAGAGATTAGTTGAGTCTTGGGGGTCAGAAAGCCAAAAAAACAAACTCCAGCAAATTCAGTTGTCAGACATGACTGGAACTTTTAAAAGGGACCGGATTCTAAGGTGAGATTAAACAAAAAAGGGCTTTTCGGCAGCAAACCCACCAGATGTGTTTGGTGCAAACAGCAATAAAAAAGTACCCCATGGTTAACTATACTGCTGGATGTTGTGGGCCTATTTGTTTGCTGGAGGTCCTGGACATCTTTTTTAGATGCATGTTTTATGCATTCTTGCAAAAAATCTAAACCTGACTGCCTCTGCTAGCAGTCTTATAATGGGCCGTGGTTGGATCTTTCATCAGGACAACGGCCCAAAACAAAAATCGAAAATCTACTGTAAATCAACACAAAAATTTGTCACTGAGCACAAAATGAAGCTCCTGCCATGACCGTCCCAGTCCCCTAAACTGAACCCCACAGAAAATAAGTGTGAACTAAAGAGAAGAAGCACCAACATGAACTGGAGAGATTCTGTATAGAGGAATGGTCTCTGATCTCTTTTCAGATAAACAATGCAGATTTATTTTTTACAGCCATTCTTTTATTATATTTACCAGGGGTGCCATTATTCTGACCACTATTGAACTATTTTGCCTTAAATCATCTTAAAATGTCTTTAATTGATCCTGGTCTGACACCCCCAGCCATCTTGGCATGTCTCGGCCCCGATAATAAACCGCTTGCAGCTATATTTATTATTATAGCCCTTTTTAGGGCAGATTGTACTGCATGGTGCAAAATGCAGCTGGTGTTGTAACAGAATAAAATAAAATAAAAACATTTATAACTTGGCCTTGTTTCTATTTCGTAATCCATATTATAGAAAGTGCAACATGCATTTAATATATACACTGTAAAAAAATACTGTGATTTTAATGGTAAAAATGGTCAGTAAATTAACATTATATCAGATATATAAGATACGGTTTATTGCTGTAAAATTATATACGGTTAAAGGTCTGTAAAAGCTAAAATGTTGCTACCGTATTTTTAACAGGAAAACTCTGGTAACTACAGTTGCTAGTTCTTTTCTGGTAATTTTAACAGATTTTTTTATACAGTATTTAACAGCTATATGCAAAACTTATGGTAAATTATACTTAAACATGGCAATAACAAAAACAGACTACAAATTTTTTTCCTATTACAGTGACATACATGGCTTTGTTTTTCAGTGGTTGATTCTTTTTAAATGATTATTTCAAATGTAAATGTGTTTATGGTAATTTTCTTTCTTTTTTTCTTCTTTTAAATGACCCTAAACATAACCCTAAAGCACTACATTATTTCAAATTCATCACAAAAACAACTGAAATTCATATGCTTATAATTTGAAGAGATTGAATAGAGACAATTCTGGCAGTATAACTTGTAATGAATCTCACAATACAATTGAAAAACAAAATTATAAAACCCATGATATTTCTCAACATGCTTTGTGCAAACCTGTACTTCAGAACGTTTCATTGCTGATATTACTGAGCTTGATGAGGCCAGAATAAGATAAAAAAAATTATAAAACACATTAGACAGTATGCAACCTATGCACATGCTAGAGTCTTGTTTTAATTTTATGTATACCATTGACAAGTGCAACGGCTTACACATTTTGCAAAATGGACCTTGACAGGATCCTCATTTGTCCGGTCCAATATAGGGAGCTCAAAAGTTTGGCTGTGCTGAAGCATGCAGCCGGAGAAAATCGACAAACTTGCACACCTAATTGTTATTGCGGCAGTGTTTGGCCTGGAGCAAGTCGATAGGAATCAGGGATCAGCTCCTGGGCTGTTGCTCCCACTTCCAGTGTCTTAGTTGTAATGCATCCCTCTACTAACAGGGATCAAGGTATTAGGGATTCAGGTTATTTGTATTGATTTTATGTGCTGTCATGCCGCGTTTCAGCCAACTCATATTTGTGGAAATTGCAAATTTCACCTCGGAAATGTCACCCGCGTTTAATCTCGCGCAGTGCGGTCAATACAGAAATGGGAGGTTGATCGGACCAGCATTATTGCACAGGGGCTGGGAGCTTCCTTTGTTGCCATGGCATCGACCCAGAGGGAGTGGCCCAAAGACCTGAACATGAAAACAACACAAGACAATCCGGATGTTACAGAAGATTACGATTACATCATGACCATATATCTACAGAAGAATCATTCGTTGCTATATATATCTTTGTGCTATAGTTCCAGACTAAAATGTGTCAAGCAACTTGACATATCTTAAAATATAAGTGCCATTGTTTTGTCTCAAGATGCACACCAGTTTTTTTTTTTTTAATACACGGCACATTTATATAAATTACTTAAATGCACTAAGGACTAATTCGTGCTTAATTTAAGCCATGTGAGTGAAACCAGGCCATCGAGTAATATTTTTGTGGAAAGAATATCAGCATATAGAAACACTGCAGGTCAAAAGTTGATTTATCAAATCAAAAATACAAATAAAACAGTTGTATTATTGAAATGTAAACAATTGTTTTCCATTTCAATATATTTTAAAATGTCATTTATTCCTCTACTGAATTTTCACCATCATTACTGCAGTTTTCTGTGTCACATGATCCTCCAGAAATCATTTTAATATGATGATTTAATGCTCAGTTATTGCCAATTACTAATCGTGCTCATGCAATTATTAAAAATGGTTATTATTATTGTCAGTTAAAAACAGTTACTGCTGCTTATTCTTTTGTGGAAATGTTATTTATTTGTTCTTGGTTGAATAAAAAGTTGAAAATAACAGCATTTACACTTAAGATCGATGAATTATTGCGAAATAAAATTATTCATTTCCACAAAAAAAAACAACAACGAATTTTTTGCTTACACCAAGCAAATCAGTGTATTAAAAGTATTTCTGAAGGATCATGTGACACTGAATGATGCTGAAAATTCAGTACAGGAATAAATTACATTTTAAAATATTCAAATAGAAAACATTGTATTTCTGATTAAATAAATACAGCCTTTGTGAGTATAAGACACTTCCAAAAACAAGTCATTAGTTTAGTAATATTCGAAGAGGAAAAGAAAAAAGCATTTATTAAATCACAAAACCAAATATCCACACAGCATGGAATAGTGGTTTACAAAATAAGACTATACAATTTATCATCATTTCCATGCTGCAGTCCATTAAAAAAAAAAGAAAAAAAAAAGCTATAACTTGCCAATGAGGCATCACCTGCTCATGGTCATTTTCTGCTAGGTTTGACTCTAATGGTTCTGATAGCTCTACCTGCGGGTAAAGGTTTATCAAAACAAAGCTGGAGCCATGTAAATACAAGGACACGCAGTGGCACAGTTTGTTGGCTCACACGCCGCAGGCGATGTTTTCTTTCATTCCAAATTTGCTCTGGAAACTAATCGTGTCCCAATAAAGCCCATGGCAAATATGGGCAAGAATGACACCCACATGTGGAAGTTTACATAGCTTGGTCAAATGTACATATAGGGCATGGAGCGGAGGGGTCTGGTTTGGCCATTTTTGAAGGATGGAGGGGGGGGCAGAATCACTCTCTGGGATTGTGGGTATTGACAACAGGGTTGGATGTAAAGGTTAGACGGACACTAGCTGGAAACACAGATTTAAAAGTTCACAATCAAACCATGCTGGACAAAGGGTTTGAAAGACACTTTATAGAACGCCCAGCAAATCAATTTGTACTTCCCTTCAGACATTTTTAACCCTTATGCTGCATTAGGGACATTTTTGGTCTTTTGCAGTTTCATTTCTTTGACCATTTTGGCTGTTTTAATGCAAATGGTATGAAATTTGGCAAATTTGTGACTTTTTGGATACATGTAAAAAATGTGATCCCATTTTGCAAAATATGTATAACACACACTGTGTAGATCAAATAGTAACACTCAGCACCACAAAGACCAAAAATGGCCCATTGAAACCCATTAAAACGTTGTTTAAATCTGAGGCTGTCAGTAATACATGAAACATGATTTTTGCACAAACATCCTTTCATTCTGAAGCAAAAGCATTATATTTGCATTATATAGTGTATTCCACCAGATGACGTCACTACATATTTATTCCCTATGGGTGGAAATGCACCTTATTTTAGGCAATAGGCAATGTTTAATAGGTGGCCATTTTTGGTCTCTAACGCGCCAAGTGGGATTTTTTGCAAAGTGGGACTGTGATAATCCAAATCTAAAGTTTTCTCTTTGCATTTAGTTTATTAAAAATAATTGCATTTTTGTGTTTTTTCCTCTTATACAAATCGATGGTTTCGCAAACAAAACTGGTAATTAAAGGGTTAAAATCCTGAAATTTAATACATTTATGGTAGTTATGATGAGGACTGATGCTGGTTAAAAGATTTAACTTGGTAAACGTGGAAAATAATAATAATATATAATATTTTAGGCAATGTTTAATATGTGGCCATTTTTGGTCCTTAATGCACTCAACGGTGTTAAAAATCTAATGCAGCACAAGGGTTAAACGCCTTTTTATACCATTATTTTGAAACGCATGCAAGCGGGAACAAGCCGTTCCTTCCGTCCTTTGGTTCGCTTGGCGAGGCAAAGAAAAGACCGAGCAACGAGGCCAGATCATCCTCGAACTGATGAGTCTGATGCTAATCTATGGATCAATTAGGAAAAGCCACATGGGGTCAAACTGCAGATATTGCAGTGCCTATTAGTTCTTCTACCTGCCATTATTACAGAGTCACATGTTCAAACAAAGAGCAGGGGCTCAGCATGGAGGCAGCGCTAGCCAAGGTAAACAGACCGGCAATGAGGCTCCAACAAAATATTGATCTGACACGAATCTGCAGACGGGCTTCAATTCTGTGATTAGGGTTATTGTGTGTGGTCAAAGTAGACCGTTTCAGATTATTTATCAAGCATTTTTGGCAAATTCTCCTAAAAAGAATTTTTTTTTTTATGTTATCAGCATAGATACTTCAATTGACAATTGTTATAGAGATTGGCGAACCACAACTCAAGCTCTTCATGAGTAACCTTATTTAAGAAAATAATTCGAATTAAGGCTATTATTTATGCTAGTATTGAATTCAGAATCCTGCAACATCACCTTAAAGCTATTTATACCCGATTTAGCTCATAAAACATTGTTTTGTTCGTATTAATTGATATATAAGTTGGTTCAGAAATTGACTTAAATAAAACCTTTTTTTTAGATTCAATATTTGGAGACACTTAATATTAAACAATTTTATTGATCTGACAAATGAGGATCATGTCCATTTTGCATTCTGTGCCACATGTCAATGACTCACATAATTACATTTCATTATGGTATACATAAAATTAAAAAAAGAATCTAGCATGTGTTTTATAAAATTAGAATACATTTTCTCTTATTCTGGATTTATTTTGTAAATAATCTTATTTGATTTATTCTGTTTGTTATTTTATTATCTTATTTTAATTTTCAGAAAAGATTGTTGTACACAAAGTAAATAATGTGGTGTGGTGCAACAATTTTAGTTATTTTAAGGCTGTTATTAGCCATCTACAAAAAATGAATCACAGGTTTGCACAAAACCTGTTATGAAAGAGAAATATCATGGGTTTCATACCTAATTTTGTTTTTTAATTATAATGTGTGATTCATTAGAAGTTATACTCCCAGAATTTTCTCTATTCTACTGTATAGTTTTAAGAAATGGTTATGAGGTATGAGTAGGATTAGATATATTTTTGATACTATATATTGTTACTATTGTTATTGTCTCTGTCCATTACTTTTTATTATTTTTTTATATTGTGTATAAAAAGGGTATGTTTAAGTTTGGGAGTGGGATTAAGGGATCTTACATTCATCTATAAAATGGTAAAAGGTGAATTATGCAGATATATCTTTATAATATGAGAGATTTGTAAATATTAACGTTTTGTAGTTGTAAAAACCTAATAACGCTATGTTTAAATGCTGCAGATATGCCCATATTTTATGTTTCAGCATCTATAAATGTACAAAAAAAGTATGTTTTGTGTCTTTGAAAATTGCGTATTAATACCTACATATTAACAATGATCTGGAGATCTGAGCTGGATTAGAAGTTTTTTTTTTTTTTTTTTTTTTTTTTTTGCAGACCTGCTTTATAGATCAAATGAACTAATTTAATTACAGAACTGAATCAACGGAATCATCAGCAGGAATACAAAAAAAAAAAGCTACTTTGAAACAGTACATGTCGTACAAAGCACTATAAAGGTGACTATGTTGCCATTTTTAAGTTACCATTTTCTTCAGTCCAGCCTTTAGGCATGTGAACAGTGAACAGGCATCAGCATTTCTTTAAGGATGAGAAACACATCCATATTTGCACTGGCAATTCTTGTGATAATTTTCATAGCTATGCATTCATTTCAAATTAGTCTTTGTCTAGTTATGAAAATGAGCTCTTTGGGAAAGTGCGTGAGCAAATAAAGAAGCTTTTGCACAATTACTGCCACATAATAACACAATAATAACTGAATGAAGGAGCACCATGGAATGGAATAAGGATGAAATCTGACATTCCAGTGTCATTTGTGTTTCAGATACACCCCAGAAATGAATGTGACCCCCGTGTTTGGTTTGGGTTGTGCACTCCAAAGCTGGCCACAATGTTGAGCCTCATGCTACCTTTCAAAATCCATGTGCACACATTAGTTATGAATAATTTCAGATTTGTCCTCTGTAGATTAGATTAAGGCAACCATGGGGGGTACGAATGCGTGTGAAAAGTAGCAAAGTAATCCAACATTCCCAGATCCAAAAACCATTGAGCAACACCAAAAGTAACAGCGAGGGGTCGCATTATTCGAGATCATTAATGCTTTCAAATCGCTGAAGATTCCCCTTTCACTCACTAGGGTTACAAGATGTCTTCAGACCCGTGACAATGAGAAAAAGGAAGCCACAAAAGAAAAATATGCCATTGATGGGTTGCCAAATGGTAAAGCCCACTGATTGTCAATGCCATTTCTTTCAGTTCACTTAGAGACTTGGCATTATTATAACCAAATTAGCAATTGTGACCTGAGCAAACATGCTGGGATTTGGACTCGTCACAATGCCCACACAGAGGGGTGCTGGTCCGAAGGGGACATCCCGCACAGCGGGGTCTCCTTCTCTGGGAGATGATCTTATGTGCCCTCCTGCTGACTGCACCAGTCCAACATGATAAAGTAGCTGGCTCGCATACAAAGGAACCACAAGGAGAATCCCTCGCTACCTTGCTCAAGCCGTTCCTCACAGCATGAAGACACAAAAAGCATACACTATCAACACAATCACTTGATTATTTGAGTGTATTGAATGCTAATTGACATCGGAGATCAGGACGGAATCCCATTAGTTATCTTCTAGGGTGTCGACCTCCAAAAAGGAGTGACAGGAGACTTGATAATGAACGTTTCTTTTGTATTTGGTCTTATGTACTCATTTGAATTACTGTAAAAAATTTGGAGTAGGATTTACTTCAAAAAAACTTGCTAAACGATCTCACTCAGAAAATGCTAGTAAATTTACAAAGATTTGCCAAGTAAAAACCTAAACATATTTATCAGTAGCTTTAATTAGAAATCTTTAAGTTAAATTTACTTGGAATGTGGAATTAAGTAAACTTTACAAAAAATAAGTAAATTTAACTCGGCTTGTGAAAGGTTGACTAATACCGATTGTACCGATTTGTATTACACTTCACTAAAACAATTATCTTGAATTTTATTAGTCATTTATAGTATGTTCTTTACTTAGATCATCTAAGTAATTTATATATACATCATGTCAGACTTTAAGCCTTATGTGAATGCAAACACCTCAATACTTGGTAGACAATACACAATGGTGGTAACATTTGATGGATCGTTTTTGTGTTTGAATGTGTCGTTTTAAGCAAAAAATTTACTCGAAATGTCACAAAATGTCAATTTACTAATACTGAAAACAAAAATCAATGATAAAACAGTATAAATACAGCTGGAAACCAGTGAAAAATGAACCTCATTAATTATTCAAGGTCCAGTGCATGATGGGAATCCCAGTATCAGAAAAGTTGAGTAATTTTTACTTAATTTTATTGAGTTGATATTACACTTTCATTTATACTCGCTTGAAATAAGTACTGATATGGAATTTACCAACCCGGTCTCATCCCAAATCGTCATATAACTGACGTTTTGGGACGTCTTTTGACCATACGTCAATATTCGCCTTTTTAGGGCCCCCTTAAACGTCGGTAGATGAGGTTATGGGATCCTAACTCTACCCCATACCTAAACTTAACCCTAAACCTAACCCGTCACCTAACTGACGTTAAAGGTAAAGCGTCAGTTGTATGACGGCCCGGGATCGCCATCTACCGACGTTTAAGGGGGCCCTAAAAAGGCGGATATTGACGTATGGTCAAAATACGTCCCAAAACGTCAGTTATATGACGATTTGGGATGAGACTGTGTTAAATTTACTTAGTTTTTTTAAATTCTTGCCTGAACTAACTTTTTCAAGTAAATTACATTGGGTTTTTTTCACTAGTATTTACTTAACCAAAAAAATCCTTTTTAACAAACTGATGTAGAAACAATTTTCGCTCCGAAATTGCAATTTCACAAATTAATAACAAAGAAACGGCAAGTAAGAAATTGAATAAAAAGAGACATTTTGAAGCAGAAAGACTTCTAATAATCTGAAGGGTGCTATTAAAGGGATAGTTGACTTTGAAATTAATTTTTGGTATGTTTTAGCTCATCTCAAGAGCATTCAAAATGTAGATGCAGTAGTTTCAATTTTGATATTTTTAGGTCAAACCGTTCTTGTCTGTCAGTCATATAATGGAGGTCTATGGTCACCACCTCAAAAAGCATGCACAGAGAAGTCCAAATTAAACATGATTTAATGACTCGTAAATGTAAGTACACATTGATGGCCTAAGACACGAAACGAGCGGTTTGTGTAAGAAAACGAACAGTATTTATATCTTCTTTACCTCTTGTAACCACAGCCATGTCCAAGTGATCTCAGCGCGTGGGCGCTTTGTGGCTGTGAGTTAAAAACGATATAAATACTGTTTGTTTTCTCACACAAACCGCTCGTTTCGTGTCTTAGGCCATCAATGTGTACTTGTAGTCATTAGATCATGTTTAATTTGGACTTCTCTGGTGGTGACCATAGACCTCCATTATATGACTGACACACAAGAACGGTTTGACCTAAAAATATCAAAATTGAAACTACTGCGGAAACAAAGACACCTACATCTTGGATGTCCTTGAGGTAAGCTAAAACATACCAAAAATAAATTTCAAAGTAACCTATCCCTTTAACAATAGCATGGCAATAACTTACAGAAAAGTTTGCTTTAGACTATTCGACAAATGATTTGAAGAGTTTAATACCTTGATGTTTTTGCCACTCATAATTATGATTTTTTTTTTTCAGTAAAACGTTCACACAAAGTTAGTCCCTCGCCTTTCTGATGTAGTTCTAGTTCCCATTTCCCAATGGGTGTGACTATTTCCCTCAGATTGTGGCTCTGAAAACCTGGGTGGCCGTGGCTCTCCCTTTGGAGTACAATACAAGCTAAGTTTAGCAACCTAAATCTGCAATAACACAGCTCCTAGCTACGGCTAATCCTATCAAAATGGACTCCCTCGCAGAGACAATGAGAACCAGTGCCTGCTAATGACTGAGAGATGTCACACATGGAATGTTCTGAGCAATGAGAGGACATGTGCCAAACTCCTGAGAGCTGCTCCAACTAGGCCTAAAAACAACACGCCATGCAACCGAGGCCTGCACAGAAACTACCTAAACAAACTGCAGATGTTCTGGCAGAGGCTCGAGTGGTGACATGCACCTATACAAAGTCACAGACACGAGAAGCGTTGGCCTCACATGTTCTATGAAGGGATGCGTACGGGAAAGTTAAAAATATTCAATCGTCTTATTGCTTTGATAGCGCACAGGTAAAAAAAATAGACTGAGAACAGCATGTTTGTACGTTTGTTCAAAGATATCTGGTCTTTAATCCTCTCAAAACATGATCCCAGAAACTGCTAGTAACTGCTCACACACATTTTCAAAACTTTGCCTCTTTTTAGTTTTTTTTTTTTTGTTACTTTACACACAAATCCAATAATTGCACACACAGAATGCTAATCTTTTTCAAAATGAAGCACAAAATATCACAAGCAAACTTTTGTCTTATATTTTTGTATATATCAATTATTCAAAACCTAAAGCTCTTCTTTTTAATGAGCTCCTCACTGTAATTTTTCAAGATTTGTTATCACAACATTTTTTTTCTTTTGTCTAATCAACTTAAATAATTTATTTAGTTCAGATAACTTCTGATGATTAAATCAATTTCCTTCATTGTATTAACTCATTTTTTCCAGTTCAATCAACTTAAAATTAAGGCAACCAGGTTACTTCATTTTTTTGAGTTAATTTTTTTTTTGAGTTAGTTTTTTTTACAGTAATTGGCAGAGATAAGTTGAAACATTCACAGTAAACACGAAAGCAAGATTGAAACCAAACTATTTATTTTGTTACCGTAAGCGTTTGTGGATGTGAATACAGTATTACACAGTCCGATAAATCTTGACATTTGACCGGCCTATTCTAAAGCCATTATTGGATGGTGTTAAGTAAAGCAATGAGTGTTTGCACATGTGAGGAGTGTGTGTGAGGCACTGATGAATTAGTGTGGCATTTTGAAAAAGGAAATCAAGATCCTTTCTGTTGGATTTTTGTGTTACATAGAGAATTGTGTGTTGCATTTTATCAAAAAGCCCTTATTGTATTGCATTGCTCATGTATTTTATCACATCTATTACATTTTACTAAAAAAGCCCTTCTAGGAACTAATGTTGTAAATTAGCTTTGGCTAAAAACATAATACATCAGATCACTCTCAAAGTGTATCTATGTAATCTGTATCTGCCCCTATATCTAAATAAACTATAATGATAAAAATAATTGTGGTCTGCAAAAAGTGTTTTATGAAATTGAAAACTAGGCTGAGAATTATTGTATGTTTGGTGTGTGGTTTGGGTGTTGCAGAAATTGTGTGACGAGTAATGATTTTGTGTGTAAGGAGTACAATTATTATTATTTTTAAACATTTCAGTTGGACGCTTTAACCGTTTCTTTTTGTTCTTGTTCCAGAACGTTCAAAAATAATGCTCCCATAATGTTTGCAATAAAATAAATAATGTTTAACTTCATTAATAGGGAAGTTGGCAAACAATTTGTAGAACATAATTTTCTAACATTGGTGTGGTCCATCAAAATTGGTCAGAATTAAATGTTTAAATAATAATTATTTATTTTTTTTTTTTTTGGAGCCATTGGCAGTAAGGTTTAGCTCTGGACAAAAGCTTCATAGAATGGCATCATCTAAACAGAACATACACTCCCTGCGGTCTTATGTATATTAATCACCGGTAAATTAGTGGCACAGAACAGAATTACAGCACTGAAAGACCACCAGGTTTGTCAAACCTTTGAAGACAGTTTTCATCCTACTTTTTCTTTCTCCTCACACAAAACCCAAAACCTAATTTGCTATCATCAGGTCTCTTTGTTAACCCAGGACTGGTATTTGAGAATAATCCTCCACTCATACACAGAATATCGTCCCAACAGGCATGAACAAGATCACCTTCCAGGCTTTTTAAGAGACAAGCCTTTGTGAGCTATGCCACGTTCAAGACTGAATACGTTTCTTTCTTGAGAAACTGAGAGATGAGTTGGACAGGACATGACTTGGGCGCTTTGTGTTTGTCATGTTACAGCAACAGATGGCTTCTCTAAATTCGTTCATTAAGAGTCAAATCATTGTCTCAGCCTGCCACTTTTTAAATGTCGACGGCGATATCTATGATAACTGCGTGACCTTGTCAAGTCTCTGAGTCAGTTTCCAGCTTGGATAGCTTAAGTTAGACATAGGGTAGTTTTGGGTAAATAATTCAGCTTAGATTTATTGGAACCATTGAGTCTTTCCAATGCATTGTATTTTCTGAAATAACCACTGTGTGACTGAGTGTGTTGCCAGCATCATACCGTAACTTTCAGTTACTGTTTTTGTGTTCGAGCAAATAGCTGTTAAAGGAGTAGTTCACTTTTGAAAAAACTTTTGCGGATAATTTACTCACCCCCATGTCATCCAAGATGTCCATGTCTTTCTTTCTTCAGTCGAAAATAAATTAAGGTTTTTGATGAAAACATTGCAGGATTTTTCTCCATATAATGGACTTCAATGGGAACCAAACGGTTCAAGATCCAAAAGACAGTTTCAGTGCAAACTGTTCAAAGGGCTTTAAATGATTCCAGACGATGAATAAGGGTCTTATCAAGCGAAACGATCGCTTATTTAATAAATAAATAAAGTTTACGTTTTATAAGCTCAAACGCTCGCCTTGCTCTGTTCTGTGATGCACGTTCGTGACTCTCCTGTTCGAAGTCATTCATCAAAATGAACAAATCTTTTTCTGAGTCATTTGGTTCATTCAATGAACGAAAAGAACAAATTGACTCGGAAAAAGATCCGTTTATTTGATGAACGAGTTCAAACAGGAGAGTCACGAACACGCATCACAGAACAGAGCAAGTCGACCAGTTGAGCTTATAAAACTCAAACTTTGCTATTTTTTTTAATGAGCGATCGTTTCGGTTGATAAGACCCTTATTCATCGTCTGGTGTCATTTAAAGCCCTTTGAATAGTTTGCAGTTTGCACTGAAACTGTCTTTTGGACCTTGAACCGTTTGGTTCCCATTGAAGTCCATTATATGGAGAAAAATCCTGGAATGTTTTTATCAAAAACCTTAATTTCTTTTTCGACTGAAGAAAGAAAGACATGCACATCTTGGATGACATGGGGGTGAGTAAATTATCAGCAAAAGTTTTGAACTACTCCTTTAAATTAAAGTTTATACTGTAGCTGAGAATATAGTATTTAGCTGTTAGTTTCAAAAACAGTAACGCACCGTATTTTTACAGTATTGCTGGCAACCACAGCCACCAGTAGTTTTTTTTTACAAGATTATTTTTTTTACAGTGATAGAGACATGAATCATTTCACCAAAAATCCATGACTAATTTATTAAAGATACAAACGTCCTGTAAGTTTGTAAATTAAAGCTCTGCTTTATTTCAGTAGAAAAATGTATAGTGTTCTTGTTTTAAAGAATTAGTAACACACCTAAAACATAAACATTTCTCTGTAAATTATTCTTTTAAATCTACTAGCATCATAGACTTTAAGATTTCCCCATTCATTTGTTAAGGGCTTTCAGTTTTTTTTAAACATTTCCCATTATTTATTTTTTTAATGAAACAATTGGATTCCATTTATTTCAAAATAGTCCTTTATTTTCAGGAAATGTTTCATGAATGATATGCTCTAGATCTATAAGTTCACCCTTGAGTAATATCTCAACCCTGACAGCCAGTCAAGGATACAAACAATATGGCAAATAGCAAGTTGCAAATGGTCATTGATTGTTTAGATGTTCTAAGTGACAGCATGCCATTGGAGGTCACATTTGTTTACTCCCCAAATTTTAGAAAATGTTGGAAATGCATTAAAGAGTGTTGACCCATTGATGAGTTTTTCCGTGATCAGACAGAGACATCGGAAAAGGTCACTAATTTCCTGTTATTCAGCACTTTGTAAAACGGTAGAACTTTTTAACAAACATCGTGGTTTGCTGCTCACATTGAATATGTGCATTTTTTTTCCTTCAAAACTGACTCAAACAAAAAATGAGTCAACGCATACTCAAACGACTGTGTTTTCGCGCACGAAACGCATTAGGAAAAACACTTGTCACTTTCAACAAAAGCGGCAGAATAGATGGCAATAATTACGGGCAAGAGCACAAAAAGGAGAAGCCTTCAGCCGTACACAGAATGCCACGCTGAAACTAAAAATGAATCCATTTACTTCAGGCTGTTTACTTTGTACTTTGGGCTGGTGACGGAGAAAGAGAAAGAGGCAGTTCAGGGGCCACTCTTTTTCCCCTTTTTCTTCCAACAGGCCGAGCAAATGCCCTGGCAGGACACCGAGGAGAAGCAGAGAAAGAGACTCGGCGACGAAGAGAAAGAAAGAAAAGCACAGTAACATCTGCAGACGCTTCCAGACAGACAGTTGGGATGTGAATAACTCGACTCTCGGTTGCCCTGACCCCTGGAGAACAAAGAGGAGATGCCTAGCCGAGGAGCGGGGAGCCCCCTGAGCGGGACCGGTGAGCGGGATTTATTGTCCCCGCTCCGGGTGAAAGCGGTGCCATCGGGGCACCCGGCGCCACATACCTCCACCACTGTCATAGTTGCCACACGGGAACGAAACATAAATTCCAAGACCATGTTTGCGGTTATCTTCGGCGAAGCTACGTGAGCGCAAAGCGGCCTGGCGCATACGCATGCGCTCCAAACATTTCGAATCAATCTCTCTTTTAAGTAACACTCCTAATAGTCAATACGTATTTTTCCTCCCTAAATCAAAGCATAAAAGGACAATTCTCTCGACTAGATATCAAAGGGAGACGTAACAAAGCGACTGTGTACTTCAAGACTTAAATCTTACAAGTCTCTAATCCTTCTGTAGTCCGCGCGGGACCTTTGGTCTCCATGGAAACCCTAGAGCATTCAAGCAAGTGATTGCCTCCAATGAATTTCAGATAAGAAGAAATGGAAGAGAATTGATGTGATTTTAATGCAGAAGAGTGCAGCAGAGGGGAGGTCCACTCGGTTCATATTTGAATAAAGCAAACAGAGAAGACAAAAGGCTGACAGCCGTAAATGACATTGTCAGTACAAAAATTATCAGCCAGTTTACAATCTGTTTGCTCATGTAGAACAAACAGAATGTGTGTGGCATCCCCGGCTTTGTGAATGGCAGGGCCGCCGGCAGCCAGAGAGAGAGAGAGAGAGAGAGAGAGAGAGAGAGAGAGAGAGAGAGATCTCCTCTTCCCCAGCCAGAACTGCTACCATTAGATAGCAATTTGACAGACGCGTGGAAAAAGACGCAATTTGGACCGCAAACAAGACTTCACCTTCCCGCTCGCTATTCTGAATAATCATACATTTATCTGCGACAAACCGGGAGAAACAAGGCCATCACCGAGTCGGGCGACTTACAGAGGGGGAAATCGTGGATCTAAAGGGAGGCGCATTCCAAACAACTGACCCTCAGTTCCCTAGCAAAGGCCCACACCACGGCTCTTTTTATCCCCTCTGTCCGTCTAGGGAGCGGGTGATAGAGAACAGGGGGATGCTCCTTAAACAGAGACTTTGAAACCCACCCCCCTGCCTTTTGTGCCATTTTGTCCCCACTTTTGTTTTGAACTTGTTAACTTCTCGGCGGCTGCGCCGGCCCCGGCAGATGTCCGGCCCGCGGGACCCTCGAGGCATCAGTATTCACCAGGACCGGGCGGCGTAAGAAAATGACTGCGGCTGCACAATACATCCGGAAATTGTGGACAAATTACTTCAGAATCAGAAGTGCCGTGGGTTTTACAGGAATTTGTATTGGAGTAAAAAACAAGGAATAAAACATCAGTATTAAAGATTCATATGAAAGAGAAGCATAAATATAAAGAAAATATTTGAGAAATATATATACTGTAAAAAAAAAAGATTTGTTATCAAAACATTTTTCTTTTGTCAAATCACCTTAAATAAATGATTTAGTTAAAAAATAACTTATTATTTTGAGTTTCTGATGATTAAATCAATCTCCTACATTGTATTAACTCACTTTTTCTAGTTCAATCAACTTAAAATTTTAAGGCAACCAGGTTACTTACTTTTTTAAGTTGAACCAACAATATTTTTTACAATATTGACAGGAAGAATAAAAATAGACATTAAGTTGCACATTAGTGTAGAATGTGCAAATGCTCACAGTTTGAAGGTGCAGTATATGTCATTTATCTCCATAAAGTTTAGACTTTTTTTTGAATTTTTTTCTTACAGTACACTCATATAAACTATATAGCTTTTTTTTTTCACAAAATTTTTATATATTATCACTCAGATCTATGGCCAACTTCAGTATACTCACATGGTGGGATAAATTTCAACTGCTTGATTTTTTTTTTCTCAAAATGTAACTAATTATCTGCCAGCTCTTTATATAAGTTCGGATATATAAGTATGTTAAACTTTTACTCACAAAGGGTGACATATAACATATTTCACATTTCATCTGCTTGATTTGTTTTTTGTTTCAAATGTAACTATATTATCAGCCAGCTCTTTATATAAAGTTGGATATATAAATATATTCAACTTTATCCGCACATGCATTATACTCACATGGGGCAATATATAGTATATTGCAATTTTCAACTGCTTGATTTTTTTTCTCAAAATGTATCTGATAATCAGCTATAAGTCGGATATACAACTTTTCCGCTTCACAGTATACCCACAAAGGGTGATATAAAATATATTGCACATTTCATCTGCTTGATTTGTTTTTTTGCCTCAAATGTAACTATATTATCAGCCAGCTCTTTATATATTTCAACTTTATCCGCACATGCATTATACTCACATGGGGCGATATATAAGATATCACAAATTTTCAACTGTTGGATTTTTTTTCTCAAAATGTAACTATAAAAGTCGGATATATAAGTATGTTCAACTTTTACTCAGTATACTCACAAAGGCATAATATATTTCACATTTCATCTGGTTGATTTGTTTTTTTGTCTCAAATGTAACTATATTATCAGCCAGCTCTTTATATATTTCAACTTTATCCGCACATGCATTATACTGAAATGGGGCGATATATACTATATCACAAATTTTCAACTGCTGGATTTTTTTTCTCAAAATGTAACTAAGTATCGGCCAATAAAAGTTGGATATATAAGTATGTTCAACTTTTACTCAGTATACTCACAAAGGCGTAATATATTTCACATTTCATCTACTTGATTTGTTTTTTTGTCTCAAATGTAACTATATTATCAGCCAGCTCTTTATATAAAGTTGGATATATAAGTATATTCAACTTTATCCACACATGCATTATACTCACATGGGGCGATATATAAAATATTGCAATTTTCAACTACTTGATTTTTTTTCCTCAAAATGTATCTGATAATCGGCTATAAGTCGGATAACTTTTCCGCATTACAGTATACCCACAAAGGGTGATATTGCACATTTCATCTGCTTGATTTTCTGAAGTCTCGAAATATAGCTATATTATCGGTCTTAATGTGCTAAACGCGACTATATGGCATGAAGATATCAAGCAATTATAAAAATGAACATCATGATTCTCTGTAAAGAAAAAAAAGTGCATTGTGCTATACAAGTAAATTTGACTTGACTTATCGACTAATTTGGTTGAAAACTTTGGTTTGATAGCTTTACATGGTAAGCAAACATAATTTGTATCAATAAATCTGTCACAAGATGGTGTTGATATATCTTTTCAAAAGTGTAGAAATTTGAATTTGATCACATGGAGAGACATAATCGACTGCAAATCAATACAACAAAACCTTTCAAGATAAATGTGTGTGTGTGCGTGCGTGCGTGAGAGTCTTCATTGATATTCATCCCTACATTCCCGACGAGCGAGAGTGGCGAATCCCTGCACAGGCTGTGGAGCTGCCGTTCCCTCTTATTAAAAAGTTGTTTGATTAGCGGGGCCCAGAATGGCACCATGGAAAGGTCTGCGAGCAGTAGATAAAAGACGAATGATAAATAGGCAAAAAAGGCAGGAGATCACCAGTCTGCCACTAGAGCATCAAAACACAGCCAATTCTCTGCAAAGTTGATCCAATTATTGTCAGCTGGTGGGCGATAGCTCGAACGCTTCTCTCCATTCATTCCAATCTAAATTGCTCTTTTCCTGATACAGAAATCGCTCGTAAAGGGGCGGCCATCATTAAAGTTGTTTGAATTGGAGCCCTATAGTGTTTGGTTAAGAGGGCAAATGCAAATTTGATGAAAGAATAAGGCTAAATTTACATATCTGCCTCAGCTCACACGGGGAGGGTAAACATTCTGTTTATCTCGAGTGTCATTTTATGATTTCAGTAGAATATAAAACTGACCTTGGCCTCGACCACAGCAAAAGACATCAGTGAAATATACTGTTGTCCAAATACAATTTGTTGAAGAGGAAATTGTCAACAGATCCTCAATAACTCAGCAAACACAAGACCAATTTGTTGGTATGGAAATACACCAGAACCAGACAGACCAATCTTACTCTTATGGGTTTGTTGTATCAATATAACAACAACAACAACAATAATAATAGTGATAATGAATAAAACAATAAACCAATTATATGTACAGTATATAGTGCTTTTCCCCTCATATTCAAAGTACTCTCCAAAGAGTGACCAAAGTGATAGCCCAGTAGGCTTGGATTTTAACAGACAAAATATTAATAATTATATGTATATTATGCATGCACAGGGCAATTAGTAGTAATAAACAATAATAATAACATGATGTATAGTTATGCTGATTAAAACTAGTGCATCCCAATGCAGAAATGGGTAAAAAAGGGAGATACATAACAGGATTATCATAGAAAGAAAAGGAAATTTGAAGTGAAAACCAAATCTAACATCGCCATCTCTTATAAACTCATTCAAAAGCTACAGTAATTACACTGCAATTACTGTCCCTTTCTAACCGCTATACTAACAAAGAATAACTTTGTAGATCCCTTCCTGAGTGGAAAAGCATACGATTTTAAGAAGGCATGAAAAAAGATTTAAAATCGTTATATTTAGTTTTGCTTTGCAAAATCTCATAGTAAATTCTACCACATAATTGAAGACTGAATATATGACTACAAATCAAGTTTGAAACATGTTTGCTTTTTGATCAGCATCTTCAAATCAACCTCAATACATCTGAGACAAGCCTGAGGACAAACATCTTCCTAATAACTTGTCCCATACAGTTCTTTAAAAATGTATTCCAAATAGCGGGACGAGTGAATGACTTTCACATGACTAAACAGGTCTTGTTGTGTTTTCACTTTATGCTCCAGAGTGAACTTCAAAGTAATGTTTCTCCGGTTCTTCAACCTCAGAATAGACACAATGACTGCAGGTGCAGTTCCTTTATGAATCATATTCATGCTGACAGGGCGGTATGAGGTAACAGGTAAAAAGGTTCTACCACATTTACCTTCATTTGTCTGGAGAAATCTGACAAAAGCAGTTTCCAACAAAGCAAGAAAACAGAAAAAGCCTAACACAACGGCTGCTATTGTGCAGATGTATTCGAATGCACCCACCTTACAAGTAAACAGGGGTCGCGTAAAGTGCTGCTATCAGCATCTATGTGTAGAGCAGAAGTGTAAGATTTCTGAGCCAAGATGATTTGTTCAACTCCACAAAACAATTATGTTTACAAAAAAATTTGAAATTCTGTCACCCCCCCCCCCCAAGCAATATTACAAGCAATATTATTAATTAAATATAACAAATTAGAATTGAGTAAGAATTAATCAAATTATTCCTTAAAATTTAACCGTTTTAAATGAGTTTACAACAAAAAATTGAACAAAAATCTCTCACTAACAGACAGGCGTCAAAGATTAATTAAGAACTCTTTATTTTATATTGCCAACATTGAAGACACCTGCTGTTAACAAGCAGAATCACTGAAGGAGAAAAGCGTCATTTTAAAACAAACTTGAAACAAACACTGATCACCATAATGGTGACTTCAATTTAAGTTTTACTCATTTTAAATGGTTAACTTATAAGGAATTCATTTGATTAATTATTACCCAATTCTAATTTGTTAAATTTACTTAATAATATTGCTAGTAATCTTTTGCCACAATTTTTTTGATTAGATAAAGCATATTCCTTTTTACAGTGTACACAAATAAGGACAAAATTCACATACAGTATAATGGATGTAGAGGTCCAGTCAAGTCACCTTTATTTATATAGCGCTTTTTATTGTTTCAAAGCAGATTTACAGTGATAACAGGAAAATAATGCAACAAAGTTTGTTTCTGCTGCAGATCTAGAATAAAATAATGTTATAGTCCAGATTAAGTAAATTCAGTGATGGTTCATGTTTGTTGTGAAAAAATTATTAATTTAGTTCATTTATGTATATATATATATACGTATATAGGCGCTCTGGAGAAAACAGTGATGTCATCGTCCAGCTCAGTCCAGTTCTCATATAATGGCTCAATGCAAGCAGATCAATATTATTGTAGAATATTATTTGTACAACACATCAGAATTGCATGTTCTTGGTTACATTAGCTGTTTCCATCCACTTATTTTTATGCACATTTCGGGATATCGCATTAAAAAAAGAAAATCTGCACAGAAATGCGCATAAATTCTAAAAATGTGCATAAAAACTGATGCGGATGAATGTTTTATCCGATAAGAAGACGTGGATAAGCTACGGTGGAAACACAACTAATCAGTGTTGTGCAAGTTACTTACAAACTGTAATACATTAGGTATTACTTGTTACTGTTATTTAAAAGTAATTCATTACCTTACAATATTACTGTCCCAGAATTGTAATACGTTACATTACTCATGTATTACTTTTTAGTTACTTTCACCAAAATAACTAAGTAAAACTTAACTTTTGGGCTGTAACGATTTGCAATATGAAACATTATGGACATGATGACATTTGCAGTCAAAACTTGAAATAAAAATTCTAAGAAAATACATGTATTGAAACGTATATAGGCTACTTCCTTAAAGGACTCCAGACATTAGACAAATATCAGTCTATGTTTTATTTTTAATATTAGGGAAAAGACACACATTCATGCGTGACAAAAAAATAGGAGGCAAAATCGATTTTTTTGTAATTCTGTTAATTACACTGCGCAAATCGGATGAGGAAGGGTTGGCTCTCCAGTCTCCATAGAACTTAAAATATTCATTTTATTTTAGTTTTCGTGTTCGCATTTATGAGGAAAAAACAATTTTATAGATGTGACCACTCTAAACTGGCACTAAAAGACTGCTTTAAAACTTTCACATAGTCTGTTGCCTTTAAGAAGTAAAAGCAGACAATACACTGTAATACAACTGTAATACAAGCCTCACTGAACATGTAACGAGTAAAATATTACTGAAAATTGATTAGTAATGCCTTACACTACTGCGTTACAGCAAAAAGTAATATGTTACTGTAATGTATTACTTTTGTAATGCGTTACTCCCAACACTGCAACTAATGAATAAATCCCTTGATGCGCAGCAAAAGACTTTGCCTCAACAATAGATGTGATTGGATAACTGGACTAACCAGTGGACCAATCACATTGCACCACATCTGAAATGTTGGTTTGGTCGTTTTGAAATGCCTGAGCTAAATTCCGTCATCAGAATGATTTTGGTATAATGACCTACTACGAGAACTCTCACGCGATTGTGTTCCCAAACACCAAGCATCTGAACGCAAGAGAACATTATTGGGTTTCGGCTGCCTGCTCTGAGATGCAAGACATTCATTATGTAGGATAGAAGAGCCAGAACAGATATTTTGCACCAATTTCTCAGGAAGTAATGATCTTGTCTTGAACACATGGGATAGAAATGATGAAATGATTAAATTCGCAACTTTGGATACTTCCGTATCCAACGTACTTCCGCTCAATTTTAATTTTCCTTCAGTACCACGTCTGGGTTTGCTGTATATTCTTGGGTTTTCTCCGATCAATTTTTTACCGGTCCAATCAGCGAACAGAGGGAGTGGTTGAGAACGATGGCGTTGAGGTGTGCAATTTTGAGTTGTAGACATACATCATGACCAAACATCAGCGATTGGTTATGGCAGATCCAGAGTGACTCAGGGCAGATCCAATAGTTTTAAACTTCAACAGAGTACCCGCTTTCAAGGACGTTAACGCTTGTCAATGAAGAGTGGCCAGACTCTCTGTACAAACGAAATGTGTCGGGTAGGACCAGGATATATCGTCCCCTTATTTGTTCCCAACAGGTATAATGATTACGCTCTAATATATTTGCTGTAATCTATAACACATGCATTACGACATACGCAAGTGGAGGTTTGTCCAACGCGTTCTCATCCTAGGGCGTCATATTGTGAAGCTTTTGAAATGTCGTCTAAATCCAACGCACATGGCACCCTTTAGCGTTAATATAACACGCACAGAGCTTTGTTCGGTTATGGGTAGGTTTAGTTCTGGGGTAGGGTTAGGGTTACACCACTAGGAGGCGCCTTCTGGCCCATATATATCTTTGTTTCATATTGACGCTAAATGGTGCCATGTGCGTTGGATATAGACGAAATATCAAATGCGTCAGCATATGACGCCTTGGGATGAGAATGGGCTGGGATTGTCATACCTATGTCTGGTAAAAAACGAGTATAGAGCAAGTATAACACAGAAGACTGAGGGTAAAAAGTTCATTGTATGATTCAAAGCCATAGACCACCCCTGAAAGAGCATGAGCTTGCTGTCATTCTGCTCGTATCAATCATGCAAGTAAAGACTTTTCATCAGTCTTGTTTTCATTTACTGCGTGAGTCATCTGCAGGTCATGACATTCTTTACAATATTGCGAATACCTTCCAATGATACTGACAGTGGCAAATGTGTCATTCTTTTTGTCATTTTCTTTAGTCAGACAATTCAACTCTGACAGCAATTAGCATTTTCAGCATCATCTTTCGGTCTGAAATCTCACGGTAGTCAGAAGGCTCTTCTCTGCCTGTGGAATCCATTCGAAATTTTAGAAAGATTAGAAACGTAACTTTCCTTCCAAATTACCATCTGGTCGCAATATCCTTTAAGTAACACAATTCAGCTCACAATTGGGCACAGGGATTCTGGTGGGGCTTTCTAAGCCACCTGCTACACCCTATCACAGATTCCAGCCCATAATTGAACCTAATGGCATGACCAAATTCTCCACCTGCAGTCAAGCTCTAAAACAATCTTGTAAAACAACAACAAGAAAAAAAGTCAAGGCAACAAAAATCAACCATGAGAATCACCAGCAATGTGAACGACTAAATAAAAGTGTACCAAAAAAAAAAAAAAAAAAGGCATTTATGGACAAAGTTTGCATGTCAGGAGAGTAAACTAATTTAAGTTTCTCAGAATTGGCTATAATTTCTTGAAGCCAACAGACAATAAATTCTAATAACCTCAGACCTAAAACTTGAAGTCTGTACGTCTGTCAAAATACCTCCCAAGGGTCCCAAGCTTTACTTCCAATGTGTTGCAGTCTGTTCCGTCTGTCATTGTGTCTGTTAGCTTTAGTCACTCATAACTTTCCTTGACACATGCAGTCACAAAGCCAGCAATGAGTCCATTTCTCCAGGGTTATGGCTGGCAGGATTCAGTGCCTGCTGCTCTCAGTAGCGCACATGCTTGGCACACAGATGCATATAATAGCAAACTACAGCAATTTATATCGCTTTCAACTATTTCTTATTCCATCCTAACTTGTTTTTTTAGTTTTTTCTATTTCTAACCATCCTAACTTGTCAAAGACTTCAATAAGTTCATAGATGGTTTGTTTTGATACACTTTTACTGTAGTTGAGTTGAGTGTATCAAAATGCAATGCTCAAAAAACATGTAAATTATGCATAAAGGCCTATTTGACCAAGAATTCAATTGGGAAAAAAAAATCATTGTCTTAAATACATATCCACAGGTCGCACAGTAACATATTTCAAAGGTCTATATTAACTGTGTATATTTTTCTTTATTGTGCTTACAAATAAAACACATAAAGAGTTTGTGTATTTAATTCATTTAAACATTGCCTAAGATATAAGCAAATACTCAGTGTTTTGGTATTCTTTACTCTGCAAACATGTCTTTTAATAGATTAAGTCAGACAAAGTTATCAAAGCAAACCAGCTCAGTGACTGACAAGAGTGTGTGACGTTATTTTCTTTCCCTCTGCCCTGCACTCTGTGGATCTAGTTCATTGTGAGTCTGTCAATGGGCTGTCAAGGTGTTGTTAGGAAGGAGCTCTATTATTTTCCCCTCTTAAAGAAACATCATTTTAACCTGAGAAAGTCAACCACCCCAACAGAGGGTCATTGCGAAAAATTTGACCCTTGGAGCTAGGCCTTGGAAATTCACTTAAAGACACATTAATCAATTGTCAAGTGTGTCGCCATAGGTTTGAAGGCAGATGTGTTTTTCGTTTGGCCACAACCGACCTAAATAGATATGAATCTCAAAGAAAAGCTGTATTTTAGATAACATTTGCACACATACTGTACTCTAAAGTCCCGTTCACACTAAGAACAATAGTGTCCACACCAGCAGATGATAACATTCTGTTTATTATAAGCACACGCTGAAGTTATGATGTCTGCCGCCGTAAATACTTCAGATTCTGATTGGTTATTCTAAAAAAGTGATTCAGACGATATCGTTTCACTGTGTCTTTATTTTTTTATAGTTGTGGTGTGAACTCATGCCATTCTTTTATAATTGGAATCTTTTTTAGAATTATATCGGTGATCACGCCACCGGGCCTCGCGCTGTTCTACCGCGGCCCTCACTCGTCCCGCTCGCCACAGTAAACATGACTCGCGCCGTTCTCCCGCGGCCCTCACTCGTCCCGCTCGCCACAGTAAACATGACTCGCGCCGTTCTCCCGCGGCCCTCACTCGTCCCGCTCGCCACAGTAAACATGACTCGCGCCGTTCTCCCGCGGCCCTCACTCGTCCCGCTCGCCACAGTAAACATGACTCGCGCCGTTCTCCCGCGGCCCTCACTCGTCCCGCTCGCCACAGTAAACATGACTCGCGCCGTTCTCCCGCGGCCCTCACTCGTCCCGCTCGCCACAGTAAACATGACTCGCGCCGTTCTCCCGCGGCCCTCACTCGTCCCGCTCGCCACAGTAAACATGACTCGCGCCGTTCTCCCGCGGCCCTCACTCGTCCCGCTCGCCACAGTAAACATGACTCGCGCCGTTCTTCCGCGGCCCTCACTCGTCCCGCTCGCCACAGTAAACATGACTCGCGCCGTTCTCCCGCGGCCCTCACTCGTCCCGCTTGCCACAGTAAACATGACTCGCGCCGTTCTCCCGCGGCCCTCACTCGTCCCGCTCGCCACAGTAAACATGACTCGCGCCGTTCTCCCGCGGCCCTCACTCGCCCCTCGCCACAGTAAACATGACTCGCGCCGTTCTCCCGCGGCCCTCACTCGTCCCGCTCGCCACAGTAAACATGACTCGCACCGTTCTCCCGCGGCCCTCACTCGTCCCGCTTGCCACAGTAAACATGACTTGCGCCGTTCTCCCGCGGCCCTCACTCGTCACGCTCGCCACAGTAAACATGACTCGCGCCGTTCTCCCGCGGCCCTCACTCGTCCCGCTCGCCACAGTAAACATGACTCGCGCCGTTCTCCCGCGGCCCTCACTCGTCCCGCTCGCCCCAGTAAACATGACTCGCGCCGTTCTCCCGCGGCCCTTACTCGTCCCGCTCGCCACAGTAAACATGACTCGCGCCGTTCTCCCGCGGCCCTCACTCGCCCCTCGCCACAGTAAACATGACTCGCGCCGTTCTCCCGCGGCCCTCACTCGTCCCGCTCGCCACAGTAAACATAACTCGCGCCGTTCTCCCGCGGCCCTCACTCGTCCCGCTCGCCACAGTAAACATGACTCGCGCCGTTCTCCCGTGGCCCTCACTCGTCCCGCTCGCCACAGTAAACATGACTCGCGCCGTTCTCCCGCGGCCCTCACTCGTCACGCTCGCCACAGTAAACATGACTCGCGCCGTTCTCCCGCGGCCCTCACTCGTCACGCTCGCCACAGTAAACATGACTCGCGCCGTTCTCCCGCGGCCCTCACTCGTCCCGCTCGCCACAGTAAACATGACTCGCGCCGTTCTCCCGCGGCCCTCACTCGTCCCGCTCGCCACAGTAAACATGACTCGCGCCGTTCTCCCGCGGCCCTCACTCGTCCTGCTCGCCACAGTAAACATGACTCGCGCCGTTCTCCCGCGGCCCTCACTCGTCCCGCTCGCCACAGTAAACATGACTCGCGCCGTTCTCCCGCGGCCCTCACTCGTCCCGCCTCACTCGTCCCGCTCGCCACAGTAAACATGACTCGCGCCGTTCTCCCGCGGCCCTCACTCGTCCCGCTCGCCACAGTAAACATGACTCGCGCCGTTCTCCCGCGGCCCTCACTCGTCCCGCTCGCCACAGTAAACATGACTCGCGCCGTTCTCCCGCGGCCCTTACTCGTCCCGCTCGCCACAGTAAACATGACTCGCGCCGTTCTCCCGCGGCCCTCACTCGTCCCGCTCGCCACAGTAAACATGACTCGCGCCGTTCTCCCGCGGCCCTCACTCGCCCCTCGCCACAGTAAACATGACTCGCGCCGTTCTCCCGCGGCCCTCACTCGTCCCGCTCGCCACAGTAAACATGACTCGCGCCGTTCTCCCGCGGCCCTCACTCGCCCCTCGCCACAGTAAACATGACTCGCACCGTTCTCCCGCGGCCCTCACTCGTCCCGCTTGCCACAGTAAACATGACTTGCGCCGTTCTCCCGCGGCCCTCACTCGTCCCGCTCGCCACAGTAAACATGACTCGCGCCGTTCTCCCGCGGCCCTCACTCGTCCCGCTCGCCCCAGTAAACATGACTCGCGCCGTTCTCCCGCGGCCCTTACTCGTCCCGCTCGCCACAGTAAACATGACTCGCGCCGTTCTCCCGCGGCCCTCACTCGTCACGCTCGCCACAGTAAACATGACTCGCGCCGTTCTCCCGCGGCCCTCACTCGTCACGCTCGCCACAGTAAACATGACTCGCGCCGTTCTCCCGCGGCCCTCACTCGTCCCGCTCGCCACAGTAAACATGACTCGCGCCGTTCTCCCGTGGCCCTCACTCGTCCCTCGCGCCACAGTAAACATGACTCGCGCCGTTCTCCCGCGGCCCTCACTCGTCCCGCTCGCCACAGTAAACATGACTCGCGCCGTTCTCCCGCGGCCCTCACTCGCCCCTCGCCACAGTAAACATGACTCGCGCCGTTCTCCCGCGGCCCTCACTCGTCACGCTCGCCACAGTAACCATGACTCGCGCCGTTCTCCCGCGACCCTCACTCGTCCCGCTCGCCCCAGTAAACATGACTCGCGCCGTTCTCCCGCGGCCCTCACTCGTCCCGCTCGCCCCAGTAAACATGACTCGCGCCGTTCTCCCGCGGCCCTCACTCGCCCCTCGCCACAGTAAACATGACTCGCGCCGTTCTCCCGCGGCCCTCACTCGTCCCGCTCGCCCCAGTAAACATGACTCGCGCCGTTCTCCCGCGGCCCTCACTCGTCCCGCTCGCCCCAGTAAACATGACTCGCGCCGTTCTCCCGCGGCCCTCACTCGTCCCGCTCGCCCCAGTAAACATGACTCGCGCCGTTCTCCCGCGGCCCTCACTCGTCCCGCTCGCCCCAGTAAACATGACTCGCGCCGTTCTCCCGCGGCCCTCACTCGTACCGCTCGCCCCAGTAAACATGACTCGCGCCGTTCTCCCGCGGCCCTCACTCGCCCCTCGCCACAGTAAACATGACTCGCGCCGTTCTCCCGCGGCCCTCACTCGTCCCTCGCGCCACAGTAAACATGATGAACGACGACTGTAGAACGCAAAAGCCGAATCCCGGACATTTTGGCCGATCTCGAAACACATTTTCGGGCAGACTCATCACGGAGACTCACTAGTAGCCTAGACTTGTTGTTTAACTACTGCGCTCTGTTAACAGTAGGCGTGGCCTCCTAGGGCAGCGAAGCAAGTGCATTCTGGGAGTTGTTGTCTTTCATCCACATAAGCCAAAAATACATTTTCTGGCTTTTCTCAGTCTAGAAAGCTCCAAATTCAAAAATGATTTCACATTTCTTCTTCACATTTTAAATATACATTCATCTTTCCAGAGGTGAATTATCCCTTTAAGGACAACATGACTGTCACAAAAGTACTGGGATGAATATGAATAGTAAACCTATAATGGGTTTGCAGCTATCTGTGTGTCAATCAATTTACTAGGCCAAGAAAAAAACAGTTACAGACCCAATAGAAGACCTCACACCAGCCCAAACAAAGTTCCAGTAAACACCACACATCTATAAAGGTGTGTTAATGACTAATTAATCCAACTGTAAATCCCTGATATTGGAAGGTTGCAGGTGTTTGGCATTACTTAGTGCTTCACAGAAGTCTAAATAGCATCTTGGAAATCTGCCAGTTGTATTGAACAAAAGCAACATCCTATAAAAGTCCCGAACATCTGTTGGGTGAATCAAGGTAGTCATGTATCTCTTGTATTGCAGTAGCATTAAGAGGCTCAGCACTGGGACATTACTAGAGACATTCCCGTTAGCAACTGCTCACACACACACATCCAAGGCAATGCAACAATAGAAAGAACAACAATGTCTGATTAAGGCAACCACATCTAAACCATGCCATGGCAATGCACCTGGAAAGCCACATTCCCATAAATCTCACAATGCAGTTCAATGAGATGGTAAAAGTAAAAATGTCCTTTTTGTTCGGCTTCCTTTAAAGATGAAAGTCAAACAGAACGCATATTCTGAACACTAATACTGCATGTTTCACTGCTGTTCATTCCTAGTAAAATTCATATAGAATCCGACATAGCTGATACGATTAGCATATAAAAGACACCCTCTCGTTTTAAGATTTACATAATCATGTACACAGTATACATGATTTATAATGGTTATAGAAGTCCTGAGAAGAGTTGTCACGTGCCGATGCAGAATGACTGTGTTGATGGGCAATAGAGTGTGACTGCAAATCATTTTGCGATTGGTTCTATAACAATATAATATACAAACTATATAGGAATGTGTATGGGCATGTCATATGGAAAAAGAGGCTGAAAGGAAAATGAACGGTGTAACTGAATCTTTCCCATTCATGTCAATGGTAGCTGCTCTGCCATCTTTCAAAATGATACATTTTTTCAGTTAATCATCTGATCAGTAAAAGGCACATTTCTACACATATCTGCAAAACTGGAAACTGTCCTGCGTTTCTCAAAAGCATTGTGAGCCAAGTTGATCTTAGAGACTATTGGTGGCAATGGTTTTACAAATCTACTTGGGCCTACAATATTTTGGAAACGCAGCCATGAGCTGAGGAGTCAGTGGCAGAAAAAGTTAATTTTATGATCCCTCCAAAAAGGGTCTAAACATATACTATAATATAATAACATTGTTTCACCAGGATAAACGGTTACTTTTGAAGGGCTGTCAACAGAGAAACACAGGTTCAGCTCCCAGAATGGTGTAGTTACGGCATTTACCAGCAGGGGTTTAATTGAACATACTAACCAGCCAAACCCCAAACCCTTGCGTGCTTTTAGTTAAGCGTCCATGGGCTTCAATACACCAATTTCAGATCGAGCCAAGATTATTTGAGCCACAAGTTCTAGGAAATGCGGTACAATATCTTTTAAATGTCACAATGGACACCTCTAAAACACCTTTAACTGGATTCTTAACCCAATAAACGTTCCAACCATGGATAATATTTGATGTTTTTCAAAAACCAGCAAAACTGTTCCTGAAATATCTTATGCACCATGCTACACTACATTTTGAACAATTCACTAACCATTTAATCTTATATGTTAGTTTAGCTCAGTTTGATTGGACACTTAATGGCAGTTGACCACAATGATAGAGCAAAGCGCAAGGCAAGTCTACTGGATTTCTTATGCAGATTTGATATTGTATTGTAATAATGTCAAATTGTCCATTTTTTTGATGAACCCTTACAAGAAAAGCACTACCAACGGCCTCTTCCTGTGGCACCATCTGCAAAGGCTTAAACTTGTATTATCAGAGGCACGCAATATGGAAATAGATATTGATTTCATGAATACTATTTTCACTGGTTACAATGGTTACAATTATGACAGATCCTTTTAAAAAGAGAATACTGAATGGAATAAATTTACATCTCAGGCCACGTCTTCACTTAATGGTTTCTGAAAACGTTTTACGTTAACGTATAATACAGACGTTACAGCTTATTTGACTGCTAATTTGTTTGGCCGATAGTTAGAGATGTATGTAAACGACCGTTTATGCTCATTTATTAGCAACCTAGCGAGGCTCATCTGAGGAGTGTTCTCACAACCTGATTGGCCGACCAGATACTTTAACGGCAACGCAAATAGCAGGTTCAAACTACCCACACACACAGTGAAATCAGTGGAACCTGGGTTAGTGAGTTCCTGTGTTGTCAAATGTTCCTGTTTTTAAGTCCCCTGTGTCTACTTATTCAAATTTCACGGGCTTAGCTTTGAATGCTACATCTTACAGTCTTCTTGTTGCAGTGTATTAGTAATCAAACTATTTTAGGCAATCAGTTATTATTATCATTTTATTATTATTATTATTATTATAGATGTGTAATCTGCTGTAATTGCATTTCCATGTCCATTAACATCTTCCTAATAGATTTATGATGAAATTTGAATTGACATGCTACAAATTTGACACGCAGAAGACAATTTGTCTCATTCAACCTACATGCATTTTGTTAGAAAACGAACATCTGCATTTGGATTATATTTCTGTATTCGAAGCTTTAATGGAACGGCAGTCTGTTTTGTCTTTAGCTTCTGTAGTTTCTCTTCTGAACAAATCATATCTCAAGATGTGTTCACTGACGTAATGTTTTGCAAAAAGTTCAAATAATAAAAAGGTAGATACTCTAAGCTCACGCCACATATACCGAGTTAACAAATATTCTTAGATGAGATGGATAGCAGACGCCTACACTGATGCATCTTGCTAACTAGATGGTTAGATGAGCTTCAGAGTCAAAATAACTATTAAAATGCATGCCAGAATCATGACCTTCCATATCGTCATTGTAGCACTCAAATAATTGATGCGTTGGCGAATCATTACTTTCAAGAGTATCAAGCCTGCTGTCATAAAAAGTGCAGGAGTTTCCTTTATACCTGGCAGGTGTGAGCAGTAACTCCAGTTCTCTGAGAGCAGAGGCAGAGGAGCTTGTGCGAAAGGTGTTGAAAGGCACTAAAGCTTGGGTGTAAATCCTGGTACCTCCCTCTCTGTAAACACAGGACCATTGCTTAATGCTCAGAGTGTCATGAGCTGAAAAGGGCTCGACCACTGATTAATGAGCACATTCTGGGAACATGCAGGAAAAAGGCATCGCTAAAGCTTATTCACAGTTTCAACCCAAGGCCTTCAGTGTTCTCTGACGTCTGAACCGCCAGCGCTCGGCGGAAGAACGGAAAGTTGTTTGGAAAGCAATGAATCTGTACTAAATACATTTGGATGATTCCTGCACCCCGAAACCTAACTGATATTACATTTTACCACTGGGAATTCATTTAATGAACCACATGGACACACAGCAGGGTTGAAAATGCCTCATAGTCTTCTGATAACCTTCTGATATCTGTCATTATATAGATACAGCAAGCTGTTTTGTGGAAGCATAAAAAAAAAAAACACTGTCATGGATTTCATCACTAAAGATGGTTTAGGAAAACAGTCACATATTCAAAATGACTAAATAAGTAAATAAATAAAATCAGACGTTCCACTCGGAATTTATCTAGACAACAACTGCAGATATTATTAATTTTTGGTGTGTTTTAACTTTCCTCAAGGGCATCCAATAGGTGTCTTTGTTTTCGCAGTAGTTTCAATTTTGATATTTTTAGGTCGTCAAACCAATAATGCAGGTCTATGGTCACCACCTCAAAGAGCATGCACAGAGAAGTCCAAATTAAACATGATTTAATGACTCGTAAATGTAAGTACTGATGGCCTAAGACACGAAACGAGCGGTTTGTGTGAGAAAACGAACAGTATTTATATCGTTTTTACCTCTTGTAACCACAGCCACGTACAAGTGATCTGAGGGTGCGGGCGCTTTGTGGCTGTGGTAGCAAGAGGTAAAAACAATTTAAATTATGCTCGTTTTCTCACACAAACCGCTCGTTTCGTGTCTTAGGGCATCACTGTGTCTTTACATTTATGAGTCATTAAATTATGTTTAATTTGGACTTCTCTGTGCATGCTCTTTGAGGTGGTGACCATAGGCCTGCATTACATGACTGACAGACAAGAACGGTTTGACCTAAAAATATCAAAATTGAAACTACTGCGGAAACAAAGACACCTACATCTTGGATGCCCTTGAGGTAAGCTAAAACACACCAAAAATTAATTTCAAAGTGAACTATCCCTTTAACGTCAGCTCTTTCCTAAGCATCCACAATTATCTGCAACTTCAGTTATCAATATAACAATGTATATCGCTTTACAAATACTATCTCTCTCTTTCTTTTGATCAGTGAGCAGGGACATTTTGGCTAATTTTATGTTGTACCTGAGTGTGCTCTGAATATCAGGCTAAAATCCCATGGCAAATATCACTTTCACTTATTCATAAAGAATGAAATATTGTAGGCAAGTTGGAAAATTAATCAAATTGAACTTCATCCCTTTTGCCCTGATTCCTAATTAAAAGCAAATCAATTTAGTAGCATTAAATATTGATCAAGTTATATAGTGCATGTTATTTTAACTGGAAAAGTGTCCTTATTATTATGCTAAATATGTAAAAAATGTAGATGCATTTTAAAAAGGAAAAATAAAAACGCCACATCTGGATCGATGCTGTAAACTTAGATTTAAGGGTGACAACAAAATATAGAACATATGGAAAGCACAATGAACATCAAATGTCTGAATGCTTCGTATGAATATTTTAAAAACATTTAACTTGTAGATTCGATTTCTGCACGCTCTGAATAGATGATTGTTTGAGCCAGACGTTTGATGAAGGAAAACCAGAATGGCTTGAAGTCATCGCTCGCCTAGGTGTGATGAAAACTATTTGCAGAAGGATCTTCTGAGTTAATGCATATTGCACTCCAATACAAGAGCACTTGTTGTTTGATGTCTATGGATCCGAGCATTTTCAGTGCAAGGTTGCTGAATCAATCCAATATAAATCAGCCTTATTTCTGCTGGTATAAATGCCATTCCACAGAGAAAAGTCATGCCTGAGATCATTTTCCACACATCATTCACTATTCACCATATATAAAAATTGAAAAATGACAACACAATTTACTGATAACACATCTAACCAAATCAAATCATGTGGTAAAAGACAAAATTGAACATTCATTTTACTTTTAATGGCGCATACTGTATGGTCAGTGTCTGTGCAACACTTTCAATATTCCCTTGTCTGTTTTTATATGACTGCTGATAAGGCAGGTGGCTTGGTCTGTGTGTTTTGATGGGGATACAGCAAAATAACTGCTATAATAAAGCCATAACTCAGCATAGTCATTAGTTGAACGTTACAGCGGTCGTCACACCTGCTGCTTTCCCCTTTTAAATCAGACACAGGCTGTCCTTTATGGCCCAGACTCTCAGTTTAGTTTGGTGAGAGCCGGGAGGGGGGTTACACCGTAAAAAGCTGCACTGCGAGACAGTTGTTGACACATGGCTCTATAGCAATCATCTAAGTTAGCCAGTCAATCAAATAATGTTGTAGTTAGCAATTATAAAGGCCTCTGCTGAGATTTTTGATTAGTCTGTGCTATGCAATAATATTCTTTTTTTAGAACATTTGATAACTGTAGAAATTCAACTGATAGGACCAGGTAAGGACATGTGATTTTGGTCAAATTGTCCTGTTATTATTATCTTTAGATGAAATACATCATAAATCTATAATTGTCCAGCTGATGTCAACCCTTTAATAAGTAGAGCTCAAAGAAGCAAAGGTTTTTGGAGTTATCCTGCCCCCTTGTGGTAAGATTGTAATGTCAAGGCAGAATATTCCAGCGAGGAATTAATCGTATATTCTCCATTGTCAGATCTGCAGACTGACCTAAAAACATAACTGAGTGCAAACTGTGTTATGTACATTTTTCCAAAATACTTTTACATTGAAAATCAATGGCATTGAAGCAGATAACACAGTGGACTTTAAGAACAAACCAAGCCATTCATACACCCACATACAGTGATCATTGCCAGTGCGCCACATACGTTCACGCACAAACATGTTTTATTTTTTTCTGTCACCATAGGTACCAGCTTTTCAATAAATGAGTCAAGCAAGTGAAAACCTCACAGGTGTTAGTAACAATCACAGGCTGAAATAGAGTGGCATTAATCATGAATAAATTTGACAGGGGTTCACAGGTTATCTGTTGTGTTATTCTACAAGGCCACACCACATATTCACTGGCTTTGAAAATTATAGTTTAAACATGGGCAGGGACTATTTATTGGTGTTATTTGGGTCACTGACATAAAGATTTACAAGGTTATGAATATATTAGAGAGTGTGATATTAGAGAGTGGTTAGATATACCCTATATAGGGACAAAGATGGCAGCATCTGAAATTCTTGTCCTTATGGGGACATTTTTTTGGTCCCCGTGAGGAAAACAGCTTAAAATAACACTGTTTTTTGAAAATGTCAAAATGCAGAAAGTTTTCTGTGATGGGTAAGTTTAGGGTTAAGGGATAGAATACATTTTGTGCATTATAATAATCATTATGTCTATGGAATGTACCCAAAAACCATGAAAACCCAACATGTCTGTGTGTGTGAGCATGCACTGTTCAAAAGTGTGGGGTCTCAAGATTTTTTGCGAGAAGTTTCTTATGCTCACCATTGCTGCATTTATTTGGTCAAAAATACAGTTAAAAGAGTATTGTGAAATATTACAATTAGAAAAAGCTGTGTTTTTGTGAATTTATTCATGACTGTAATGAAGCTGAGGAAAGCAGGCAAATACAAGGATCTAAACAGGTTTAATAAAGTAACGCAGGATTTAATAAAGTAACACATAAAATAGATAAAGTAGAACTTGAGGGAAAAAGCCAGGAGATGACAGAGGCAACCATTACACAACCCAGATAGCAAACTGACATTGAATCAACGTGGAAATATGACATCGAAACAACGTTGATCTGACATTGTTTTGCTCATCGAATTAACGTTGAACCAACGTCAGACGCGTCATTCTTTCAAAACTAACGGAAAATCAACTTGAAATCAACGCGTTGTTTCAACTTTATGAAAGCAAACCAATTTTCGATTTTCATTTAGCTTTGAAGAATGCCGCGTCTGATGTTGGTTCAACGTTATTTCGATGAGCAAAATCAACGTTGTTTCAATGTCATGAGAGACGTCGTTTCCACGTTGATTCAATGTCAGTTTGCTGTCTGGGAAAGTAACAAGTGAAACACAAGGGCTACAAATACACAGGGACAAACAAAAGCTTAAAGGTGCCATCTGGAACTAAAAATCAAAAAATATTCCATATTCCATAACAGATGGGGGCAGTATACCTCCAGAAAATGTGTTGTGCCGCGGCCGCACGCACTCACGTCTCCAAACAACACAAGCGAGCACTGTTTTGCTCTCTTTCTCCGCATATTATTCAAATCATTTGTCACGATAGTAAAAGGTCGGTAGACCGCAGTTTCACGTGGAGCATTTGGAGATTTTTAGAGATCAGAGACTCAATGAACAACATCTCAACACTAAATGATGAAGACCGACTCATAGACGCTTGTCTCAAAAACAAGCTGTTGCATTTCGACGATATGGGAAAATAAAAGCCTGCGGGCTATTATTTTAAGTTTACTGTATTCCTTTTGTTCATATTACACTTTTATTGTTAGTTTGAATTAATTTGACAGACAGCATTCGCTGATGTTGATCAACCTAGCGCCATTCAAAGCTGCCAACTCTCACGAATTCACCGTGAGACACATGCAATTAACACTTAGCAAGCAGGTTAGTTAAGCTCTTAGATTCTGTCAATTTTATTATGCAATTCAAACAATAAATACCGTTTTGGCGCTTGTACATGTTACACCAGAGATCCCTAGCGCACGTGAACCGATCATCTCTACTAGCTAATGGAAAAAGAACCCGAACACTGTTGAAAGATACAGTATGCTACAACTTACCAAAATGTATTCCTCATGCGTGATATCGACCAATCATTTTTTGAACTCTTCCCTGAACTGAAATGTAGTATTGGGCTGTATTTCCACACGACTGACATCAGGTTCAAGTACACACAAGCTGGCGCGAGCGCGACTCACTCGTGTACTGCAGTTTGGCTGGTGGTAACGTTGCCCGCCTGCATACCGCCTCCCATGGCCGGAACTGGTATTACGACACCTGCCGGGCCGGGGCTAGTAATTTAGCATGCTAATTTAGGTTTATATCTCGGCAGCACTATAACTTGTCAGTTTTTTAATTACATCATTGCACTTATTTCTTCTCATTCTTTTGTTGCGTGTAGCTCATTTTTTGGATATTTTTACCTCAATTATTACAGATGGCACCTTTAACTAAGTAATGAGGAAACAGGATTCACCTGGGAACTATCATGAACTAATCAACAGGAAAAACTACAAAGGACTACAAACACATGGCACAAAACAGGACGTAGTATAAAAGTTTCACGGCTGTGCACGGAGATGAACCCAAACGTGTACAATGAACTCAGGGTTTATTAGGACAAAATAGGAAAACAAAACCCACGAGGGGGCAAAACAGACGAAACAAGGGAAATAAGACTGACAAGGCTAGACTAGAAAATGACTGAACAAGAAACCAACAACACTTTGAATAATACTACAAATGACTACTAACAACGACTTTCAATGACAAGGCTTTCCACAGAATACTCACAGGTAACATTTGGCAATGAACCAACACAAGACAGCAAACACAAGGGGGTTATAAAGGGAACACTAATGACGGGGACAGGTGAAACTGACTAGACAATAATGACAAGACGAGGGTAACAAGGGGGAGGAGTAACAGAACAAGACAACGCAAGCACATGGCCCAAACAACAGACCATGCCCTTGTACACAAAACTTGATTCTGTCATGATCCTGCCTCATGACCAGAGAAAATCAACCACAAGAGGGCAGAATCATGACAAAAAGTCCACACAAGACAAGGGGAACTTAAGACAGGAATCATGACAATGACGTGGCAAAGTAGAATTTTAAGCAGCCATTACTCCAGCATCAGGGTTTTTCCAGATTCAAAATGTTGTAGATGTACAAAAAGTTGTAGATGTAGAGTTGTAGACTTGGTCTGGAAACCAGTTGAGCTTTTATTTTGGTGGAAATTGTCTCAGGTTATACATGTAACTGGTTCCATGAGAAGGAGAACGAGACACTGCGTCCAAAGACACTGTCTCCAGTATGACCGGTGTCTGAAGCGCATGATTCAAATGGAAAAATGACATTGGCCTGGGACAGACCGTGACATCATTCTAGTGTGTTCGTGAGTTTACACATTATAAATTGACTGCATTTATATAGCACTTTCACAGACCCAATGGCCACCAAAGCGCTTTACATTCTGCCTCACATTCACCCATTCATACACACATTCATACACGATGAAGGTGTCAGCCATACAAGGCGCCATCCAGCTCGTCTGGAGCATCTGGGGTTAGGGGTCTTGCTCATGGACACCTCGACACTTGGACAAGTGGAACCGGGGATTGAACCACCAACCTTCTGGTTTGTAGACAACCTACATGAACCACTGAGCCACAACATGATCAAATCATCAAAATTTTTGTCTGAAGGGGACATGACCAGGTAAGCCCGATGCTTGGCAGCGAGAAGCAGTGTCTTGTTCCCCTTCTCAGGGAATCATGTTTGCACGCATAACCTAAGATGTTCCCTTTTGAATGGGACCATGCACTGAATCCGAAGACACTTTAGGGAACGAGAACCCGTTGCTTAGGGAATAACTGCCTAAATGGCTATGACAAAGCACAAAGAAAATTCAACGGACTTGAGAAGACCAATCCCTCACTCAGGTCAACACAGAACTGTCAGTGACACTATTGACTCCATGTCCATGTAAAGAACCATAGCATAAATTCCTCCTTACCGGGGTGAGCATTCTTTTCTTTGCAGTGCCTGCCCCAACGGCAGAGCTCAATGTCTGTTAATGTCAGTCTCCCTGATGGGCATTACCTTCAAAGCCAAAGTATACTTAATTTTTTCCACGTCGTGGACAGACGAAAGCACAGCCTTACAAAGTATATTTTATTCGACTAGTACGCATAGACAGGCATTCGATGCATATGCAGTTTTTAGCAAATCTCTTGCCATGAGTCACAACCCATGTAAATAGATGTGTATTCTTTCATACTAGAGTTGCACAAGTGAGGGTACTTTCTAACCTCTTGCCACAATTTCTCATCTATGTAGGCCTCCATTGTCCCTGTAGCTTGAATAGTCCTTAGCAGAACAACTCTCTGAGCAAGGGGAGGCCAACCATTATTAACCTTAAGACAGTTACCAAGGCCGCCTCAAGGAGGGCCAAAAATGGAAATCAGGTGAGCAGAGGCCTATAGCAGAGCAGTTTATCAAAGCATACACAGAGGTCCGAACACTTGATGTAACTGTCTAACTGTAGCTCAGGTGAACGGAGGCCTCAGGAGGACTCTAGAGAGAGGAGACCAACCATACTCAACCTCAAAGACAGTTTATCACAGGGGTCCAAGAGAGCCAACAAATTTAAAGTCGCTGTCTAGGTGGAGCTCAGGAGAACGAACAACTTAGCAAAAGGGAGTTAACAGAACAGCCATGAGTCCTATCAACTCCCTTTTGAGACAAATACGCTTGTGCAAATGCTAACTGCTATCTCTCAGCAGAGAGCAGGAAAGACAAACTCCTTACCTGTGTCTATAGATACACTATATTGCCAAAAGTTTTTGGTCGTCTGCCTTTACATGCAGAGGTGTAGTGGTAAAAAAAAGAGGTGGGTAAACTATAAATTCTGGTGGACCATGATGTGGTCACCAGGTAAGGTGGGCCACCGCCTACCGGTGTTTGTGTATCTCCTGATGACATTGCTAAATAGGGAGGGCTCGACATTAAGCCTTTTCATACACTTAAATCTGTCAATCACTTGTCCGAGTAAAAAAAAGTTGCTCGTCCGGATTTTTATTTTGTGTGTGTTAATTTATTCTGAAACAATATTCTCATCAGTGTTCAATCAGCTTGGATATTTAAATCACCATATTGTAATATCTGCACCTTTAAAGGGCATCCCCTCCCCCAATATTATTAAATGTATGCTTCATCTTTCATTTTAAATTCCTAAATTTGACAAATAAATTCAATTATTTCGAATAATAAGACACTTTAGGGCTGTTACCCTAGGGACTGATCAAATTAAATCATTTACACTGAAAAATTGCAATTGCATAAAGTAATGTCATTTAATTGATTTAAATTTACATATAAGGAACGTTGGAAAGAATGATACTACTTTTAAACATTTAACACTAAATTAAAGGTGCTGAAGACACCTATATTCACATCCTGAAAGGCCAATGATGCATGACGACGTGGGCGGGGCTACCTGTAAACAGCATATAAATGCGGCCGTATGCGTCATTCTCTTTGTTCTTCAGCTCTCCACCGTGCTGCTACACGTGCTGCCACAGTTTCGCAGGAAAAATCCAAGGTGGTGATTCTTGTCGAAAAACAAACAGAGAAAAGTGTAAAAGCATTGAGTTTAGCAACGCTAACAAAAAGAGCTAATACATGTTTTTCTCACAAAAAATGGCTAAAAATAAGAATTCTCACCCATGTCCAATGTCATGTGGCTACTTGTTGTCCGAAAATGATACTCACGAGCACTGTCCTGTGTGTTTGGGGATTGTCCACGCCAAGCTGGCTCTCTCCAACCCCGCAGCATGTGTACACTGCCGGCAGCTTCGAGCGGCGTGTGGAATTTGTTGAGCGAGTGCTCGATGGTTCAGCGGACAGGCACGGTCCGCTTCTGTCCTCAGGTGCTGGTTCCGATTCGGCACTAGCCGTCTTTGAGGGAGCCACGGGGACTTGGGGCGACCGAGTGGAAGCCGGGGGAAATCATGGGTGATTTTGACGATGTTCCTGGGATAGACCCGGGTAGTGTAGACTGGAGTGTCAAGAGGAGGACTCTGTCTCGCTTGAAGCGGTCGAGGAGTTTTTTGACGACAACTTCCAGCTGGGACAGGTGAGCTCTTGGAGCAACCTTTCATTGAGTTATATCAGAGAGCCGCAGAAAAACTGGCGGTGGAGTAGCCAGCCCCTCCCCCGATTCGTTTTGGGGGGTTCTATTTGTCGCAGGTACAGACGGTGGTAAGGACACATCTGCCAATTTGCCCGACTGTTTGGCAGATCTCACAGCTTCATGGTCGAAACCCATGTCTCCTCTTTCTCTGGTGCCAGGGATGAGTAAGTTCACTGACCTCGAAGAAGCACAAGAAGCAGGGTTAATACCAGCCCCTCCAATGAAGCATTCGTTTGTGACATATTTGGCTCCAATGCAAAACAGCGGTATTGCTGGCATCCCCATTCTTCCGTCAGGACCGTGTAGGTTCTCGTACAGGCAGCTTAGCAGGATTTATGGTGATCAGGCCGGCGTGGGTAGAGCCTTGAGCACTATGTCCTTGCTACAAACTTATCACGCTATTTGTTTGGGTGAACTGAGCGAGGCCCTGTCAGAAGGAAGACCGGTTGACAAGCTCATGGGGGAAGTGCGATCCACGGCTGACTACATACTGCGTACAACACGTTGCGCGCATTAATATCCTTGGGTGACCAGTACAGTGGTGGCTCAGCGTCATCTATGGTTGACTCTGGCGAACTTGCCAGAACGTGATCGGAATGCGTTCCTAGGCGCACCCATCTCCACGACGGGTCTATTTGGGGAGGGTCTCGATGCGTTTCAAGCATGTTTCGCGAACTCTAAGAAACAGGCAGAATCTCTTAGGGGTTCTATGCCTAGAAGGTATAATAGACCAACACATTCAGCTGCACAGATGAATTTTAGGCCATCTTCTCGACCACCACCAGCAAAAAGGCCCGCTACAGCAACAGCACCTAGGCCCAATGCTTGGGAAGCTGGGCGAGCGCACACACATCCTAAAAAGCAGGAGGGATCGGGAAAGAAAGACCAGCCCCCAGAAATAGGGAAATTTTTCTCCGCAGGAAGGAGGGGACGGCCAAATTCCTAGCTCACAGTGGAGGGGGGATCATCTGCCTGGAGGTTGCCGTCTTCTTCTCTCAGTGAAAAAGAAACCCTGCAAAAGAGCGGGTTCAGCTTTAAGTTCAATTTCAATAAAGAAAAGTTGTGTTCAGCATACAAAGCCCCATGGGTTGATTTGTCAGAACAATCATGCGATGCCTCATGTATTGATTTGTCAGAACAATCAAAATGTTTTAGAATCACAGAAAATGAACCAGGCATTTTCAAAAGGGGTAAATGCAGAGATATACGATATCCAGCAATGCTTGGTGAGAGAGATAGGGGTTTCCCCAGTCATGTCGGGCATCCTCACTGCCAACCTAGGCCGGTGGCGCGCATGCTCACCAACACCATGGGTTCTTCGCACGATTCAGTGCGGCTGTCGGCTCCTAATTTTAGTAGCTCCGTGCTGACCGTCGAAAACGTGGTACACAGACATCATGGACACATGTCAGGGACACCGTGGTGTCTCCCCAAATGCAGGGACCTGCTGTCCCAAGCAGAAGGTCAGTAGTGATGTGTCGTACATGAACGATTCATTCATTTTGAACAAATCTTTAATATGACCCGGGACTACCGAGTTGTCTCAGGGAGTAATTCGTTCATTTTGTGTTACCCGCGCATGCACATTGCGCAACATATGGATTCTGAATCTGTACTGGAAACAGAAATGATTAGTTCAGCTCTCGAGTTCGGGTTCGGGGCGAGTCCGAGTCTTTCGTTCTTCCTGTCAGTCCTATAGAGTCTATGCTGTCAGTACCGTAAAGAGAAATGATTAGTTCTTCTCTCGAGTTCGGGTTCGAAGGACTCAAACCCGAAACTCAAGACAAACCCGAACTCGAGAGATGAACTAATCATTTCTCTTTCCGGCGATATTCTCACCATGCGATATGAGATACCTTTATTTTGACAGTCTCCACGTCCTCACGTAACTTAATTTTCCACATTTCCGCCAAAGCGCGCGTTTGGTTTGTCTCACCATACTGCCTCCCTACCACTAGTGTGTCAGATTGCGAATGAGATGCAGCAACAAAGCGGCGGTAGCAGCGAAAAGACCATGGAAAAGACAGACGCTGAACATTTTGACGCTGTTGTCGGGCGCAAATCGTGGGTTTGAAAACATTTTGTATTTTCCAAAAAAGATTGTCAGGTAAATAAAACCCATGTTATGTGTACAAATTGCCAGTACAAGTTAAAGGTTCTCTAAGCGATGTGGGGCCAAACATTTTTTTGTCACATACATCAAACGTCTCCTCACTATCGGCTAGCTGCCTGTCCCCTAAACACACTGTACAAAAAACACGGTCTCTGTAGACACCACAGGCTTCAAAAACAGCAACAAAAACAATCATGTCTCACCCACGAAACCTAACAAACAGTGTTCCAGCCAATCACTGGCAAGAAGTATTTGAGGGTGGGTCTGGGGGGTTAGTGCGCGTGCACATGAAGGGGGTGTGTGTGTGAAGGAGAGAGAAGCATAAGAGGGAAGTTTGAAAAATGGCCGACACACGACCAACGAGACGTCGTTCTGAAGAACAAATTAAAAAGAAGAAGGAGTCGGATAAAGAATGTGTGAAGTTCCGAATTTACATCGGTAGCAACGTTTTTTAACGATGGCGAGAACTCCGGCGGCAGAAGGGCTTCCAGTCCGACATTCAGGTTGCTCTGTTTTTGCTGGACAGGTGGGTAACGTTGAATTGTTTTTTTTTCTTCTAAATTGACGCTTATGTTCGCCAAACCCACACAAGGATATAATTTGCTAGAAATGCACGTTCACAATTATTTCAGGAAGGACGGAAGGGAGGGGGAGGAGATGAGATGCGGAGGAGGGAGGGTCTAGCTAGCCTCCGATTTGTTTGAAAATATTCAGAACGTCAACACCCAGGATCGCTCAGAGAACCTTTAAAATATTTGGGAAAAACCACAAACTTGTCAGTGCATCTGAAAAGAAAACATGGAATCGAGGAGAGTTAATTTGGCTGAAGAAAAACAGCCTCTCTCACCCCCCATGAAGAACTTCTTCGCCCAGACATTAGCCCACAACTCCAAAAGAGCAACTTGCATTACGTCCGCGATCGCTTTTTTTATATGCAAGGATATGAGGCCCTACAATGTAGTTGAAAATGAAGGCTTTCGTTACCTACTACATACTCTGGAGCTGAAATATAGCATTCCATCAAGACGGCACTTCAGTGAAAGTTGCATTCCGAAGCTGTACAGACAAGTGAAAGATAAAATACAGCATACACTAACTGATCCAGAACGAGTCGCAATCACAACAGATGGATGGACCTCGATCGTCCATCCCTCGATCGTCCTGCTCGCCACAGCCAACTAACTAGACATTTTGTGTGAAATGAATTTCAAACTCTGGTGACCGCTAACGTTAGCCTTGTAGACGGAAGAGTGAATTCTCTGTTTGCGCTGTTCTGGATTAGTGGGTGTGGCTTGCGGAGCTGTGCAATGTGGTGCATTGTGGGAATTGTTGTCTTACATACAAATGCGTATTTTCTCGGGCAAGAGGGCACCAAATTCAAAAATTCTTTTACATGTCGACTACATACATGATCCACTTTCAATAAAGATTAATGTTGAAATGGGTGTAATGCTCCTTTATGTTTTACTTCTGATATAAACATTTAGATTAAATATGCCATTCTCATTAATGGAGTTAAACACTTAAACTACATGAAATCATTAATGAGAAGTTACAAAAAAAATAAATACATATTCAATAAACAGAAATATATATTTGTTGTGGATGCAATGCTTTTAAACACTTTCCCTCTGGAATGTTGTGTTTTATGTTTTAACTAGAGATAATTGAAGAGTTCAGATGCAAAAGCCTCTAAATGCCATTTGAAATTTTCTTCTTTAATGATGATTTTTATGAAACCTGTATATTTAAGTTCAGTAATTTCACTTAAATAACAATTAATAGGTAATTATCATTGCCATTTAAGTGAAATTACTGAACTTAAATATACAAGTTTGATAAAAATCATCATTAAAGAAGAAAATTTCAAATGGCATTTAGAGGCTTTTGCATCTGAACTCTTCAATTGCTAATCATGATAATAGCAGATTGTCTACAAAAATAGTTCCATGCAAATAATGCACAACCTGTTTCCATTAAAAATATAAATGAATTAAAAATACTATTTGGCCAGTGGAAAAGATTGTATAAATATATTTTATAGTATTTGATTTATTCATTTAAAAAAAAGGCAAGGATATAGGATACTAAAAAATAAATAATAATAATTTATTGGGACACGGCACATCTGTATTTCATATTTTCCCAACGTCTTGTAGCCTACCTTAAAGGGATAGTTCACTTTGAAATTAATTTTTGATATGTTTTAGCTTACCTCAAGGGCATCCAAGATGTAGGTGTCTTTGTTTCCACAGTATTTTCAATTTTGACATTTTTCAGTCAAACCGTTGTTGTCTATCAGTCATACACTGGAGGCTAAGGGGGTCCACCATGCACAGAGAAGTCAAAATTAAACACGATTTAATGACTCGTAAATTTAAGTACACATTGATGGCCTAAGACACGAAACGAGCGGTTTTTGTGAGAAAACGAACAGTATTTATATCGTTTTTACCTCGTGTAATCACAGTGATGTCCAAGTGATCTGAATCAGTTGTGCAATGTCCAACTGAACCGAACTTAATCAGTTCAATGTTATGCCCGAAGTGATCGCTTGCTTGTGACATCACTCAATATTTACACTGAGATTTCGGAAGTTTTACCTTTTACTAAACATATTTAGATATACCGAAATCGTCTTCCATTGCGGTTTCCCGTATATCTAAATATGTTTAGTGAAAGGTAAAACTTCGGAAATCTCTGTATAAACAAAGAGTGACGTAGGCGCGCAAGCGATCACTTCCGGCGCATGCGCAGACCGAAGCGCCCGTGCCGTCAGATCATTTTGTCATGGCTATGATTACAAAAGGTAAAAACGATATAAATACTGTTCGTTTTCTCACACAAACCGCTCGTTTCTTGTCTTAGGCCATCAATGTGTACTTACATTTACGAGTCATTAAATCATGTTTAATTTGGACTTTTCTGTGCATGCTTTTTGATGGACCCCCTTAGCCTCCAGTGTATGACTGATAGACAGCAACAGTTTGACTGAAAAATTGGATGCCCTTGAGGTAAGCTAAAACATATCAAAAATTAATTTCAAAGTGAACTATCCCTTTAACATGGAATCGCATGGATGAATAATCATATGCAAATCATATGCAGATTAGGATATGCATATTTAAACTAGGCATTGTAAGCTCAATGGGCTATATGCACGCACAAGTTCCGCATTTGACGTAAGGATGCTCGTCCATTTCCGGTTGCGGAGATTAAAGCGGAGGAAAACCGAGGAATACGGGATTATGGCAGAGTCTTAAAAATTTACTGTCCTCCCGTCTTTGAAACGAAATGTAGATGCGTTTAGATGTAATTTTATATATAGTTATGTTTATTTAATATAATTTTAAAAAGAAGCATAAACACAACGAGGGGTGTCTGTTTTATCTGTTTTTGTGACTAAGGTTTCTTTAGTATAACCATGGAGTATAAAATTCAATATAAATTCTCGGTTTTGCATTGGACTCTACGATCGGCGGAAGTTATCGAGCATCCTTACACCTTCACCGGAAATACCGCCGTGCATAGAGCCCATTGTTATTTAGGGGAGGAGACGCACGTGCGCACAATCTTCGGCTGACTGGGATTTATAAAGTGAATTCTAGTTCCTTCCTATGTTTTATAAATCGTATTATTTTTTGCCGTACGCCATTTTTGGCTTTCCGGGAGCACGTACACTTTTAGCAAGGATCCTACGTACAGTTTTATAAATAAGCCTCCTGGTAATGTGCAGCATCCAACTCAGAAAATGAAGAAGAATAGAAAAGTAGAAGGAACAAAAAAAAAAAAAAAAAAAAAAAAAAAAAACGGGAAGAGAAAAGGACCAACCTTGCAAAAGACAAAGGCCAAATATTTAATTAGACATTCCTTTCAAAAATATAATTACAGCAGCTAGTTTGCATATAAACAACATTCAACATTTTTAACTTCATTTTCATCTAACTTAGCACATTAAATTTAAATTTATGCGGTAAGAGCAATTTTTCAAATGATGCGTTTGGCCTCATCTGCTCGTATTATATGCGCTACTAATATAACTCGTAGCTCGAAGCACCAAAACCATTAAAATAACATCGGTTAACTTCTCAAAGTAAATTTTAATTCTGAAACATTAGTTATTGAACAAATTTACGCAATAATCTTCCCATTTTAGAGCAGAAGATTAACTCTTAAATGTGTCTTTTACATATATCAGCATTTCATATTTGAATACATTTATCAACCTTTACATATATATATACATACACACACACACACACACACACACACACACACACACAAATTACCCTCAGTAATAGAGAATTAAATATTTTCACTTACCAAGAGAACTAAATTTTTCAATTATGATGATTTGATGATTTATGATGATTCAATTATGACAATTATGAGGAAGGCAAAACTTTAGGCCTGCATTTTCTGTAGCATTCGTGTAATCGATCACGCATTCATCCGCGATTGACTGATGAAATTGGATCCACACTTTTATTTCATTTCATTTTATTTCATCATTTTAGTCTCTGTTATTTCTCTGATACAACAGTTAGTTTGTTCGTTGTAATTCTATTTTCTCTTCTATTCTAAGGATCGCGCCAGCCGCTTCTCTATCTCTCAAAGAGTGTTGCATCATCTCTGTCCTGGCTCCACCCATTAAGGCGGGGCTAACTCTCCAGTCGTCTAATTGGACCAATCTTCATTTTAGTAGATTGATTAGCTTTTCTAAATGAGTTTTAATTAATGCACTTTCTAAATTTCTCTTCACAGATATTTAATAAAATAACTGTTTTACTCATGAGTGTTAGTCTTTTATCTTTAGTGATTTTCTTTAGTGACAGGATTTCTTTAGTGACCTGGGTTACACCCAAGGGGCAACTTCCGCGTCTCTCTCTTGAAGCCAGCACGGAAGTGAATTAAACTGCAATTCATCGAGTGACCGCATGAGGCTGGCTGCAAATGCGAGTCAAATCTGTATCTCTCCCAAGTTAAAATGTCTAACTTCACAGCAGAAAAAAAAGACATGTTTACAGCCTGGTGGCAAATAGTTGTTTTGGTCTATTGTTGTGTTCACATAATTGCTAAAATCATTTATTTACACACTGCTATGAAAATAACAAGGGGACTACTATTATGAAGTAATCTAGCTGTGTTGGTTATAGAATCAGCTGCGCGATGTTTATGGTGTGCATGCGGGGAATGTGGAAGAAAAAAGGAAGTTCAGTAAAAGCATGTAATTCGACTTCTGTGTGTCTCGGCTCTTTTGTAAACATAATATTGGCGACGAGGATGGCTGAATTTGGTTTACCCCCACCTGCACACTTTCTTGCCGTCCCCGGTGATCCTCCAGTTCCATGGGCAAACTGGCTGGAGAGTTTCTCTGTCTGTCTGTCTGTCTGTCTGTCTGTCTGTCTGTCTGTCTGTCTGGATAGATAGATAGATAGATAGATAGATAGATAGATAGATAGATAGATAGATAGATAGATAGATAGATAGATAGATAGATAGATAGATAGATAGATAGATAGATAGATAGATAGATAGATAGATAGATAGATAGATAGATAGATACTTTATTCATCCGTTAAGGAAATTCAAGTTTCCAGTAACAACAATTAATAACAATTAATAAAAAAATAAATAAAAAAAACAGATAAAAATATATAAAAATTAAATTACAGGGATGAGTTATAAAGCCGTATCGCCTGAGGGACAAAAGTCTGTCGGTGGAGCAGGACAAAGAGAGCATCCTGTCGCTAAAGGTGCTCTTCTGTCTAACAATGATATTGTACAGTGGGTGAGAGGCATTTTCCAGGATAGAAGAAAGTTTACTAAGGGTCCTCCTCTCTGCCACGGATGTTGGATGTTAAAGAGTCAAGTTTCACCCCCATCACTGAACCAGCCTTCTTCACCAGCTTATCCAGCCGCATGGTGTCCCTTTTTTTAATGCCGCTCCCCCAACATACTACGGCATAGAAGAGGACACTAGCGACAACTGTCTGATAAAACATCTGCAGTAGCTTCTGACAGATATTGAAGGAGCCTAACCTTCTCAGAAAGTATAGTCTACTCTGTCCCTTCCTATATAAAGCATCTATGTTTTTGGACCAGTCCAGTCTGTTGTCCAACTGCAGACCTAGATATTTGTAAGACTGGACCACCTCCACACAGTCTACCTGGACTACCTGGACGCTTTAGGCTTTCATGACATTACGACATTGTCTGGGAGTGGAAGGACAACGCATCTTTCACAATCTGGGGACGCCCAACGACAATGACGCTGCAGTTACCCTTCTTGACGACTCATTTCACGGGCCATCAAAGGACTTGGTGAGTCTGCCGGTGAGTCTGTTCGAAGCTACGTGACAAACTTGAAAGACATGGCGCGCTTGTGTGATTACGGGGTTTGCAAGATCAAATACTTCGGGACCAGTTCATTGAGGGGACATCGTGTGAGAAAACAAGAAAAAAGCTGTTACTAGGACGGACGATTTGACTTTAAGCAGAGCTGTGGATATAGCGCTGCAGATCGAGACAGCCATGGAATGCACGTCTCAGCTGGCAGGCGCGCGGCCACTCGCGGACGGAGCTACTGAGCAACTACAGCCTGCCTATCACACCAGCATGCACCCGGCCAATGACAGTCGAGGTTCAGAGAAAGGTTTCCCAGTACAATTCACGCAGAGAAAGAACAATAGGCGAACTGCACAGGTATGTGGTAACTGTGGTTCTAAATCACACAATTCTAAGGCGGAGCATTGTCCTGCCAAAGGACAACAATGTAGAAACGGTCTGAAGCAAAACCATTTTGCCAAGATGTGCCGGTCAGCCCAGGCCACGCTCCCACAACACACCGGACCTCCACCAGCTCAGCACAACTATACGGAGATCAGAAATGTGACTGCTGGTCAGGCATTCAAAACATGTACTGTCCAGTTAGCTGAAGTAAACCTTACCTTTATTAATGGACACTGGCGCGGCTGCATCGCTCCTAAATTCAAGCACTTACTTTAAGTTTTTGTCTCACCTGCCATTAGATCATCCTGCCACCGCTTTATGTGGCTATGACAGCTCCAGGATTGACATCCTTGGTGTGCTCCACATGCCGGTCCACTATGGCTCCAAGCACCTACCATCTTTTCCCTTTCACATTGCGAGGAGGGGAGCCAACCTTCTAGGCCTGGACCCGTTCACTGGCCTGGGGTTCACACTCCGGGATAATGCTGGCTCCGACATCCACCACATCACCTCCACTTGGCAGCAAAGGTGGCCGGCTCTGTTCAATGGCCTAGCCTGTCTTTCAGCCTTCACACACAGGCCTCTCGTGAACCCGGACGTGCCACCTGTCATCCAGCCCCTGCGCAGGATTCCCTTTGCCTTGAGAGACGAGATCACCCGCGAACTTGGGACGCTCCTGGACATGGGAATTATTGAACCAGTCAACGCTGCTCCCTGGATTTCAAACCTAGTCATTGCAAAGAAAAAAATCTGGAGGAATAAGAATATGTGTGGATTTACGCTTGGTGAATAAGGCAGTTATTCCTGACAGATATCCTTTGCCCACCTCAGAGGAGCTCACCGCACAATTTTACGGCTCAACAGTCTTCACAAAGCTTGACTTACGTCAGGGCTACCTGCAGGTACCACTCCACCCAGCCAGCAGGGACCTCACTGCTTTTGTGACGCATGCTGGGGTGTTCCGGTACACTCTAATGACCTTTGGATTAAGCTCTGCCCCTAGCTGCTTTCAGAAGTTGATGAGCACAATACTGGCTGGCATCCCAGGAGTAGCGGTCTTTCTGGATGACATTGTTAATCATGCCCAACACATCGAGACACACAACAAGCACCTCCAGAGGGTGGCTCAAGCCCTTCTTCAGAACAACCTGACTCTGAACCCAGAAAAATGCTGCTTCGCTGCCCCAGCCATCGACTTTGTTGGATTCCGCTTGTCAGTCTGTGGTGAGCAGGAAAATCATGCAACACAGAGGCACAATACAAAACAAGTAAAACAATAAGTTATTAATATGAATATGAACTAAGACTGTTAGCATTGCAAATGATAAAGGCACATACACTCAATCTAAACTACACACTTTTTGCACTTAAACAAATTAAGGCTACTGAAGTTGCAACATTTAAAATGTGCCCATCTATTGCAGCTCTCACACTGTACCTGAAAATAAATAAATAAATATATATATATATATATATTAGTACATTTAAAACAATATAGAATCTGAAAATATGAAAAGAAAAATTACCTTTTCATTTAAATAACACAATTCTACAAAAAAAACAAACAAACATGGCACATAAAGTTAAACTATTGTTTTTTGGGTGTGTGTATTATAAGTTGTATACCATTTCAATCATGCTTTCGTTGGGGTCGTCTTCCAGCATGCTGCAAAGCACAAAGTACTCCTCTGCATCACCTATACATTTGTTAACATTAAAAAAGATACATATGAATTCATTGGACAATCATATATATCATAGTGTACTAAATGTGAACATAAACGCCATGAAAAAAAAAAATTCTCAGACCTGTTCTGAAATTACATTAAATCAAATCATTCTTGCATTACTTTTTGCATCCTTCAAGTTATTTTCTACTCGGAAAAATGTATTTAATCAAGTAAAAATATCCAAATATACAGAGGGGATAGAGAAGAAAATTATAGAGTGAAGATAGATAGCATCTACAGAGGTGTACTACATGACGCACTGTACATTACAATACATACATCACTACGGTATTACAGAATTAAAACAGTACTCACCTCGACATCCAAGAAGTGTTCAGGCTACTTTCATGCGTGCTGAGCTGACCGCTTCAGGCGTAGTCTGAACATTGCTGATTGTTCCTGTCAGCAGGTATTGTTCAGCAAACTGAAACAATAACTGACAGATGACTTAATTAAATTCATTATAACATATCCAGATCTGAAGCCACTCTTGAAAATATATGAACACATACATTCAATACCAATACTCCACAACTGCTGGAATCCATCTGCAGGTCGTGCTTCAAGGTCCGTAATTGCCACTGGGCTGTTTGCTCATCACACCTCGTTTTTAAAAAGTTCCTAAATGTCGTTGAGATTAGACATTTGTACTGTTTAGAATCAAATAGCATTAAAAAATTAAAAAAAAAAAAAGATGAAACAGAGTTCTAACAAGGTTACCTCCAGTTCCGCAGAATTCTATGTTCATAAGAACGTTCATTTCCCATTGGGTCAATCACAAGGAGTGTTTTTTCAGGCATGTTGATAATCTGGAATATAATGTCATATAATCATAAATAAGGTTTTAAAATATTTTTAGATCACTACTAACAACTACAGGAAGCTGCTTAAATAAACCTTTAAATTATTGACCTAAAGCATTAAAGAATGTCTGCAGATTATGGAGAAAGTGTCAACACAGTGATTTAGTTATTTGCAGGTGAATATAACACATAAGAATATAAGTGAATGGTAGCAATATACTGAGGGAAAATTCCAAACGGAAGTGAGCATCCCTATGCCCTACTCCCTTCAAAGGGCAGAGCCCTTGAAGTGGGGACTTTGGAGTGAGCAGTGCACTTGTGTGACATTATGTAGCCATTTGGAATGCACTTGATGAAGAGAGCGATGAAAGACAATGTAATTTCCTCATTATCTTCACATGGGAATGTTCCCACTCTAATATATATATATATATATATATATATATATATATATATATATATATTGACAGGAGATACAGATAACAAAGGCTCTTTGCCTTGGCTTCGTCGTGTATAGCCTATTTGTGTGTTAGCCTACTTCTCTGCTCACAACTTTAAAACTTGCAGTGTATCATCTTTGACCATGCATTACCCAACACATTTCTTAAACTTATTTAAACATAACATGACAATCATTTGTGAAATATCACGAACATGAACAAAACAACTTTAATTGCTCTGTTGGTTAGTTAACTCGAACTCTCCCACCAGTATTCTGTTTGACAATAGCCCAAGATCACTAAAGAAGAATCTTGAATAATCTCACTTGCAATGTACTTTGAAAAATACACACGCACCACAAGAATCCAATGTGCTCCAACGTTCACAGGGCACAGCCAAATGTCCTCAATGGGAACTTCATCTATGAAAAGTATTTAATAACAAGTTTGTGATGGTTCCAAAATACGCAAATATTATCTACTTTATTACTTTCTGGAAAGCTAAATTACCTTTCCTAGGCATCTTAACTGTCCAGCAAACAACGAACGTGCAACAACTGCACAAAGCTGGTGTATGTGGTTCTAAAAAAAAAAAAAAAAAAAAAATTTTGTAAGTATATACAATTAAATTAGTGTTCCTAAATAAGTAGACATTCTATACAGTAGGCCTACATACCTGTTGTTTTTCAATGACCAGGTGCAGGTATGCATCAATGACCTAAATTAAGAAAAATTAACATGAATTTAAACAAACTAAACTTTGTTGTTGTTGTTTTTTGAGACAAAACTTTTTCAATCAGGAGACTCTTAAAATCATGTTCTTAAGTCATTTAGACAACCAGCTGATTGGAAAGAAAGGCCACCTATAGCATAAGAATAAATAACTTACTTCATCAGCAAGCCACTGGGTCCCTTGCAGTGAGTGAAAAGAAGAGTCATAGAGCTTATATGGCCCAACAACTGCTTCAACCTGACCAGTGACATTTGCAGCCCAGACCTTCATTACTGAAAAAGAAAGACAAAGTTAGTGTTGCCAATAATTTTTTCTAATTAATCAAATTTACAGGGCCAACGAGCCAACATAAAATAAACTTGGCAAAATGAACGTGCCAAACATTCAAGGCCATAGGTTTGGTCTTTAAGTTGGAAGAGACAACAATCCACCCCCTACCCCCACATCGGTTGTAGCCTATATGCAAAATAATGTGATGGAGTTCACAGAAGTATTAGGAAGGACAATTCTGTCCTCCTAAAATGTATGCAAACCTACGCCCTTGCAAACAGTCATCATGTCAAAAGTGTACAGGACAGCTAGAGGAAGTGGATATAACTCAAAACAATTTATGGTATCTATATTAAATAAGAAAAAAATAGAAAAATTTAATATTTTGGTGGGTGCAGTTGTGAAGGTTTTTCAGTGAGCTTTGATTTACAAATAATGTTTGACTTAGTTCATGCATTTTGAATTTTTTAGGCATATTTTTAGGGGTTGTTTTTCATGATTTATTGGTTATTATGTCCACTTCCTATAAATAACGGTGACCTGTGACCAACAGGTCAAAATGGCCACCATGATTTAAACACTGCAAGCAAGCAACCATAACAACAAGACCAAACTGGTCAGTTAGGCCAAACTGGCAACTAAGGATGAACTGAGATCTCTGTAAATATAAAACCTTGTTCCTCTGAGATTTGGTTTACATCTGATGGGAACTTTATTGCTGTCTCTTCATCTGTTGGGGTTACTTTTAGCTCCTTGATGTACCCATTTGTTTGGTCAAGCATTTTAGGAGCAACTTGAATAACAGAAGGTCTTTGTAACGCTGAATCTTGGACCATCTCTGAATCATTTACCTTGGTCACAGAATGCGGAGTGCTGAGTGTAGGTGCAACAGTGCAAGGAGGCATCTCGCAAGAACTGTTACTCTCTGTAGACCCACTGATTGAGATAACGGAACAGTCATCAGGCACTTTTCCAGTTTGGCTTCTTCTGTATGGTTTAATGTTTTAAAGTAATCCCTCCAGGTTTGTTTAATGTGACAAGTTTGCCACTGAGTCTCTCAATGATGTAGGGTCCTGAGAAGTCAGGTTCAATCCGTCCTCCTTTTCTTCCACGCTTCCTCATATTCATCAGAAGAACCTCATCACCAACATTGTAAATCAAGTCTTTGTACTTCTTCTGGACCTTTTTAGCATATGCTTCCTTCTGTTTCTCCTGTGATTTACCAATGTTTTCTTCTGCCTGCTTTTTGGCCTCATCTCTCTTTTTTTTATCAGAAACTACATAATCACTAAAACTTGATTCCACAGGGAGACTGATGGTGGAAAGCTAAAAAACAAGGCAATATAATTGAAGCAATCATAAATTTGTAGATGTGCATGTATATTATGAAAAGCCCATGGTAGCATGAGAAGAGGCCCTTTGCTAAAAACATGGTTGTTGTTCACTATTCATAACAAACTGTTAAGAATATTAGTGACCCTTATTGTCTGTTGTGAAACAAAGACCAAAAATTATGATCATTATCAGTTTAAGATCAAAGGTTTTATTACAGATGTTAAAATTGAATACAGTTAATCAATTCAGGGTACCAATAATAAAAACGATATTTACTGTATGATTGGTCTTGTAAAAAAAATAAAATAAAAAAAATAATTAGCATCTTCTACTACAGTACCCATTGGAAAGGATTTCAAGGCTAAGGGTGTATTCACACCTGCCTTGTTTGGTTTGATTGAATCGAACTCTAGTTCGTTTGCCTCCTTGGTGCGGACCTTTTGGGCAGGTGTGAATACAGCAATTGAACTCGGGTGCGGACCAAACAACCGAACCGAGACCCAGCTGAAGAGGTGGTCTCGGTACGGTTCCAAACGAACTCTGGTACGGTTCGTTTACGGTGTGAACATGAACCGACCCAATTGCAAGAAAGCACTGCGTCGAAAGAGAATATTGCGCGTCTTTCTGCGCGTCGTGTGTGAATGTCTAATCGCGCAAAGATGCAAAAAAAAAAAAAAATAATTTGCAGTTCATAAATCATTTGCAGTTCACCACCTTTTGGTGGTGGTTGACGAGTTTTCCCCTTAAAGCGAGTGCCGAGAAAAATTCTATATATAAATGTAATGAATTATTATTATTATTAATGTAAGGATAGTTACAATACAAGGATGATGATGCGTTAATTTACGTTAAACTGGACAAACTTAATCGCAAGCGTTAACATTGACAGCACTTGTTAGTACACAATAAGAATCTCATTATTTGAATGAGTGAACATAGCCCCTCTCTATGAAGGAAAACTTTATACCTTCTCCGTCTTCTGTGCAGTGCCACTTGTAACGCAAAGTTGAGATGTTGCCCAGAGATAAAAAAAAAAAAAAAAAAAAAAAAAAAGTAGATGGTCGAATGAAAAGATGCACGAGAGACGAGAGTTGTCGTATTTCCCCGCGTTTATAGAGCCACTCAAACGTTACACTCGTCGTCTTCTCAAAATCCAAATTACAACTTCGTATAGATGACATTGTATCATATGATACTCATTAGTTTCTTCATATTGCGTTTGTACAGAATTAACACAAAATTAGTAAAAGAACAAATATTGCAGTATGAAATATATGGAAATATCTCCATGCTGAGCCTTTTTTGCACTTCCTGATTTCCCTTGAGAATCCTTGTCCAATGAATGGACGACCTTAGCACACGTGTGGTTTGGTTTACAAATTTTGGTTCACTTGCAAAAAGAGCAGTGTGAAAGCGAACCGTACCAAAAAAAAAAAAAAAATTTATTTGGTCCGGACCAAAGCAAGTGAACTATCGGACTTTCCTGGTGTGAATACACCCTAAATTTTCTTTAAGCACAATTCTTCTGACATAGGCTAATATGACAATATTGCTGAAATGACTCCATAAGCACACTCACTGGCATTTCAGCAGGAATCTCTGCAGGGAACACTGCCTCTCTCCCATACATTAAAAGAAAAGGGGAGTGTTTTGTGGTGGTGTGGACCTTTGATCTTAAAGAAAACAAGGTGGCATCTAGATAGACATCCCAGTCATTCTGCTGGTCATTAACCAATTTCTTGAGGGCTCTAAAATGACACATAAGGGGGAAAGGTTTTTTGTTTTTTAGAAGGCTTATAAACTTGGAGTATGTAAGCCTTTTTAGGAATGCATTTATAACTTATTTGGTGCCTTGAAGCGGAAGAGGGTTCAAAATGGTTGGGCGGGGGTGCCTAAACTTTTCCTGACCTAGGTACATACAATAATAAAACTTACCGTTTAATGTTGTCGTTGGTCTTTTCATCCAGGCCATTAGTTTGAGGATGATAAGCTGCTGTCACACTTCTTTTGATGCACAACATTTCACAAAGCCTGTGGTTAAGCTTTAAAAATAAAGGGGAAAAAATAACTGCGATTAAATAAGCTCCTTAAAACATACAGTACTTGAATACATGTACTGTATGTGCAAAAATTAAACAACTCTTGAAAATCTGAAAAAAAAAGAAAAGGGGTCTTATTCATGAAACATTCGTAAATATACGAGTAAGTATGAGAGTGATTTGCGTGTAAAGAGACCTTCCCGAAAAACTCATCTTCTGATTCACAAATACTTCATAAACGTCAGATGTGAAGGTGAAATGTGTGTTTTAATGAATTACCATAAATCCCGCCCATTAAATCCGACTGACAACATGGGCATCATATTATGACACGAAACGAAGCATTTCAAAATGTCTTCTCAAAAGCGAATGAGAAAGAAAAATTTCTCAGATGCAGAAAACGAAGTTTTATTATCAAAAGTTCATTCAAAGCACCACATTTTATTTTCAAGCGGAGGCAACATAGTGGCGTATCAGGTCCTAAAGAAAAGGAAACTTGGCAGCATATTACAGATGCAGTTAATGGAGTTTCATCTGTTAATCGAACAGTCCCAGAAGTAAAAAGAAAAACCGTATGTAATTACTATAATATAATATTTTTTCAAAATGCTGTGTAAATATGTACCAGATTAAGGTGAATTAAAATGCAGCCTTAGTTATTAATGAGCAAAACTTTCAGATGTTAAACTCACTATTTACAAGTGGCTGGGAGCCGCTGTATATTTCTTTCGTACCAACCAACATTTGGAAAATACGAAAATTTGAATGAATCCGAAAATTTACGCCAGAAACACTTTACACACGATTTACACAAAAATTCGTTCTGCTCGTGTTTCATGAATGAGACCCATTGAGGCTAAACCTAAATCACTTTAATACTGATCATTTTAAATACACTTACATCTTTTACAAATTCCCTTCCCTGATCTGAGAGAATGCTCTGGGGACAACCATGCCTATAAATGATGGAACAGAGATGTCTTCCAACTTCAGCTGCTGTCTTGGTTTTTAAAGGAAAAGCCTCAACCCACTTAGAGAAGTATGGCTGTGAGGATGTATTTAAAGCCCTCTGCAGTTTCAGGTAATGGTCCAGTTAAATCAATGCCAACAAGCTCCCAAACAGCAAAAACCTATCAAGTCCACCAAATGTAAAGTAAGTTTAGTGTGTATAAAGTAGGTTTAGTATATGTATACTGTATGTTACTGCACTTGTTTACCTTGATGCACTGTAAGGTCTGCACAGCAGTCAAAGGCTTTCCAAATTTTTGACATTGATCACATTCCAATACCTTTCAGAAATTGTATACATATATATATATATACACATATATATATATATATATATATATATATATATATATATATAT